>NC_090823.1:103898597-104210958 GCF_000390325.3 Nicotiana tomentosiformis | reverse complement strand
GGAAGCTCTCCTCACATTCCTAGGTCCATCTGAACGGAGCACCCTTCTGGGTCAATCTGGTCTTAATAGTTGTTCATAATCAATTACAGAATCGTCAATTAACTTCATGTTAACATAAATCTCATTTCAAACTTTCACAATACTGATAACGAGACACGAGGCATGAAGACCTCAAAATTATTTACCCAAATTAATGAGTCACATTTAACGTCACCTGGACGGGAACCTATCTCGTAGGTTAAAACTCAATAATTACTACACAAATTTGGCAAGTATGCATAGAGGATTTCATATAAGTATTTAGTACTATAGTACAAATTAAAATTCACAAGGGAGAACTTAAACACAAAAATTTTCCTCACAAGGATCTCGTCCTTATATAACTTTCACCGCAGCTCGTAGCCCTGTTTGAACATATCAGTTTATATTAAATGAGAGGATCTCGTCCTCAGTTCTGAATCACAAGTAATATGCACATCGTGCCAATCAAAACTTTTCATTTGCTCCTTCTAAATAATTTCTGTTAAATAAAATCACAACACATAATGAACCCCACACCGGTAGGGCATATAATTCAAAATTTGTAATTAATTATCCGTAAATTACATCAAAACTTACAAAAATGAGTAACAGAAAACCACATTTAGCCTCACAGGTCTTATTAGTGACCAACATGGAATGATAGGAGTAGTTATCTCCATGGAATCTCCCAACAGGAGTAAATACATAAGTAGATTATAGAATTATGAAACTCACTCATAAGTGGAGCACAATAGGAGGACTCATCTCGATACTCAGAACCGAATCAAGTTAAGGAAATTATTCCTTTATATTATATCAAGGTCGTACCTGTAACGACACTAACTGATGTAGCGACCTCCGCCATACCATAAAATAAATATATCAACAGCTGGGTCTCCACCTCTAGGACGCCTTCTACCCGCCTGTCCTCCACCCCTAACTGGTCATGTGGGTGGTGTAGTAACTTCAATGGGGAATTTAGCCTGAGTGCTTTGATGAAATATGTCTCTCCCAAGTTTGGGACAATTTTCTCATGATGTGACTAGTATCACCGTATTCATAACAACCCCTTTGCGGGTTTGGATGTTCATATTGAGTATGTGCCAGATAACTGGAATAACCATTGTAGGAACTCATGTCAGTGGTGCATTAAAAGAACTTACTGGAGCACCCCGAGTAATCTGATGTGCGGACTGGGCTGACCGACTGCCTGAGCCCCCGCCATAATGATTTATACTTGCAGAGTAGAATCCACTTAATCCCCAGAACCTCCAGATTTCTTGGTCTCCTTAGTTTCCTTTTTCCTCACCCCGAACACGTTCTAATATCTTGGAAATTTGTACAACTAGCAGAAATGAAGTATCGGCTTATAGCTCCCGAGTCGTACAAAATTTTACGATCATAATTGAGTCCTTTAATAAGTCTGTAAACTCGCCCTCTGGCTGTAGGAAGCAAAGTAGGAGTATGACGAGCTAACTTATTGAACTTGATGGCATTTTCTGACACCGTCAATGGTGACCTGGCGCAATTGTTCAAACCCTATGCGCCATGCATTACAGAGAGTCTGGAAAACAAACTCTTTCAAAAGCGTTTCTGAGAACTGAGCCAAGTGGGCGGTGTTGCATTGGCTGGTCTGCCCTCTTCATAGGCTTGCCACGGACACCGGTGGAGAATTACCTCTCCCAAGGCAAATTTCTTCTTTTGTTATGCTGACTCAACACTGTTGAGCTGACCAATTTCTTAACATACTCTTCGATTCTTCTTTGGGGTAACCCTTACCCCTATTTATACACAACGATCACAAAAGTAGAGCTCCATACAGACAAATCTTATCACGAACCACATAGTCCAGAATCTCGTCAACAACTGTACTTCATCAGAAGCACCCCAAAATCCGCAACCGTAATGTCCACGCTGAGTAGACCTTATGTAATTTAGAGTTGTTTCTATAACTCCTTTGGTACTGAAGTATATGATTATTAAGGAGGCGGACATACCGTAAGTCCCATCCTTATCCTCTACAAAATCTCAGTCCTTAAACATGTGTAAATTTTAGGGAACCTTACAGTACCACATATATACATTTTAGGCCAAAACTGATATAACTCATGACCCCGCAATCCACCCATTGATAGTGGACTCCCCCCACTCGGCACAAAGTCATATGTCACAATGTTCGATGATCCACAACAATAACCTTCACAACTCGTATAAATCAACCAGACGCCAACGTTCGTTGCAGCCCCCACATGATTCACTAGGTAATCTCTCAATACGCCCGCATCTTCAGTCGGAACCATATGTTGAGGCAATGTTTGAGCATCTCTGGCTCCCTCGTAGTCCATATGCGACATCATGAACCGTCGACGCACAACTGATACTGAGTGCGCAATGTTATACACGAGTGGATACAAAAGAATATAAGATATATGTTTCAAGATAAATCAATGCCGCACGATAAGGAATCAAAGAAGTGAATGTTTCCTAACAGTTCCATAGCCTCTCGAAGATAAGTACAGATGTCTCCGTACCGATCTGCAAGACTCTACTAAACCTGCTTGTAACTCATGACACCTATGAACCTAGTGCTCTGATACCAACTTGTTACGGACCCAAATTCCCTCCGTAGGATGTCGTGATGACACCTAGTCTCTAAGACTAGGTAAGCCTATCAATGCAGAATAATAATAAATATCTAAAATAAATAAACTACAATTCAAACAATTTCAACTCCCAAAACCCGGTAGAAATAAGTCACAAGCTTCTAAGAATTTATTCTCAATGTCTCTATATATCAAGGTCTAAATAAAATATAAGGAAGCAACATAAAATGATAGAAGGGGACTCCGGAGTCTTCTTAATTGAAATTGAGATTTTGTTGATGTCTCTAATGAGATGGCCTAGCCGATCGGGTCGTGATCGGACTCCGTACTAAATTTATAGTGGTATTGGTATTGATAGTAATTGTGGTTGATGTCTCTAATGAGATGGCCTAGCCGGTCGGGTCGTGATCGGACTCCGTACTAAATTTATGGTGGTATTGATATTGATAGTAATTGTGGTTGATTCTCTAAAGAGATAGCCTAGCCGATCGGGTCGTGATCAGACTCCGTACTAAATTTACGGTGGTATTGGTATTGATAGTAATTGTGGTTGATTCTTTAATGAGATAGCCTAGCCGATCGGGTCGTGATCGAACTCCGTGCTCAGACGCTGGCAGATATACCTCGAAGTCTCCGTACGCAGGTAACTCACTGACGTCTAGGATGGTAAGATGTACCTGGATCTGCACAAAAAGATGTGCAGAAGCGTAGTATGAGTACACCACAACGGTACCCAGTAAGTGCCAAGCCTAACTTCGGTAGAGTAGTGACGAGGTCATGTGAGACCCTACTGGAATATAATAATGCAATGGTAAAATGTTTAATAATATAGTAAAATAAAATGACACTGGAAATGAATCAAATAGTATGTCACATTTAATGACACCAAATAATTGCAAATAATATCTCGTGGAATCAAAACAGAATTTCCTTCAACTCTATGAAAATCACAACAATTAATCGAAGGCAACTATGGCCATAAATCAATATTAACAAGGGCACTACCGAGGTTCCGCCTCGTAGTCCCAAATTATAAATAATTTCACAATATCTCATTTCCTTATATCATCGCGGGAGCCTTCACAATTTATTTAAAGAAAATATTTTTTTCCGAAAATAGCATCCCGCGTTTTAGCCACCCTTATCACACCGCATGACTTCTAGTAGTCTCCCCTACTAGCCACGCGTATCAAGCCACCCTTATCTCACCGCATGCGTTTCAACACCCAGACCTTATACCACCGCATGCGTATCAATATCACAATATATCACAATTTGCACCTTAAGTGCCCAATATTTTAATTTTCCACGAAAAAAAACTCACGAAAATATTCAAGAATAAATAATTCAGGAAAATAATATTCCAAAATCTTTAATACATTGTTTCAATATCAAGTTTAAAAATGTCAAATACTTCATATTAAAAATATTTAATTTAAAGAAAATCAACCTTCAAATAATGCACAAAATAAAAGAAACCAAGTTTCAACTAAATAGGTAAAATAATTAGTAAGAAAAGATCAAACAAATTTGAAGTATATATCTCAGATCAATGATTAAGAATATAACAAAATAAAATAATTTAATAAATGCGCAACAATGATCTACACAATTTAAAAATATAATCTTTCACAATTTAGCCCGTGTACACACTCGTTACCTCGTGCACACGACTTTCAACACATTTCAATAATCACATTAATATTAATTCTAGGGGAAATTCCCTCCACACAAGGTTAGACAAGTCACTTACCTCGACTTGCTCCAATTTAACCAAGTATTATGCTTTTTCCTCGATTTTCTGACTCCGATCGACTCGTATCTAGTCATAATTAATTCGATACAGTCAACAAAAATTATAGTAATCAATTTCATAAGAAAATATTACATTTTTATTAAAATCCGAAATTAGCTCAAAATTTGCCTGTGGGGCCCACATCTCGGAATTCGGCGAAACTTACAAAATCCGACAACCTATTCAATTACGACTCCACCCATACCAATTTTACCAAAATCTGATAACAACTCGACCTCCAAATCTTATATTTTCATTTTTGGAAGTTTTTGCAAAAATCTTGATTTTTCTTCCATAAATTCACGGATTCATAATGTAAATGAGTATGGAATCATGAAATATAATCAATATAGGATAAGGAACACTTACCCCAATATTTTCCTGTGAAAATCGCCCAAAAATCGCCCAAGAACCGTGCTCCAAAAATCCAAAACGAAATGAATGAAATGACCATTTTTGGTCCTTAAGTTTCTGCCAATCCGTCACTAAAAGTCCATGTTCCGTCACTAAAAGGCCATTTTTCGTCACTAAAAGTCCACCAGAAACTGCTCTACCAGCCTTCTTTCAATTGATCATAACTTTATGTACAAATGTCCAAATGATAAATGGTTTAACGTTCTGGAAACTAGAATCAACCGACTACAACTTTCATGTTTTGCAACTTTTCTGATTCCTTATGAATTGCGAGATATAAGCTTTCAAATTCGGCTCCATGCATCAGAATTTCTGGCGAAACTGCTCTACCAGCCTTCATTCAATCCATCATAACTTTCTGTACAAATGTCCAAATAATTAATGGTTTAACTTTATGGAACAAACGAATACAACTTTCATGTTATGACAATTTTCCAATTCCTTATGAATTACGAGATATAAGCTTCCAAAGTTGGTTCTATACACCAGAAATTTCTGGCGAAATTTCTGCAAATTTCCAGCAACCTTCTTTGTCCGAAATCCATTCCGTTTACCTTCCGAATTCCACCCGAGACCTTCGGGACCTTAACCAATTTTTCCAACATGTCCCAAAATACAATATGAACTTAGTCGAGGCTTCAAACTACATCAAACAACATCAAAACGACTAATCGCACCTCAAATTAAAATTTATGAACTTTGAACTTTCAAATTCTATATCTTGTGCCGAAACACATCAAATCAATTCGGAATGACTTCAAATTTTTTACACAAGTCATAAATGACATAACAGACCTATTCCAATTTCCAGAATCAGATTCCGACCTCGATATCAAAAAGTCAACCCCCCGGTCAAACTTCCCAAAAATTTAACTTTTGGCATTTCAAGCCTAATTTTACTACGGACTTCCAAATAAAATTCCGATCACACTCCTAAGTCCAAAATCACCATACAGAGCTGTTGGAATCATCAAAATTCTATTCCGGAGTAGTTTGCACATAATTTGACATCCGCTCACTATTTGAATTTAAACTTTTAGTTTTTTATCAAAATTCCATATCTCGGGCTAGGGACCTCGGAATTTGATTCCGGGCATACGCCTAAGTCCCAAATCACGATACGGACCTACCAAAACTATCAAAACACTGATCCGAGTTCGTTTGCTCAAAATGTTGACCAAAGTCAACTCAGTTGTGTTTTAAACATCTAATTCACATTTTAATCCATTTTTCACCTGAAAACTTTTCGGAAAAATTTTACGGACTACACACGCAAGTCGAGTAATGGTAAATAGTGCTTAGATCACATAATTAATCATTAAATTTAAAGATGACATTTTGGGTCATCACAGCCCCGTACATCGATTTAAGGTCCCGAACAACTTCATAATACGTATTATGACTTGTGTGTGTGGTTGAGTTTGGTTTTCGGACGATTTGGGATCAAATTGGGAGAACAATTCTTAATTAAGAAGCTTAAAAGAAAAGAGTTGACCAGAGAGTCGACTTTTGAGCAAACGACTCCAAAATGGAATTTTTATGATTCCAATAGCTCCGTATGGTGATTTTGGACTTAGGAGTGTGTCCAGATATTTATCTGAAAGTCCGTAGTTGATTTTGGCTTGCAATGGAAAAAGTTGGAAATAGAAAGTTTGGAAGTTTGACCGGGAGTCGACTTTATTGATATCGGGGTCAGAATCCAGTTATGAAAATTTTGATAGGCCCGTTATGTCATTTATGACTTGAGTTCAAAATTTGAGGTCAATTGGACTTGATTTGCTATGTTTCAGCATCGAACCTAGAATGTTTCGACATCGATGCTTCAAGAGTACGTGGTATTACATTAAGAAAATGAGCTCCAAATTCAGTTTTTATTGAGGCATTAGATCCATATTGAAATTTTGGAGCCATAGCAAAAAGAATCGTCGAATTCGGATATCATATGAGAGAGTTATTCCTATTTCCGTGTCAGGAATGATTTTTCGTCGTCGTTAGCGCCCAGGGTAGCGTGGGGCGCTAGTCCTGGTGCTGGGATGTTTAAAGGTACTGGAAATAGCGCCACAAACAGCGCCCCATGCCACTCGTGGCGCCCGAAACAGCTGAGGCCCTATAAATAGGGGTTTTCTGCCATTTTTGACAAAAATAGAGTTGGGGAGCTCGGTTTGGGCGATTTTTACGGGTAAACATTGGGGTAAGTGTTCCTTATCCTATATTGATTATATTTTATGGTTCCATACTCATTTACATCATGAATCCGTGAATTTATGGAAGAAAATTCAGATTTTTGTAAAATCTTCCAAAAATGTAAAATGAAGATTTGAAGGTCAATCCGATGTCAGAATTCGATAATTTTTGTATGGTTGGACTCGTGGTTGAATGGGCGTTCATATTTTGTAACTTTTGTTGGGTTTCGAGACATGGGCCCGACCGTTGATTTTTGAGTTAATTTCGGATTTATATTGTAAAATTTAGCAAATTCATATGAAATTAATTCCTTCGATTCGTGTTGAGTATATTGATGTCACGACCCAAATTAACCCCTGTCGTGATGGCGCCTATCGTGGAACTAGACAAGCTGACTCATTTCCAAAACAAACCCATATTTTCACTTCAAAGATAATTCCAATGTTATTTAACATAAAAACCTTCGTAAAGGAGTTCCAATCAAAATAAAAGTGCGGAAGGAAAAGCCCGACATCGGGGTGTCACTAGTTATGAGCATCTACTACAATCTGTCTAACAATATCAAGGCTAACTCAGCCTGAAAAATATCTAAATACAACTAGAGGAAGATAATAGGGAGAAGAGTAGGGGTTGCGATCGCCAAATAACTACCTTGCTATATTCAAGAAAATCTGCAACCAGAACAATCAATAACCGCTGCCGTGTCCAGCTACACCTGAATCTGCACACAAGGTGCAGGGAGTAACGTGAGTACGCCAACTCAGTAAGTAACAACAATAAATAAAGACTGAGCAGTAATGACGAGCAATAAAGCATATAACATTCATGTCGGGAAATCTCAGTAAAATACCTCATGCTTTTAAAATCAGGGTTTGAATCAAAACATCTCGTTTAACCCAGTTCTAGTAAAAATCATTTAAAGATATTTTTTCAACAGTTTTCAAACAGAGGAAAAATGCAAAGGTGAGCAAAAATGATGAAATCATAAACACTCCCTCAGGCAAAACATCACTCATATACAGCCCCTCGGGCAAACCTCACAGTTACTCGAGCCACTCGGACATACCTCACAATCACTTTTGCCACTCGGGCATACCTTACAATCACTCATTCCTCCCCGTCACTCAGCACTCGACACTCGGCACTAGCACTCCGTAGGTACCTGCGCTCACAGGGGGTGTGTACAGACTCCGGAGGGGCTCCTTCAGCCCAAGCGCTATAATCTGCACGAACAACTCACGTGCTATAATAATAAAGTATGTTGCAGGCGGGCAGCCCCGATCCACACTCATCCTCATAATCAGGCCCTCGGCCGATATCAACATGATGCGGCGTGCAGCCCGATCCCATAAATATCCTCACAAATCAGTCCCTCGGCCTCACTCAGTCATAAACCTCTCAAGCCACTCGGGCATTTCAGTAAAACAGGGTATTCGACCCAAAACATTTATATGCATCAAAATAGAGTCATAAAACTGAGTTATGTGGTAAACAAGTATAAACATGACTGAGTATAGATTTTCAATCGAAAACAATGAGAGGATAGTAAGAAAAAACCCCTAAGGGTCCAAACAGCACTGGCGCAAGGCCCAAACATGGCATTCATCCCAATTTACAGGAACTCTTTTTAAAACATATAAGTATCATATAGTTTCAACAAAGTATGCAACTTTACAGTTGCTATGGGACGGACCAAGTCACAATCCCCAATAGTGCACGCCCACACGCCCGTCACCTAGCATGTGCGTCACTAAAAATAGTAGAATGATACAAAATCTGGGGTTTCGTACCCTCAGGACTAGATTTACAATCGTTACTTACCTCAAACCGTCAAATCTCTACCCCGCAATGCTCTTGCCTCTGGACTCGACCTCCAAATGCTCCGAATCTATTCACAATCAGTACAATACCATCAATACGCGATAATGGAATGAATTCCACAAGAAAAGCTACAAAATTAGACCAAAACACGAAATTGACTCAAACCCGGCCCCCGGGCTCATGTCTCGAAATCTGACAAAATTTACAAAACTAGAAAGCTCATTTACTCATGAACCTAACCATACCAAATTCATCAACATCCGACATTGTTTGGTTCTTTAAATTCTTAAATTACTCTCCAAAAATTTCAAGCCCTAACCCCTCATTTTTACTAATTACAATGATTAAACAATGGAAAATCACCATATATACGAGTATTAGGGCTCAAGAAACTTACCTCACTGATAGCCCTTGAATCACCCTTCAAAAATCCCTCCAAAAGCTCCAATAACCGACTTGAAAATGGTGGAAATGAACCAAATTCGCGAAGGGTTCTATTTATGGTTTTTGCCTAGGTTTTTCGCACTTGCGGAAACTTTCACGCTTCTGCGCCACCGCACCTGCGGAAAATCCATCGCAGGTGCAGAACTCACTTAGGAGCCCAGCTTTCGCATCTGCGGCCCAAATCCCCGCGCTTGCCGCACCTGCCCGTTTCCTCCGCTTCTACAAAGCCTGCCCAGCATCCCCCTTTCCGCATCTGCGCCCCAGGTTTTGCACCTGCGGGCTCGCAGATGCGACCTCCAACTCGCACCTGCACAACCTGCCTAGCCCAGCATTGCCCGCACCCGCGCACTCCCCACACGCACCAGCGGCCTCGCACCTGCGACTCTTTCTTCCGCAGGTGCAAAAATAGCAGTAGCAGCAACTTCAGCTGCATTTTCCAACTTTGACAAATCCATTAACCATCCGAAATCACCCCGAGGCCCTTGGGACCTCAACCAAAAATACCAACAAGTCATATATCAATATACCAACTTATTCGAACCTTCGAATCACTCCAAACAACATCAAATCATCAAATTACCCTCGGATTAAAGCCTAAGAACTTCTAAATTTCCAAATTCGGCAACCGATGCCGAAACTAACCAAACCACATCCGAATGACCTCAAATTTTGCACACACATCACAAATGACACTAAGAACCTACTCCTACTTCCGGAATTCCATTCCGACCCCGATATCAAATTTTCCACTGCCGACCGAAATCGCCAAATTTCCAATTTTGCCAATTCAAGCCTAATTCTACCACGGACCTCCAAATCACATTCCGGACGCACTCCTAAGTTCAAAATCATCTAACGGAGCTAACGGAACTATCAGAATTCAAATACAAGATCGTTTACATATAGGTTTACATCCGATTGACTTTTCCAACTTAAGTTTCTACTTAAGAGACTAAGTGTCTCAATTCACTCTGAAACTACTCCGGTCCCGAACCAACTAACCCAATATAACATAATATAGCTAAATAACACAAAATAAAGTAGAAATGGGGAAAATGAGGCTATAACTCTCAAAACGACCGGCCGGGTCGTTACAATTGAATTATTTGTGACTAGATTTGAAGCTTTCGAACACGAATTCGCGAGGCAAAGGTTTATTAAAATCTTGAAATTGGTTTCCAAACGAGGTAAGTATCTTGCCTAACCTTGAGTGGGGGAATTACCCCTTAGGCATTGATTCTTATGTGAAAATTATGTAATTGAAAACTATGTACGCGAGGTGACGAGTACGTACTTGGTTTATATGCGCTAATTATATCGGTTGAAATTCGTAGACGCTCTTATGTATTAAATTGGAAAATTGTTAGAACTTAGTAAATCCTTGATTTGTCATGCCTCGTTCCTTGTTTGTCGAATTTGTATTTTATATGATAATTTGGTGTTATTGTCACTTGGATTTTTATGTGAATTCCGAGTATTGTTGATTTGATATTTCTTCGAAATAATCACATTATGGATTTTTCATCTGCAAATAATTAATTAAATAAGTTTAAATTGAGGCGTTTATATATTTATCAAAAAGTTAGATTAAAGAAGGCGTTGTCCTGTGATGAGTTATTTTCCCATCCTTGTGGTTGTTTTTGAGATTTTTTATACATTGTGTTAAGCCGTGGAATATCTGTTGTGAAATTACTTGACTTTATTGTACCTTTGGAATGGTTGTGGCCTACGGGAAATTTGCAAATATGAGTTAATGATGTTGTGATGTTGTGATAATATTGTGTTTGAGTTGTTGTGCGATTTGGATTACTGTTATGCGGCGTATAAGGGTGGCATTCCATTGTTGACATTATGCGGGCATAAGGGTGGCATTTCACTGTTGTTATGTGTGTTGGGATATTTTCTGGGCAGAGTGATAATGGAGGCTATGTCACGACCCAAATTAACCCTCTGTAAGGTGTCGTGACGGCACCTAGTCTTTACGACTAGGTAAGCCTAATATTACGAAGAATATAAAGAAAACATAACATTTTAAAGATAAACAACATATTGTGAATAACCAAAAGTAGTACCACTCGGCATATACAAAATAATTTTTCAAGACCCAGAATATCACTAAGTCACAAGCTGCTATAATCTATGTAGCTCTATACAAAAGTCTGAAGATAATAAAGAAAGTTTCTAGGCGAGGGAGTAGAAGGGGACTCCGAGGATCTGCGGACGCAAGAAGAAGTACCTTGAAGTCTCCTAGAATCAGCAGCACGCACTAACCCCGAGGCTGATAGCTCGCACATGGATCTGCACACGAAAACATGTGCAGGAAAGGGAATGAGTACACCACAATGGTACCAGTAAGTGCCAAGCCTAACCTCGATCGAGTAGTGACGAGGTCAGGTCAAGGCACTACCGGAGTAAATATAATAAATTAAATAGTAAAATATATAAGTAAAGTTCACGGTAACACAGTTAAAGAAATTTATCAAAAATTTAATAGTTAAGGGATCCCTAGGCTTAGAACAATGTAAACACAATGTGAAATCTCCCGGGATACCGTCCCGTAGTTCCGAATGAATATGCAGTACAAGGGGGATCTCCCAGAATTCGTCTGTAGTCCCAAAATAAATATGCAGTGCTGGGAAATCTCCCGGAATACGTCCGTAGTCCCAAAATAAATATGCAAGACAAGAGAATCTCCCGGAATACGTCCGTAGTCCCAATTTAAATATGCAAGACAGGGGGATATCCTAGAATACATCCGTAGTCCCAATTTAAATATGCAAGACAAGATGAAATGATAGGTATGGCATCGAGTTATACAGTTTACATTGAACACATATAAGAAAAATAGGGACTTAACTAAGCATGGCGCACATAATGTCAAACAGGCAGTTAAACACACGTAAGCATGCTTCTCTAATCTAAGCTAAACAATTAAAAGTATTAGTGCAATTTAATAAGGGAAACAAGTTTATGATTTAGAAAGGAAGAAAATAAAATGGAATTTTTGCAATAATAGCCCGTGTACGTACTCGTCACCTCACGTACACGGCGCCCACATATAAATTAATCTCAAACATCCTAAGGGGAAGGTTCCCAATACAAGGTTAGGCAAGCCACTTACCTCGACCGCTCAAATAAACTTGATATCACGTTCTTGCCACGAGTATCCGACTCCAAATGGCCCGAATCTATTCAAATTAATTGCATAATATAAATATAACTACAAGTAACTAATTTAACTAATTAATTCGAAGCTAAAACATGAAATTAGAAAAAACTCCCAAAAACTCTCCCCGGGCCCACGTCTCAGAATTAGGTAAAAATTACAAATTATGAACACCCATTCATTCATGAGTTCACTCGAACAAAAATCATCTAAATCCGACGTCAATTCGCATAAAAATCTCAGATTTTCAATTGGGGAGCCTTTTACCCCATTTCCAAACTTTTTCCCTCAAATTCCATAATTAAATGAGGGAAAACAACAATAGATTAATGAAATATACATGAATTAGAGTAAAGAATTGTTACCCACTGATTTCCTCTTCAAAACCCTTGCAAAATCGCCTTCTCCCGAGCTAAAATTCGAATTGGTGAAAAATGAGGAATGAACCCTCGAATCTGCCTCTTCAACCCAGCGTTTTCCGCACCTGCGGACCTAGGACCACACATGCGGTCACGCACCTGCGGACAAACCCATCGCATGTGCGAAGTCCACTTATTTGGGCTGGGGCCGCATATGCGGACAACCAGCCGCACCTGCGAGCCCAGCTTGACAATCCCATTTCTGCATCTGCGAGCTTCCCATGCGCACCTACGCTTCATCACCATCCCCACCAGTTCCGCATCTGCACACTCCCTCCGCACCTGCGGCTCTCGCACCTGCGGCCTCCCTTACGCAGGTACGAAACACCAGAACCAGCAAAGGCACCATATTCTTTCCAAGTCCAAATTCCATTCCGTTAAGCATCTGAAACACACCCGATGCCCCCGAGACCTTAACCAAACCTACCAATCAATCCTATAACACCATACGAACTTAGTCGAGCCTTCAAACCACATCGAACAACACCAAAATCATGAATTAAGCATGGATCCACGCCTAAGAATTTAGAATTTTCCAAATTCTACAAACGTCGCCGAACCACATCAAATCTAGTCCGAATGACCTCAAATTTTACACACAGGTCACAAATGCCACTACGAACCTACAACCACTTTCGGAATTCCATTCCAAGCTTGATATCAAAATTTCCACTATCGACCGAAATCGCTGAAAAACTAACTTTTGCCAATTCAAGCCTTAATCTACTACTGACCTACAACACACATTCTGGACGCGCTCCTAAGCTCAAAATCACTCAACAGAGCTAACGGAGTCGACAAAATTCTATTCTAGATCCGTCTTCACACAGTTCTGACTACAGTCCAATTTCTAAGGCTTAAACTCACAACTAGGGACTAAGTGTCCGAAAACTCCCCGAATTCCATAACCAATCACTCTGGAAAAATCCCAAAAGTAGAAAAAAATGTGGGGAAAACAGATATTAGGGGATCGGGGCTCTAATTCTCAAAACGACCGGCTGGGTCGTTATATCCTCCCCCTCTTAAAACAATCATTCGTCCTCAAACGAGTATAAAGACATACCTGAAACTGTGAAAAGATGAGGGTACTGGCTGCACATATCCTACTCGGTCTCCCAAGTCTCCTCCTTGCCGGCTGACCCCTCCACTGGACCTTTACTGAAGTTATATTCTTTGACCTGAGCTTTCTGACCTACCTATCCAAAATGGCTACTGGCTTCTCAACATAAGATAGATCCTTATCCAACTGGACTGGGCTGAAATCCAATACGTGAGTCGGATCACCGTGATACTTCCGGAGCATAGACACATGGAATACCGGGTGAACTCCTTCTAGGCTGGGAGGCAAGGCAAGCTCATAAGTAACCTCCCTAACTCGCCACAATATTTCAAAAGGACCAATGAACCTCGGGCTCAGCTTGCCCTTCTTCCCGAATCTCATGACGCCCTTCAGAGGCAATACCCAAAGCAAGACCCGCTCACCGACCATAAATGCCAAATCACGAACCTTCCGGTCCGCATAACTCTTCTGCCTGGACTGGGCTGTGCGAAGTCTCTCCTGAATCACCTTTACCTTATCCAGGGCATCCTGGACCAAATTTGTACCCAACAATCGGGCCTCGCCCGACTCAAACCATCCCACTGGGGACCGGCATCGCCTACCATACAAAGCCTCATACGGTGCCATCTGAATGCTGGACTGGTAACTGTTGTTGTAAGCAAACTCTGTAAGTGGCAAGTATTGGTCCCATGACCCTACGAACTCCATCACAGAGGCACGAAACATATCCTCAAGAATCTGAATTGTGCGCTCGGACTACCCATCAGTCTGAGGGTGAAAGGTTGTGCTCAGCTCCACCCTAGTACCCAACTCCTACTGTACGTCTCTCCAAAACCGTGATGTGAACTGTGTACCTTTGTCTGAAATAATGGATACTGAAATACCATGAAGGCGGACAATCTCTCTGATATAAATATCAACCAACCTCTCAGAAGAATAAGTGGTCAACACTGGAATAAAATGATCTAACTTGGTCAGCCGATCCACGATTACCCAAATAACATCAAACTTTCTCAAAGTCTGTGGAAGTCCAACTACAAAGTCCATAGTGATCCGCTCCCACTTACACTCTGGGATATCTAACCTCTGAAGTAATCCACCCGGCCTCTGGTACTCATATTTAACCTGCTGACAGCAGAGACACTTGGCCACAAACCCAATTTTATCCTTCTTCATCCTCCTCCACCAATAGTGTTGTCTCAAATCCTGGTACATCTTCGCGGCACCAGGATGAATGAAGCACCGCGAGCTGTGGGCCTCCTCGAGAATCAACTCCCGAAGCCCATCTACATTGGTCACACAGATCCGGCCCTGCATCCTCATCACATCGTCATCACCAATAGTCACATCTCTGGCATCACCTCATCGAACCATGTCCTGAAGAACTAGAAGATGAGGATTGTCATACTGACGCTCCCTGATACAGTCATAAATAGAATACCGAGAAACCACACAAGCTAATACCTGACTAGGATCCGAAATATCCAATCTCATGAACTGGCTGGCTAAGGCCTAAACATCCAAGGCTAAGGGCCTCTCGGCTGTCGAAAAATATTTAAAACTCCCCAAATTCTCTGCCAGGTGACTGAAGGCGTCAGCCACTACATTGGCCTTCCCTGGGTGGTACAATATTGTGATATCATAGTCTTTAAGTAGATCCAACCACCTCCGCTGACGCAAATTAAGGTCCTTCTGCCTGAACAAGTGCTGCAAACTCCGGTGATCAGTGTAGATTTCACAAGGAACACCGTACAAATAATGACGCCAGATCTTCAGGGCGTGAACAATAGCTGCTAACTCGAGATCATGGACCGGATAATTCTTCTCATGCACCTTCAACCGTCTAGACGCGTATGCAATCACCCTACCGTCCTGCATCAATACCGCTCTAAGGCCAATCCTCGAGGTATCACAATAGACAGTGTAGGACCCTAAACCTGTAGGCAATACTAATACTGGGAATGTAGTCAAAGTTGTCTTGATCTTCTGAAAGCTCTCCTCACACTCCTCGGTCCACCTGGACCGGAGCACCTTTCTGAGTCAGCCTGGTTATAGGTGCTGCAATGGATGAAAACTCCTCCACAAAGCGAGGGTAATACCCCGCCAAACTAAGGAAACTACAGATCTCCATAGCTGATGACGGTCTAGGCCAACTTTGCACTGCCTCCACCTTCTTCAGATCTACTTTGATCCCATCACAAGACATTATGTGGCCCAAGAATGCCACTGAATCAAGCCAGAATTCACAGTTAGAAAATTTTGCATACAACCTCTTCTCCCTCACAGTTTGAAGCACGGTCCTCAGGTGCTGCTCATGATCTTCCCGAGACCGGGAATATTCCAGGATGTCATCAATAAACACAATGACGAAGGAATCAAGATAAGGCCGGAACACACTGCGCATCAAATACATAAAGGCTGCTGGGGCATTGGTCAACCCAAATGACATGACAAGAAACTCATAGTGACCATATCTGGTCCTGAACGCAGTCTTCGCGATATCCGGCTCCCGAATCTTCAACTGATGATAGCCAGAACACAAGTCAATCTTAGAAAACACCCTGGTACACTGTAACTGATGAAATAAATCATCAATGCGAGGCAAAGGATACATGTTCTTCACTGTAACCTTGTTCAACTGCCGGTAATCAATACAGATACGTATAGAACCATCCTTCTTCTTCACAAATAAGACCGGAGCACCCCAAGGTGATACACTGGGCCTGATAAAACCCTTATCAAGCAACTCCTGCAACTGCTCCTTTAACTCCTTCAACTCAGGAGGAGCCATACGGTAAGGAGGAATAGATATGGGCTGAGTGCCCGACAACAAATCAATGCCGAAATCAATATCTCTATTGGGCGGCATACCCGGAAGATCAACTAGAAACACATCAGGGAAGTCCCTCACTACTGGGACTGACTCAACTGTAGGGTTATCAATACTGACATCTCTCACATAGGCCAAATACGCATCACACCCCTTCTTAACCATTCACTGAGCCTTAAGAAATGAAATGACCCTGCGAGGAGTATACTCTAAGGTACCTCTCCACTCTAATATCGGCAAGCCTGGCATAGCCAACGTCACGGTCTTAGCGTGACAATTAAGAATAGCATAATGGGGCGACAACAGTCCATGCCCAAGATAACATCAAAATCTACCTTACTGAGTAATAACAAATCGGCTCTGGTCTCAAAACCACTAAGAGCAATCAAACACGACCGATATACGCAGTTCACAACGAGAGAATCTCCCACAGGAGTAGATACATAAACATGGGAACTCAAAGAATCCCGAGATATCCCCAAATGTGGAGCAAAATAAGAAGACACATATGAATACGTAGAGCCTGGGTCAAATAATACTGATGCATCCCTATGACAGATAGGGACGATACTGAATCTGAAGCAACGACCTCTAAATGGGCTGGAAAGTCATAGTACCTGGCCTGGACTCCCCCTCTAGGGCAACCTCGACCTCCCCGACCTCCCCGACCTCTACCTCGAGCTGGCTGAGGATGTGGGGTGGAAGATGGGGCTGGAAGAATGGCCGGAGGACCCGGTGTAGCACGCAGAGGATGATAAGTCTATGGAGGTGCACTCTTCCTAGCTTTGGGGAAATCTCTAACCATGTGACGAGTGTCACCACACTCAAAACAACCCCTCGGAGACGCGGCGGCTGAGACTGACTCAGACCTAGCCTGCTGAACTGGCTGGTAATAGCACCTCAAACAAAAGGCATACTAGATACTGGCGGTGCATAATAGGGCTCATGAGGACTAGGAGGAGCTGGAACACCGCTGGCTGCTGGAGGAGCTGAATGAATAGGGCGATTCACAAAACCCCTGCCATGGCGTGCTGCTGGTGCACAAGATCCTGAATAATGATCAGTCTCTCGAGACCTCTTGGCCTCTCTCTCCTCTCTTTCTCGGGAGAACATGCCCTCCACTCTCTTGGCAAGGCTCACTGCCTGCTGATAAGTGATGTCCATCTCCAACTCCCTGGCCATACTGGTCCGAATACTGGGGTGGAGTCCCTCAATGAAGCGACGAACCCTGTCTCTGACTGTAGCAACCAGAGGCGATGCATGACGATCTAACTCACTGAAATGGACTGCATACTCCGACCCAGTCATAGCACCCTGACGCAGCTGCTCAAACTCTACGTGCCAAGAATCCCTGAAGCTCTGAGGAACATACTCATGCAAGAACATATCTGAAAACTGAGTCCAAGTGAGTGAGGCTGCCTCGTCCAAACTACTCAGCTCATAGGCACACCACCACTGATATGCCGCTCCCCTCAACTGGAAAGAGGTGAAAGAAACCCCACTCGTCTCCACAATGCACATAGTGCAGAGCATACGATGACACTCCTCAAGAAAACCTAGAGCATCATCTAAAGCTAGTCCGCTGAAAGTAGGTGGCTGGTATTTCTTGTACCTCTCAAGTCTGAGCTGCTCTGCCTCAGAACCAGCTACCCTGGTCTCATGCTGAATCGGAGCCACTGGGGGCATAGGAATATACTCTAGGGCCTGATCAACCTGGATCATCTGCTCAGGAGTGCGAGCTGCGGGAGTCTGTACCCCTCCCCCGTCCTGAGATGTAGTGGGAGCAATAAGAAATATTCCATCCCGAGCTAGAGTGCTGAACATGCTCAAGAACTGAGCTAAAGTCTCCTAGAGGGCTGGAGTAGCAATAGGGATCTCCGGTGTCACCCCTCTAGCTGGAGCTACTGGGGGCTCCTCTAACGCAGCTCTCACAGGTGCTCGGGCTGCACCGCGTGGTCGTTCTCTACCCCGACCCCAGCCTCTGGCGGCTCTGACAGGGGGCTCGGGTGCCTGATCGTCGGTCCTCCCGGTACGAGTCCTCACCATCTGTGAGAAAGAATAGAATAGAGTTTTAGAATTTTGATGTCAATAACTTGCACGATAAGGAAATCAAAGGAATATGATTGTTCTTAACAGATACATAGCCTCCCGAAGATAAGTACGGACATCTCCGTACCGATCCGCGAGACTCTAATAAACCGGCTTGTGACTCGCGACTCCTATGAACCTAGTGCTCTGATACCAACTTGTCACGACTCAAATTAACCCTCCGTAAGGTGTCGTGATGACACCTAGTCTTTACGACTAGATAAGCCTAATATTATGAAGAATGTAAAGAAAATATAACATTTTAAAGATAAACAACATATTGTGAATAACCAAAAGTAGTACCACTCGGCATATATAAAATAATTTCCCAAGACCCGGAATATCACTAAGTCACAAGCTGCTATAATCTATGTAACTCTATACAA
Source organism: Nicotiana tomentosiformis (assembly GCF_000390325.3). Classification (NCBI taxonomy): domain Eukaryota; kingdom Viridiplantae; phylum Streptophyta; class Magnoliopsida; order Solanales; family Solanaceae; genus Nicotiana; species Nicotiana tomentosiformis. The sequence goes on along the minus strand of NC_090823.1, from coordinate 104,191,727 downwards.
AAGTCTAAAGATAATAAAGAAAGTTTCTAGGCGAGGGAGTAGAAGGGGAATCCGAGGATTTGCGGACGCAAGAAGAAGTACCTGAAAGTTTCCTAGAATCAGCAACATGCACTAACCCCGAAGCTGATAGCTCGCAAGTGGATCTGCATACGAAAATATGTGCAGGAAAGGGCAAGAGTACACCACAATGGTACCCAGTAAGTGCCAAGCCTAACCTCGGTCGAGTAGTGACGAGGTCAGTTCCGTAGTCCCAATTTAAATATGCAAGACAAGATGAAATGACATGTATGTCATCGAGTTATACAATTTACACTGAACACGGATAAGGAAAATAGGGACTTAACTAAGCATGATGCATAAAATGTCAAATAGGCAGTTAAAACACGTAAGCATACTTCTCTAATCTAAGCTAAACAATTAAACGTATTAGTGCAATTTAATAAGGGAAAAACAGTTTATGATTTAGAAAGGAAAAAAATAAAATGGGATTTTTGCAATAATAGCCTGTATACGTACTCGTCACCTCACGTACACGGTGCCCACACATCAATTAATATCAAACATCCTAGGTCCCCAACACAAGGTTAAGCAAGCCACTTACCTCGACCGCTCAAATCAACTTGATATCACGTTCTTGCCACGAGTATCCGACTCCAAATGGCCCGAATCTATTCAAATTATCTGCATAATGTAAATATAACTACAAATAACTAATTTAATTAATTAATTCGAAGCTAAAACGTGAAATTAGGAAAATACCCAAAAGGTCTCCCCGGGCCCACGGCTCAGAATCGGGTAAAAATTATAAATTATGAACACCCATTCACTCACGAGTTCACTCGAACAAAAATCATCTAAATCCGACGTCAAATTCCCATTCAAAACCCATTAGAGTTAAGAATTGTTACCCACTGATTTCCTCTTCAAAACCCTTGCAAAATCGCCTTCCCCCGAGCTAAAATTCGAATTGGTGAAAAATGAGGAATGAACCCTCGAATCTGCCTCTTCAACCCAACGATTTCCGCACCTGCGGACCTAGGACCGCACCTGCGGTCACGCACCTGCGGAAAAACCTATCGCAGGTGCGAAAGCCACTTACTTGGGCTGGGTCCGCACCTGCGACCCCTGGGCCGCATCTGCGGTTCCGCTTCTGCAGACAACCAGCCGCACCTGCGAGCCCAGCTTGACAATCCCATTTCCGCATCTGCGAGCTTCCCATGCGTACCTGTACTCCATCACCAGCCCCACCAGTTCCGCATCTGCGCACTCCCTCCGCACCTGCAGCTCTCGCACCTGCGGCCTCCCTTCCGCAGGTGCGAAACACCAGAACCAGCAAAGGCACCAGATTTTTCCCAAGTCCAAATTCCATTCCGTTAAGCATCCGAAACACACCCGAAGCCCCCGGGACGTCAACCAAACCTACCAACCAATTCTATAATACCATACGAACTTAGTCGAGCCTTTAAACCACATAGAACAACACCAAAATCATGAATTAAGCACGAATTCAAGCCTAAGAATTTAGAATCTTCCAAATTCTACAAATGACGCCGAACAACATCAAATCTAGTCTGAATGACCTCAAATTTTACACACAGGTCACAAATAACACTACGAACCTACAACCACTTTCGGAATTCCATTACGAGCTCGATATCAAAATTTTCATTATCGACCGAAAAACTAACATTCGCCAATTCAAGACTAAATCTACTACAGACCTCCAACACACATTCCGGACGCGCTCCTAAGCTCAAAATCACTCAACGGAGCTAACAGAGTCGACAAAATTCCATTCCGTATCCGTCTTCATACAGTTCCGACTACAGTTTTAAGGCTTAAACTCACAACTAGGGACTAAGTGTTCCAAAAATCCCCGAATTCCATAACCAATCACTCCAGCAAAATCCCAAAAGCAGAAACAAATGTGGGGAAAGCAGATATTAGGGGATTGGGGCTCTAATTCTCAAAACGACTGACCGGGTCATTACAGGCTATTAAACGAAGCGATAAGGGAGGCTATTTTAGGAGCGATAAGGGTGGCTATTGATATTGTCATGGAGGAGGGATAATGGAGGCTATTATAGGAGTGATAAGGGTGGCTATATGAGAGATAATGGTAGCTATTGTAAGGGATGATATGTGATGATGTGGGATTATTGTGTTGGTAATTTTTATGTGATGATTTGGGGTTATTGCATTGAAATTTTTATTGATGTTGTGATTTTCCTTGTGTTTATTTTATATCTTGTGCAACTTATCTTGTTGTTTCGGTAAACTTGATAATAGTCTGATCTATGTTGAAATTGTGAGCTTGTGGCTATTGCCTGGAGGATTATGTTATTGGCGCGTGAACTGTCCGTGTAGATGTGATATGAAATATGGGCACGAGGTGCCAGGGAAATAAAATAATTATGTTATTGACACATGAACTGTCCGTGCAAATGTCAAATAAAATGCAGGCACGAGGTACCAGGGAAATATAATAATTATATTATTGGCACGTGAGTTGTCCGTGTGGTTATGAAAGAAATATGGGCACGAGGTGCTGGGAAAATATGATGAGTTGTATTATTGGCACGTGAGTTGTCCGTGCGGTTTTGATAGAAATATAGGCACAAGGTGCTATGAAAATATGAAAGTGGGTCGAGACCCGTGTTACGATAATATAAAAGTGGGCTGAGACCCGTGTCTTATGATTATGAAATGAAAGAAATATATTCGGAAGGTATTTATTCGAAAGGATTATATGTGAAAGATTTATATATCAAGAACTTGTTTAATTGGTTGTACTTGTGTTCCTTATTCGTTTGAGAAATAATTATGGTGTTCTTGTTGCTTGCTGTTTATATCACTGGTTGATTTTTATTGCTATCACTGCTAGTTATTTTTCAGTACTATTATATACTACTATTTTGCACAGGTTATTTGACTAGTGAGTGTCTTGACTATACCTCGTCACTACTCCACTGAGGTTAGTCTTGATACTTACTGGGTACCGACTGTGGTGTACTCATACTACACTTATGCATATTTTTGTGTAGAGCCAGGTATTGGAGATATCGGACTCGGGCAGAATTAGTGTGTTGATCGCAAGAATTCAAGGTAGAGCTGCTTGGTCGTCGCAGTCCCTTGGAGTCTTTCCATTTTTTTGTACTGTCAACTCTTATTCGAACAGTATTGTATATTCGATCCTTGAGATCATTGTATGTATTCAGTTAGAGTTCGTGACTCAATATTACCAGTCTTGGGAGGTTGTTATATTTGTTTCCGCTTCTGATTTTGACACTTTTATTACATTATATGTAAAAACAAATGGCTCAAAATGTAATTGTAATCGACTTACCTAGTCTTAGAGACTAAGTTCTATCACGACGCCTATGGTGGGATTTTGGGTCGTGACGAAAATAATTTTTTTGAATTTTAGATTTTATCAGTATTAAACGTAGAGTTAAGATAAAATATTTTTCCTACTCGTGGATTGTTATGGTTTAGTACTTTTAATTAAGAAATAAACTTTATTTGGTGTTGCTTTAATGCTAGGAATATGCATTGCTCCGCTTAAGTCTTGAAAATTTCTACTATTGTATCTTCGTCCATTCAGGTATGCCATACACCGTTATAAATAACAGAGGCGGATCCAGAATTTGAAGGTTGCGGGTGCCACTATTTTACACATATAATATACCTACTACTAGCTACAAAGATCGAATAGGAAAAATGGTAAATTCGGTTAGTGTTTGGTTAATTCGAATTAGGTCTTTCACTCACAAAGCAAATTCAAATATATTATAAAAAAATTATAAATAAAAAATAAAATTTTATGAAAGTGCGCCTCTAACTAAAATATTTGCTTAAAGAGTAGCTTGATTACTGCATATTCTTAATTTGACTAAATTAATTTACCTTTATTATTCTTGGGTTAATATTTTCATATTAATTGTCATGTTATAAGACAATTATTTTCAAAGCAAAATCTTTAACATTTAATCTATGATAATAAACTCAAAACAACTATTGCTCAAGCCAATTTATTTTTTTAAAAATTCAATAAAAGATATTGTTCAAATTATACTCCAATATATAAACAAATTTCGTGTCATTAAGAAGAGAGATTATATGCTAATTAAAATCAATCTAAATTGCCTATCGAAAAAAGTGGCTAACGAACTAAGGTATGATGATAGAAACAGAGGGTTGTATAAAGAAATTAAAAAATGAAGAAGACATATTAGCAAATAAAAAGGAAGAAAGGGAGGACAAGAAAGTGAAGGGAAAAAGGGAAGAAAAGGTGCGCCCTAGAGCTAAATAAACTAAGAACAAAGAAATCTTAATAAGTAGAATTAAAGGTAGAAACAAAGAAGACGCTACAGTAGGATTCGAACTCGCATACGTGAGGTCACTAAAGCCTTTAGAGTGGGCGCTGAACCCGTGGCACCCAAGACTACTTTGTGATTTTCGGGTGCTACTCTAATAATATAATCGTTTTCTCACAGCTATCTTACACATATAGTAAAACTTTTACGGAAGCGAGAGGGTGGCGTGACACCCCTACCTCATAAGGTAGATCCGCCCCTGGCTATAATAATACTTCATGCAGAATTACAATTCGTTTATGCTTGAATTAGTACTATTGTATTAGTTTGATAGTAATTTTAATATATTGCATTCATGGGTTGTTTAATCATTAGGAAAAAAGCGAAGTTAAAAATCAATCAACCTTAATTCTTCTCACATCAAAAAGTTTCTTCTCTAAGTACGCAGATTTTAAAGATTAAAAAGAACCTCACAAATTCAAACCTCTTGAAGGACCATTAAATAAAATGTTAAAAGGGTTTTAAATTATACGGAGTATTAGATCAAATAGAAAGATTTTTAATATAATTAGATCACTTTTATTAGGTTACAGAATCCCACTTTTTTGGAGTGTTACCTATAGATATCTTTTGGATGACCTAATAAAATAAAACTTCTTTAAACTCAGCGTATTCAAGTTAACTCATGTTAAAATTCTTTTGTGTGTATTTAGTTCCAAGTTATTGCCAGTGGTATTTTGGTTTTTAAAAACTTTTGATTCTTTTTTTATGAATATGCAGGGTAAGTCCTTGAGATGTCGACATGCTTCGCTGTGGCAGACCAACTTTATTATTCGTAGAATCAGTTTGAAACTTCCTTACATGATTTCTTTGAGAAAACACATAATGGGCATAAACTAAAGTAGAAGTACCATTCTTAATGTGCAGAATATCTTCTAACATCTCACTAAATATTCATCTAATAGCCAATTTAATCAAAGTGCTGCAAGAAGCATATCTAGATGTGGAAGATCAATAATCTCTCTATTTTCCCTTTGATAAGTTTATTGCGTATGTCATATATATTTATCATCCGATCTTGATATTTTTCGACTACTCTTTTAAAGAAATTTATAGTCTTTTTTCAGAATTCTTTTGATTGTTTTGTACTTTTAGTTAAGTTATTAATTTGTACTTCTATTAATATAATTGTGCATTTCCTACAAATGTAATAGTAGCTGATTGTACATAATCAACATCCTATTGATTTGTTGTGTTTTGACTTTTAAAATTTTGAATCTGTTTAAAATGTCAATCACTTAGAGATTTTTCTTTGTAGGTTCGTTAATTAACTTTTTTTTTGCTTTGAAGTTATTATTACATTAAAAAATTTAAATTATAGTGAATAGCTATCCTTCATTAATTATGTTAAAACTAGCCAACCTTAAACAAATAATCAAAATGCTTTTCGTTCTTCTTCTCCTAAACTTTTTGTACGCACAATCGCACATATATGAAGTATTTCATAAATATGTCGAGTAATTTTCTTTATAATTTTGTCAAGCAGAGAACGCACTCTTAATGAGTGTATATTTTTTTTAACCTTAATAATAACATACTTATCTGAATATGATTTACAAGTAATTAAGACGATATGTGATAGTTGGAGATGCGACGTCTAAATGAAACTGACACTTGCAGAAGAAGTTTTACGACGCATTGAAAAATGTGGCTATGAGTATTATGAATAGTTATCGTTATTAAATCACCTATTTGTTAAGTTTGTGAATAAAGAAAGAAAGTCTCACGTGTAGAAACTTTATAAAAAAAATTGATAGAATGTCTATGGTCTAGATTAGATATCCAAGATATTTAGTATAATTATTTTGATGTCGGCATTAGTCTTATGAAGAATGTGTTAAAGAAAAATCTTTTGAGGCTGAAGTGTTTAGAACGACTATGATTGTCGTGGTGTATTATGTTTGGTGCAAGAGAAATTAAAGGGTATTCCAAAATACAAAGTATGACTTTTACTTCATCACAAAGCAAATTGTTCAAGATGTGCATTGCAGAGGAGTTTTGAAGTTAAAGCTTTTCAATTGGCTGAAAAGGCTCAATTTCTATCATATTTAACTGGCTTGAGATCTTAGCAGCATGCAGTGCTGGGTGTTTTGGTAAATTTGTTAATAAAATCTTTAATAAGACAATACACCAAATACCAAGAACATCATCTGCAAAGTATGTAAGGACAGATATAGAAACATAACATATTATTATCTCATATAATGAAATACTCAAAATCGAACCGAAACCGAAAACTGAACCGCAAAAGTGGCTTAATGGCTTATTGGTATCGGGTTATCGGATTAACGGGTGGTGAACGGATTGAAATTTTATTATTAACGGCTCATCGGTTTGGGGTGGATTATTCAATTTTCTTGTCGGACCGTTAATCCGTTAAGAATTTTTATATTTATTTATTTTTATCCATATATATATTAATTTCGGTATAATCATCACCAAAATGTATGCATAAAGCGGAAGCTTAAGAAAGCCAAGAAGTGTGCAATACTTTACCTTGGATACAGTAAGAGCAAGGTTCCATTGTTCTTTTAGAATGTCCAAACAAATACTACCATTACTGTTGATGTTTGGGTGAAATATTGTAACGACCCGGCTGGTAATTTTGAGTATTATAACCCTGTTCCTCCATTTACTACTCAATTTATACTTTACAGTTGTTATGTAATTTGCCGTGGTAATTGGATCGGGTCCGGAGAGGTTTTGGAATGAATTGGAATACTTAGTTCCAAGGGTTAAAGCTTAAGTTGAAATAGTTGACCGAATGTTGACTATATGTAAACGATCCCAGAATAGAGTTTTGATGATTCCAATAGCTCCGTATAGTGATTTTGGACTTGGGAGCGTGTCCGAAAAATTATTTGAAAGTCCATAGTTAAATTAGGCTTGAATTGGCTAAAATAAAAATGTAAGTTTGGAAGTTTGACCGGGGATTTGACTTTTTGATATCGGGGTCAGAATCTAATTCTAGAAGTTGGAATACGTCCGTTATGTCATTTATGACTTGTGTGCAAAATTTGAGGTCAATCGGACTTGATTTGATAAGTTCCGGCATCAAATGTAGAAGTTGAAAATTCTTAGTTTCATTAAGTTTGAATTGGGGTATGATTCGTGATTTTAGCGTTGTTTGATATGATTTAAAGGTTCGACTAAGTTCGTATGATGTTTTAGGACTTGTTGGTGTATTTGGTTGAGTTCCCGTGGGCCTCAGATGAGTTTCAGATGGTTAACGGATCAAATTTGGACTTAGAACAATTGAAACTTGATGATGCCTACTGATGCAATCAAACCTGCGTAAATGAGCTCGCATAAGCGAGTTTGTTTGCGCAGGAGCAGAATTGGCTTGGCAAGGGCAGGGGTCGCAGGTGCGCACGCAGGACCGCAAAAGCGGACTGGCACCTGCGACGAGTTGATCGTAGAAGCGAAAGTGAAAGGGGAGGGGCCTCATCGCAGAAGCGGCTTGGGTTCCGCAAATGCGAGGCCACAGAAGAAGATCTTTTGTCCGCAGAAGCGGGGAGGACCTCGCATCTGCGAAACTGCCGATGCGGTTAAGTACTCCGCAGAAGCGGAAACGCTGGGCAGGCAACAAAAACAGAAGGGTCCGACATTTTTGTCATTTTGGACATTCCAAACACAGTTTTGGGGCAATGTTAGAGAGAATTCATGAGAAACCTTGAGGTAAGTCACTTGTGATCATTGTTAGTCGATAATATTGAATTATCATTGATTATTCCGCCTAGATTACGTGTTTCTGAGATGTAATTAGAGGATTTGTGCCTAGGGTTGTGAAAATGAGATTAAGGGATTTGAAGGTCGAGTTGTTGTCGGAATTTGGTAAATTTGACATGGTTGGACTTGTGGTTGAATGTGAGTTTATTTTATAACTTTTGTTAAGTTACGAGACGTGGGCCCTACTGGCAATATTTGAGTGTAATTTCTGATTTTTTGTGGGATAATTAATATTTTGATATGGAATTAATTTCTATAATTTGTGTTGACTGAATCAAATTAACTGTAACTAGATTCGAGCCATTTGGATGTTGATATGCGCAGAATGGAATTTCAGGAGCATTGTTTAGCTTGCTTGATATTGGACTCAGCTTGTTCGAGGCAAGTAACTCTTCTAATCTTAGTGCTAGGGGGTATGAAACCCTGAATTTTGTGTTATGCGTTTGCTGTTTAGGTGATGCACATGTTAGGTGACTGTAACGACCCGGCCGGTCGTTTTGAGAATTTGATCCCCGATCCCGTAATATATGCTTTCCCCATATTTGTTTCTGCTTTTGGGATTTGCCGGACTGTTTGGTTATGGAATTCGGGGAGTTTTGGGACACTTAGTCCCTAGTTGTAAGTTTAAGCCTTAGAGTTTGGACGGTAGTCGGAACTATGTGAAGACGGATCCGGAATGGAATTCCGTCGACTCCATTAGCTTCGTTGAGTGATTTTGGGGTTAGGAGCGTGTCCGAAATGTGTTTTGGAGGTTTGTAGTAGATTTAGGCTTGAATTGGCGAAAGTTAGTTTTTCGGCGATTTCGGCCGATAATAGAAATTTTGATATCGAGCTCGGAATGGAATTCCGAAAGTGGATGTAGGTTCGTAGTGTCATTTGTGACATGTGTGTAAAATTTGAGGTCATTCGGACTAAATTGATGTGGTTCGGCATCGTTTGTAGAATTTGGAAAATTTTAAATTCTTAGGCTTGAATTCGTGCTTAATTCATGATTTTGGTATTGTTCGATATGGTTTGAAGGCTCGACTAAGTTCGTATGGTGTTTTAGGATTGGTTGGCATGTTTGGTTGAGGTCCTAGGGGCTTCGGGTGTGTTTCGGATGCTTAACGGGAAGAAATTTGGACTTAGGAAAATCTGGTGCCTTTGCTGGTTCTGGTGTTTTGCACCTACGAAAAATAGACCGCAGGTGCCCGAGCCGCACATACGAACATGGGAGCGCAGATGCGAGAAGTTGAGAGTTGGCCTGGGGTCACATGTGCGAGGAAGTTCAGCATCTGCGATGCCCGCAAATGCGCAAGATGCGCAGAAGCAGAAGGGACGTCCGCAGGCGCGAGTGCGCAGGTGTGGCCCTTTCGTCGCAGGTGAGAAGGCAGAGAGGGAAAGTGAGTTGCGCATGTGCGCACGTTTTCCGCACAAGCGCACCCACAGGTGCGAACCCAGGTTATGCAAGTGCGGAAATACCTGGGTAGTGATTAAAACTGAAGGGCTTCGCGATTTTTATCATTTTTGGCTTTGCAAAATCGGGTTATGGCAATGTTTGAGAGCATTTTTGAGGCATTCTTGAGGTAAGTTCCTTGTGCTTATTTTTTGTCAATAATCTTGCCTTGCTATGTGTTTTCCCACCTAGTTAATATGTATTTAAGGTGGAAATTCGAAGTTAGTTTGAATTGTGGATTGGAGGACCATTTGGTGTCGGATTTTAGTAAATTTGATATAGTTAGACTCGTGAGTGAATGAGCTTTCTTGTTTCGTGGATTTTGTCGGGTTTCGAGACATGGGCCTGGGGGCCGGGTTTGAGCCAATTTTGGGTTTTGGCCTAATTTTGTAGTTTTTCTTGTGGGATTCATTCCATTAGCGCGTATTGATGGTCTTGTACTGTTTTGAATAGATTCGGGCAATTTGGAGTCGACTACTCGTGGCAAGAACATGATATCGAGTTGATTTGAGTGGTTCAAGGTAAGTGGCTTGCCTAACCTTGTGTTGGGGACTTCCCCCTAGGATATTTGATATTATTTGGTGTGTGGGCGCCGTGTACGTGAGGTGACGAGTACGTACACGGGCTATTATTGCAAAAATCCTGTTTAACCTTTTTAAATCATAAATTGCTTCTCTTATTAAGTTGTACTAATATGTTTAATTATGTAGTTTAGACTAGAAAAGCATGCTTACGTGTTTTAACTGCCTAATTGACATTCTGTGCGTCATGTTTAGCTAAGTCCTTATTTGCCTTATCTATGTCCAGTATAAACTGTATAACTCGATGTCATACCTGTCATTTCATCTTGCGTTGCATATTTACTTTGGGACTACAGATGTATTCCGGGAGATCCCCCAGCACTGCATATTTACTTTGAGACTACGGACGTATTCCGGGAGATCCCCATGTATTGCATATTTTCTTTGGGACTACGGACGAATACCGGGAGATCCCCCAGCACTGCATATTTACTTTGGGACTACGGACGTATTTTGGGAGATCCCCTTGTACTGCATATTTATTTGAAACTACGGGACGGTATCCCAAGAGATTTCCCACTATGTTTACCTTATTTTGAGTCGAGGGCTCCCTTAACTGTTATATTTTCGAGATTTTCTTTAACTGTGTTACCGTAAATTCTAATTATATCTTTTACTTTTTAATTTATTATATTTACTCCGGTATGGCCTTGACCTGACCTCATCACTACTCGACCGAGGTTAGGCTTAGCACTTATTGGGTACCATTGTGGTGTACTCATACCCTTTCATGCACATGTTTTCGTGTGCAGATCCAGATACGAGCTATTAGCCTTGGGGTTAGTGCGTGCTGCTGATTCTAGGAGACTTCAAGGTACTTCTGCTTGCGTCCGCAGATCTTCGGAGTCCCCTTCTACTCCCTCGTCTAGAGACTTTCCTTATTATCTTCAGACTTTTATATAGAGCTACATAGATTATAGTAGCTTGTGACTTAATGATATTCCGGGTCTTGGGAAACTATTTTGTATATGCCGAGTGGTGCTACTCTTGGCTATTTATAATATGTTATTTATCTTTAAAATATTGTGTTTTCTTTATATTTTTTGAAATATTAGGCTTACCTAGTCGTAAAGACTAAGTGCCATCACGACCCCTTACGGATGTATAATTTGGGTCGTGACAAGTGGGTATCAGAGCACTAGGTTCGTAGGAGTCACGAGTCATAAGCCGGTTTATTAGAGTCTCGCGGATCGGTGCGGAGACGTATGTACTTATCTTCGGGAGGCTATGTAACTGTTAAGAACAATCATATTTCTTTGATTTCCTCGTCGTGCGAGTTATTGACACCAAAATTTTTTGTAAGATTCTATTCTATTCTTTTTCATAGATTTTGAGGACTCGCAATGAAAAGACCGGTGATCAGGCACCCGAGCCCCCTGCTAGAGCCGCCAGAGGCCGGGGTCGGGGTAGAGGAAGACCACGCGGTTCAACCCGAGCACATGCGAGAGCTGCGTCAGAGGAGCCCCCAGCAGCTCCAGCTGGAGGGCCAGCGACATAGATCCTTATTGCTACTCCAGCCCTCCAGGAGACTTTAGCTCAGTTCTTGAGCATGTTCAGCACTCTGGCTCAGGTTGGACAATTTCTGATAGCTCCCGCTACATCTCAGGCCGGGGGAGGGGCACAGACTCCCGCAGCCCGCACCCCTGAGAAGAGGGTCTAGGTTGATCAGGCCCCAGAGTATATTCCTATGCCCCTAGTGGCTCCGGTTCAGCATGAGATCAGGGTAGCTGCTTCTGAGGCAGAGCAGCTCAAAATTGAGAGGTACAAGAAGTACCACCCACCTACTTTCAGCGGACTAGCTTCAGATGATGCTCTAGGTTTTATTGAGGAGTGTCATCATATTCTCCGTACTATGGGCATTGTGGAGACGAGTGGGGTTTCTTTCACCTCTTTCCAGCTGAGGGGAGCAACATATCAGTGGTGGCGTGCCTATAAGCTGAGTAGTCCGGACGAGGCAACCTCACTCACTTGGACTCAGTTTTTAGATGCGTAAGTATGTTCCTCAGAGCCTCAGGGATGCTTGGCGCGTAGAGTTCCAGCAGTTGCGTCAGGGTTCTATAACTGTGTCGGAGTATGCAGTCCGTTTTAGTGGGTTAACTCGCCATGCACCGGCTCTGGTTGCTACAGTCAGAGAGAGGGTTAGTCGCTTCATTGAGGGACTCTACCAAAGTATTCGGACCAGTATGGCCAGGGAGTTGGAGATGGACATCACTTATCAGCAGGCACTGAGCATTGCCAGGAGAGTAGAGGGAATGTTCGCCCGGGACAGAGAGGAGAGAGAGGTCAAGAGGTCTCGAGAAACTGGTCATTAATCAGGAGCTCGTGCACCGACAACACGCTATGGTATGGGTTTTGTGAGTCGCCCTGTTCATTCAGCTCTTCCAGCAGCCAGTGGTGTCCTAGCTCCTCCTAGACCTCAGGAGCCCTATTATGCGCCGCCAGTATCCAGTATGCCTCCTACTCGAGGTGCTATTACCAGCCAGTCCAGCAGGCCAGTTCTAAGTTAGTCTCAGTCGTCGCGTCCTCCAAGAGGTTGTTTTGAGTGTGGTGAATCTCGTCACCTAGTTAGAGATTGCCTCAGAGCCAGGAGGGGTGCACCTCCACAGACTTATCAGCCTCCACGTGCTCTACCGGGTCCTCCGGCCATTCTTCCAGCACCAGCTACTTCCCCACCTCCTAGACCAGATTGAGGTGGAGGTCGGGGAGGTCGAGGTCACCCTAGAGGGGGAGGCCAGACCAGGTACTATACCCTTCCAGCCTGATCAGAGGTCGTTGCTTCAAATTTAGTCATCACAGGGATTGTCCTTGTCTTTCATAGGGATGCATCGGTATTATTTGGCCCAGGCTCTACGTACTCATATGTATCTTCTTATTTTGCTCCATATTTAGGGATATCTCAATATTCTTTGAGTTCCCCTGTTTATGTAACTACTCCCGTGGGAGATTCTCTCATTGTGGACCGCGTATATCGGTCATGTTTGATTGCTCTTAGTAGGTTTGAGACCAGAGCCGATTTGTTATTTCTCAGTATGATAGATTTTGATGTTATCTTGGGCATGGACTGGTTGTCGCCCCATTATGCTATTCTTGATTATCACACTAAGACCGTGACGCGACTATGCCAGGTTTGCCGAGATTAGAGTGGAGAGGTACCTTAGAGTATACTCCTTGCAGGGTCATTTCATTTCTTAAGGCTCAGCGAATGGTTGAGAAGTGGTGTGATACGTATTTGGCCTATGTGAGAGATGTCAGTATTGATACCCCTACAGTTGAGTTAGTTCCAGTAGTGAGGGAGTTCCCAGATGTGTTTCCAGCTGATCTTCCTGGCATGCCGCCCGCCAGAGATATTGATTTTGGCATTGATTTGTTGTCGGGCACTCAACCCATCTCTATTCCTCTATATCGTATGGCTCCTCCTGAATTAAAGGAGTTGAAGGAGCAGTTGCAGGAGTTGCTTGATAAGGGTTTCATTCGGCCCAGTGTGTCACCTTGGGGTGCTCCGGTCATATTTGTAAAGAAGAAGGATGGTTCTATGCGTATGTGTATTGATTATCGGCAGTTGAACAAGGTTACAATGAAGAACAGGTACCCATTGCCTCATATTGATGACTTATTTGACCAGTTACAGGGTACCAGGTTGTTTTCCAAGATTGACTTGCGTTCTGGCTATCATCAGTTGAAGATTCGAGAAACAAATATCCCGAAGACTACTTTTAGGACCAGATATGGTCACCATGAGTTTTTTGTCATGTCATTTGGGCTGACCAATGCACTAGCAACATTTATGCATTTGATGCATAGTGTATTCCGGCCTTATCTTGATTCTTTCGTCATTGTGTTTATTGACGACATCCTGGTATATTCCCGGTCTCGGGAAGATCATGAGCAGCACCTGAGGACCGTGCTTCAAACCTTAAGGGAGAAGAGGTTATATGCAAAATTTTCTAAGTGTGAATTCTGGCTTGATTCAGTGGCATTCTTGGGTCACATAGTGTCTTATGATGAGATCAAGGTAGATCCGAAGAAGATGGAGGCAGTGCAAAGTTGGCCTAGACCGTCATTAGCTACGGAGATCCGTAGTTTCCTTGGTTTGGCGGGATATTACCGTCGCTTTGTGGAGGGATTTTAATCCATTGCAGCACCTATGACCAGGTTGACCCAGAAGGGTGCTCCGTTCAGGTGGACCAAGGAGTGTGAGCAGAGCTTTCAGAAGCTCAAGACAGCTTTGACTACAGCCCCAGTATTAGTATTGCCTACAGGTTCGGGGTCCTACACTGTCTATTGTGATGCCTCGAGGATTGGCCTCAGAGCGGTATTGATGCAGGAGGGTAGGGTGATTGCCTACGCGTCTAGACATTTGAAGGTGCATGAGAAGAATTATCCGGTTCATGATCTCGAGTTAGCAGCTATTGTTCACGCCCTAAAGATCTGGCGCCATTATTTGTACGGTGTTCCCTGTGAGATTTACACTGATCACCAGAGTTTGCAGTACTAGTCCAGGCAGAAGGACCTTAATTTGCGTCAGCGGAGGTGGTTGGAGCTACTTAAAGACTATGATATCACTATATTATACCACCCAGGGAAGGCCAATGTAGTGGCCGATGCCTTGAGTCGCCGGGCAGAGAGTTTGGGGATCTTGGCATATCTTCCGGCAGCTGAGAGGCCCTTAGACTTGGATGTTCAGGCCTTAGCCAGTCAGTTCGTGAGATTGGATATTTCAGAGCCTAGCCGGGTATTAGCTTGTGTGGTTGCTCGGTCTTCTCTTTATGACCGTATCAGGGAGCGCCAGTATGATGATCCTTATCTTCTAGTTCTTCAGGACAGGGTTCGGTGAGGTGATACCAGAGATGTGACTATTGGTGATGACGGTGTGATGAGGATGCATGGCCGGATCTGTGTGCCCAATGTAGATGGGCTTCGGGAGTTGATTATCGAGGAGGCCCATAGCTCGCGGTACTCCATTCATCCGAGTACCGCGAAGATGTACCAGGACTTGAGGCAGCACTATTGGTGGAGAAGAATGAAAAATGATATAGTTGGGTTTGTGGCCAAGTGTCTCAACTGTTAGCAGGTTAAATATGAGCATCAGAGACCAGGTGGATTACTTCAGAGGTTAGAGATCCCAGAGTAGAAGTAGGAGCGGATCACCATGGACTTTGTGGTTGGACTTCCTCGTACTTTGAGGAAGTTCGATACTATTTGGGTTATCGTGGATCGGCTGACCAAGTCAGCCCATTTCTTTCCGGTGTTGACTACATACTCTTAGAGGAGATTGTCTGAGATTTATATCAGAGAGATTGTCCACCTTCATGGTATTCCAGTATCCATCATTTCAGACAGAGGTACATAATTCATATCTCGGTTTTGGAGAGCCGTACAACAGGAGTTGCGTACTAGGGTAGAGCTGAGCACAACCTTTCACCCTCAGACGGACGGGCAGTCCAAGCGCACGATTCAGATTCTTGAGGATATGCTCCATGCATGTGTGATGTAGTTCGGAGGGTCATGGGACCAATATTTGCCACTTGCAGAGTTCGCTTACAACAACAGTTATCAGTCCAGCATTCAGATGGCACCGTATGAGGCTTTGTATGGTAGGCGGTGTCGGTCCCCTGTGGGATGGTTTGAGCCGGGCGAGGCCCGATTGTTGGGTACAGATTTGGTCCAGGATGCCCTGGATAAGGTGAAGGTGATTTAGGAGAGACTTCGCACAGCCCAGTCCAGGAAGAAGAGTTATGCAGATCGTAAGGTTCGTGATTTGGCATTTATGGTGGGTGACCGGTTCTTGCTTCGGGTATCACCTATGAAGGGTGTCATAAGGTTTGGGAAGAAGGGCAAGCTGAGCCCGAGGTTCATTGGTCTTTTTGAGATATTGCGGCGAGTTGGGGAGGTTGCTTATGAGCTTGCCTTGCCTCCCAGCCTAGCAGGAGTTCACCCGGTATTCCACGTGTCTATGCTCTGGAAGTATCACGGTGATCCGACTTATGTATTGGATTTCAGCTCAGTCCAGTTGGAAAAAGATCTATCTTATGTTGGGGAGCCAGTAGCCATTTTGGACAGGTAGGTTAAAAAGCTCAGGTCAAAGAATATTGCTTCAGTAGAGGTCCAGTGGAGGGGTCAGCCGGTCGAGGAGGTGACTTGGGAGGCCGAGCAGGATATGCGCAGCCAGTACCCTCATCGTTTCACAGTTTCAGGTATGTCTTTATACTCATTCGAGGACGAACGATTATTTTAAGAGGGGGAGGATGTAACGATCCGGCCGGACGTTTTGAGAATTTGAGCCCCGATCCCCTAATATATACTTTCCCCATATTTGTTTATGCTTTTGGGATTTGCCGGAGTGTTTGGTTATGGAATTCGGGGAGTTTTGGGACACTTAGTCCCTAGCTGTGAGTTTAAGCCTTAGAGTTTGGATGGAAGTCGGAACTGTGTGAAGACGGATCCGGAATGGAATTTCGTCGACTCCATTAGCTCCGTTGAGTGATTTTGGGGTTAGGAGCGCATCCGGAATGTGTTTTGGAGGTCTGTAGTAGATTTAGGCTTGAGTTGGCGAAAGTTAGTATTTCGGCGATTTCGGCCGATAATGGAAATTTTGATATCGAGCTCGAAATGGAATTTCGAAAGTGGTTGTAGGTTCGTAGTGTCATTTGTGACATGTGTGTAAAATTTGAGGTCATTCGGACTAAAATTGATGTGGTTTGGCAACGTTTGTAGAATTTGGAAAATTTTAAATTCTTAGGCTTGAATCCGTGCTTAATTCATGATTTTGGTGTTGTTCGATGTGGTTTGAAGGCTCAACTTCGTATGGTGTTTTAGGTTTGGTTGGCATGTTTGGTTGAGGTCTCGGGGGCCTCGGGTGTGTTTCGGATGCTTAACGGGAATAAATTTAGACTTAGGAAAATCTGGTGCCTTTGCTGGTTCTGGTGTTTCGCACCTGCGGAAAATAGACCGCAGGTGCCCAAGCAGCACATGCGAAGATGGAAGCGCAGATGTGAGAAGTCGAGAGTTGTCCTGGGGTCGCAGGTGCGAGGAAGTTCAGCATCTGCGATGCCCGCAAATGCGCAAGGTTGTTCGCAAATGCGCAAGATTCGCAGAAGCGGAAGAGACGTCCGCAGGCGCGAGTGCGCAGGTGCTGCCCTTTCGTCGCAGGTGCGAAGGCAGAGGGGGCAAGTGAGTTGCGCAGGTGCGCACGTCTTCCGCACCAGCGCACCCGCAGGTGCGATCCCAGGTTCCGCAGGTGCGAAAATACCTGGGCAGTGCTTAAAACTGAAGGGCTTCGTGATTTTTATCATTTTTGGCTTTGCAAACTCAGGTTAGGGCGATTTTTGAGAGCATTTTCGAGGCATTCTTGAGGTAAGTTCCTTGTGCTTATTTTTGGTCAATAATCTTGCCTTGCCATGTGTTTACCCACCTAGTTAATGTGTATTTAAGGTGGAAATTGGAAGTTAGTTTGAATTGTGGATTGGAGGACCATTTGGTGTCAGATTTTTGTAAATTTGATATGGTTAGACTCGTGAGTGAATGAGCTTTCTAGTTTCATGAATTTTGTCGGGTTTCGAGACGTGGGCCCGGGGGCCGGGTTTGAGCCAATTTTAGATTTTGGCCTAATTTTGTAGTTTTTCTTGTGGGATTCATTCCATTAGCGTGTATTGATGGTATTGTACTGTTTTGAATAGATTCGGGCCATTTGGAGTCAGATACTCGTGGCAAGAACGTGATATCGAGTTGATTTGAGCGGTTTGAGGTAAGTGACTTGCCTAACCTTGTGTTGGGGACTTCCCCCTTAGGATATTTGATATTATTTAGTGTGTGGGCGCCGTGCATGTGAGGTGACGAGTACGTACACTGGCTATTATTGCAAAAATCCTATTTAACCTTTTAAAATCATAAATTGCTTCTCTTATTAAGTTGTACAAGTATGTTTAATTGTGTAGTTTAGACTAGAAAAGCATGCTTACCTGTTTTAACTGCCTAATTGACATTCTGTGCATCATGTTTAGCTAAGTCCTTATTTGCCTTATCTGTGTCCAGTATAAACTGTATAACTCAATGTCATACCTATCATTTCATCTTGCGTTGCATATTTACTTTGGGACTACAGACGTATTTCGGGAGATCCCCGTGTACTGCATATTTACTTTGGGACTACGGACGAATTCCGGGAGATCCCCCAGCACTGCATATTTTCTTTGGGACTACGGACGTATTCCAGAAGATCCCCATGTACTGCATATTCATTTGAAACTACGAGACGATATCCCGAGAGATTTTCCATTGTGTTTACCTTGTTTTGAGTCGAGGGCTCCCTTAACTGTTAAATTTTTGAGAATTTCTTTAACTGTGTTACCGTAAATTCTACTTATATCTTTTACTGTTTAATTTATTATATTTACTCCGGTATGGCCTTGACCTGACCTCGTCACTACTCGACCGAGGTTAGGTTTGGCACTTACTGGGTACCATTGTGGTGTACTCATGCCCTTTCCTGCACATGTTTTCGTGTGCAGATCCAGGTACGACCTATCAGCCTTGGGGTTAGTGCGTGCTGCTGATTCTAGGAGACTTTAAGGTACTTTTGCTTGTGCCCGCAGATCTTCGGAGTCCCCTTCTACTCCCTCGTCTAGAGACTTTCCTTATTATCTTCAGACTTTTGTATAGAGCTAGATAGATTATAGCAGCTTGTGACTTAGTGATATTCCGGGTCTTGGGAAACTATTTTGTATATGCCGAGTGGTGATACTCTTGGCTATTTATAATATGTTGTTTATCTTTAAAATATTGTGTTTTCTTTATATTTTTTGAAATATTAGGCTTACCTAGTCGTAAAGACTAGGTGCCATCATGACCCCTTACATAGGGATAATTTGGGTCGTGACAGTGACGGGCGTGTAGGCGTGCACCGTGTGAATTGTAACTATGTTATTTCTGTGGTGCTATGTAGTTACCTGAACTTATCTATAATAATAAAATCTCTACGTACTATAGTTATTGAGTTGTGATCCATATTAGAAACCAAGTCTAAGCTACATGCTTATTCTCTTGGGACCCACTGAGGTCATTACTGCAGTTGAGTTATTTGCTTACATTGCAATTTCATACTCAGTCATGTTCATTCATTACATATCATATCTCAGTCTATGTTGCTATATATTGACACAAGATATCATCATTTTGGGCTAGTTTCATGGCATTGTGGGCCCGATAGATTGGAGAGATTGATGATTGAGTGAGGCCGAGGGCCTGATTGTGAGGTTATTGATACTATAGCATGTGAGTTGTCCATGCAGCATGTGAGTTGTCCGTGCAGATCCAGATATTGGTACTATAGCACGTGAGTTGTGCGTGTGGATCTAGATATTGATATTATAGCACGTGAGTTGTCCGTGCAACACGTTAGTTGTTCGTGCGGATTATAGCACTTGGGCTGAAGGAGTCCTTCCGGTGTCTGCACACACCCCCAGTGAGCGCAGGTACCTATTGAGTGCGAGTGCGAGTGCGAGTTCCGAGTGATAGGGAGGACTGAGTGGATTAATACTCTGAGAGTATGCATAGGGTTGTTCACTATGTTGTACTACATTAACATGCACACTTGACATACAAGTATAGATACACATTTTTTCTCATGTTGTACTATATCACGTCATTCATGACTTCTCATACACATTGACATGTATGCATAGAAATGTACTGTTTCGCATGCCATTTCATAATGAAACATTTACCTGTTGAAAAGTTTTGGAATGAAAATCACGATTTTACAAACTTAATCATATTTTGGTATTTTCGGTAAAAGATTTAGGTTTTCATTGTTATACTTGAAAAGCATGCCTATTTTCTGGAACTGTGAATGAGCTAAACATTTTATTTCTGAGTTATTTCTTGTACCATTTTTATTATATTGTTATGAGCCGTTATTGGCTATCGGTGTTGGACTTTGACATGTGTTCCACCTCGTCACTACTTTCAACCTAAGGTTAGGTTTGTTACTTATTGAGTACATGGGGTCGGTTGTACTCATACTACACTTTTACACCTTGTGTGCAAATATTTGATGTTGATGTTACTGTGATCGACGGGAGCTGGATTTGAAGATGTACCGACATTCCGTTTGTAGCTGCCTCTTATTCATGGTAGCCTTACATTTATAGAAATCTGTTTATGTATATTTTTAACATATGATGTATTTATTTCATACCAGCTTTGTAAATTCTAATCTTAGAAGCTCATGATTTATACTACCAGTCCTTGGGGAGTGTATTAGAGTTAGTTGAATATTTATTGAATCGGATTGTTGTTATTTGGCTTACCTGGCGGGTGAGGTTAGGTGTCATCACAACTAGTTAGATTTTGGGTCGTGACAAGGTGGTATCAGAGCTCTAGGTTCATAGGTTCTACAAGTCACGAGCAAGTGTCTAGTAGAGTCTTGCAGATCGGTATGATGACGTCCATACTTATCTTCGAGAGGCTACGGGGCATTTAGGATAATCTCCCATCTTTCTTTCCTTATCATGCGGAATTGATTCACCTTGAAACATAGAACTTTGAATTCCCTTCCACGGATTCGTGTGCGTATGTGAGTGCTCAGTATCAGCTGTGCATCGCCAACTTGTGATTCTATGAACGAGGGTTGAGATATGTATTATGTGTTTTGGCGAAGAGCCAATCTGGAGGACTTGAGGCCAGGTTTAGAACGCAGCTTAGGCTCAGTGGCTTTAGTTTTGTGAACTTGTACATTTGAACTCATATGTCCGGTAGTGTCCCTATGAGTGGAATTTATTGTTCGATGAGTGGTTGAATAGCTATATGATGAGCATGATGTGACTACGGAATGTGTTCAGATGGTTTGATTGTGATGAGAATAGTTTGCTTGTGCTTGGTGTCTGTTTTGATTTGACGTATAGTCTCGAGTATAAATATGTTGAAAGATCTTTCATGTTGTTTAATTGTGGAGCGAAGTAGATTTTTATGTTGTGTTGATGAGTTCAAACTCAAGAAGATGAAGTGATTGCGTAGGAATTGTGGCTGCGAAAGGGTATTGCAAGATGCCAATTTGAGGCTAAGCAGGGTTACTTCTTTGAGTGTTGTGGTGCTAATGGGACACGTGTCTTTCTACCATTTTAGGCGGTACAATTTAGATTTGGGCAGAGTGGATGACTCTTGAGAAGGTTCTAATGGATTCAAAATGTATATGTGGAATTGAAATTTTTTTTGGATTCGTATATCGCTAGAATCGGTTATTTACATTGGATGGTGTCGGGACTTGCGGTAATTTTGTATGACTATGGGTTCTACATTTCAGTATAAGAAAGGAAAGAGGGAAAATTTTAAATTCACATAAGGTCCTTCAAAGTGGGTGCCTCGGTTGTGGTACTTTGTGGTGCTTAAGAAGAATACAATGGCTTATGGGCCTTAGGGCGGTGTGGTATTATGTTAGGATGTCTTGTAGTGAGATTTGGGTAAGGATCATAGTGTTCTGACAAGGAGAAGTGTCAACTTGAGTGTTTTTCAGAAAAAACTCAGAAAAAATAGGACAACTGGTAGTAGGCTAGACCAACATGCTAATGGTGTGCTCGGTTCTTTTGGGGTAATTATGATGTGATGAGGTTCTACAGATGTTTTGGTGGCAATATTCTTGGTTTTGGTGACTTGTGTGGCTTGGTCGAGTTAGAGAAATTTAGATTTGATAGCTTGATTATGTGCAAATGAATTTTAAAGTATTCTTGATGGTTTATACCATGGTTTGAACCAGATATTTTCTACCGGTGTTGGGAACATGTTATGTATTGTGATTTCCTCCTGTATGGGAGCAAAATGGAAGGTTTCTAACTAACCGGGTATGTATTTTTGCTTGTGACTCAGAGTGTTAATAAGGATCTCATGTTCTCGTAGGATGGTCTAATAGAGGCAGTGAGTAGAGTGAGATTGGGATTTGCATGTGCAAGTATATGATTCAGTATCAAAAGGAGGTAATGAGTTTATGAAGAATAAAAAATTTCAAATATTGGCACTGGTGATATTACCCGGGTAGGGGGTGTATATTCAAAAAGGCACACTGTGGTTTAGACTTACGGATGTCTCATTGGTATCGCGGTATTTGCCTGATTGATAGACTGCCGATAGTCAAATTATTGCTATGTGGCATGGAAGAATTATGGAAGTATTACTCGTGGGATGATCATGTATGAGAGATGTGTTAGACAGTCGGGCGGTGGAGTTGGGAACATATATGATGATTCGTGTGTTCTATGAATTTGGGAGACTAGGAGTTCTCAGAAGCAGATTGTTTCGTGACTATGAACTGTGAAAATGTGGCCAAAGCTAGACAAATAATAGTATATGTTACGGTTAGGTCATTGTGGACTTTTGGATGAGTATGTATCTATTTGTGGCTGACCAGAGTTGATTTGGGGTCCATTGGCAGGCCCAATGAAGATGTGTATTCTACATCGGGTAGGATTGGTCGACTCCGTACTGCTATTTGGGGGATGTGCCATTCGGTTCTGATATGATCTATATGTTACTCCTCTACGCTACGAGGGGTTGTGATTTGTTGGTTATAAGTACACATGATGCGATTCTGTTTGGGCCTTATAGCGAAATTTGAGCGAAATGGATATTAGGGTGTTGAATGATTGATTGCGCATTTGTTTATGTTCTCTCCAGACTATGATATATTGTGCTATCTACTTTTTCGTGGTTATGGTCATGCACCTTGGGTACTTGATGTCAAATTGTGCACGGTTGTTGTTTTTGAGCATGGTAGCTGGAGGTATTTCATATGGACCAGTGTTTGGATGGGGTCACGCATTGCCGCTGGGATATGTTGGGTTATGATCCATTGTTTTGGATTCGTGTGTTTGGTTCTACAATGTATGATGGGTTTGTAGCATTGTGGTTGTGGTGGTACTTGTTGAAGTTGCGGGATGGTTCTCTCGTTTGAGTCATTTTTCCATTTTTGTGTACATTTGAATTGTTGCTTATGGTGCACGGACTACGTGGGTTGTGGTTTTAGGTTGTATTGGCGTGGCATATCTGTGGAATAGTTGTGTTTGATAATATAAGGCCATTGGACCTAGAATGGGTACTATCATGTTTGATTACGGTATATGCAGGAGGATAATATTGAAAGTCATCTTAGATAGTGATTATGGGTCTGGTTGGGGCGAGCGAGCTCCATGACTTGTTGATCCGATAAGGGGTCATGAGATTCCACGTGTTTCTTTAATTATCAGCAGTGTACGAAGGTTTTGGAATAAAGTTTTGTTTGATATGGGTTTAATACAAGTATCAGATTGGTTCCGAGTAGTTACCGAGATCGGAAATGGTGCTGCGAGTATACGAGTTGTATGATATATCATGTGATTACATCTTGAGTTATGGATATGGCTTGATACAGTTTGTTCGGACTTATACAATGTGTAGATGTGAGATTCGGGTCTTGAAAAGAAATTCTGAATGTTGAAAATTGAATTCCAAGGATTATGGGCTAAGGTTGAATTAATTACTCTCAGTGATGTTGTGTTGTCAGGCCTATAGAGAATAGGGTGACGTGGGATCACCCCCGGGTACGAGTGTAGTAAGATGGAACAGGGATTTGATGGCTTGGAAACAACTCTTGGTACGTTCGAAGACGGACGTATGTTTAAGTGGGGGAGAATGTAATGACCCGGCCTGTCTTTTTGAGTATTACAGCCCCGTTCCCCTATTTACTGTTCAATTTATGCTTTACAGTTGTTATGTGACTTACCGGGGTTATTGGTTCGGGTCCGCTGAGGTTTTGGAATGAATTGGAACACTTAGTTCCAAGGGTTAAAGCTTAAGTTGAAATAGTTGACCGGATGTTGACTATGTGTAAACGACCCCAGAATAGAGTTTTGATGATTCCAATAGCTTCGTATGGTGATTTATGACTTAAGTGCGTGTTCGGAAAATTATTTGGAAGTCCGTAGTTAAATTAGGCTTGAATTGGTTAAAATGGAAATGTAAGTTTGGAAGTTTGACTGGGAAATTGACTTTTTGATATCGGGGTCGGAATCCAATTCTAGAAGTTGGAATACGTTCGTTATGTCATTTATGAGTTGTGTGCAAAATTTGAGGTCAATCGGACTTGATTTGATAGAATCTAGCATCGTATGTAGAAGATGAAAATTTTTAGTTTTATTAAGCTTGAATTGGGGTATGATTCGTGATTTTAGCGTTGTTTGATGTGATTTAAAGGTTCAACTAAGTTCGTATGATGTTTTAGGACTTGTTGGTGTATTTGGTTGAGTTCCCGGGGGCCTCGGATGAGTTTCAAATGGTTAACGGATCAAATTTGGACTTAGAACAATTGAAACTTACTACTGCCTACTGATGCTATCGCACCTGCGGAAATGGGCTCGCAGGTGCGAGCTCGCAGAAGCGAGCTAGGTTGCGCATGAGATAATTGTCTTGGCAAGGGCATGGGTTGCAGATTCGCATGCAAGACCGCAGAAGCAGACTCACACCTGCAACGAGTAGATCGCAGAAGCGGAAGTGAGAGGGGAGGGGACTCATCGCAGAAGCGGCTTGGGTTCCGCAAATGCGAGGCCGCAAAAGCGAACCTTTTGTCCGCAGAAGCGGGGAGGTCATCGCATCTGTGAGAACGCAGATGCGGCTAAGTACTCCGCAGAAGCGAAAACGCTGGGCAGGCTACAAAAACATAAGGGACCGACATTTTTGTCATTTTGGACATTCCAAACACGGTTTTGGGGCGATTTTCAGAGAAAATTCATGGAAAAACTTAAGGTAAGTCACTTGTGATCATTGTTAGTCGATAATATTGAATTATCATTGAGTATTCCGCCTAGATTACATGTTTTTGAAATGTAATTAGGAGATTTGTGCCTAGGGATTTGAAAATGAGATTTGGGGATTTAAAGGTCGAGTTGTTGTCGGAATTTGGTAAATTTGGTATGGTTGGACTCATGGTTGAATGTGAGTTGGGTTCTGAGACATGGGCCCCACTGGCAAGTTTTTAGTGTAATTTCAGATTTTTTATGGGAAAATTAGTATTTTGATATGGAATTAATTCCTATAATTTGTGTTGACTGAATCAAATTAACTGTGACTAGATTTGAGCCATTTGGATGTTGATACGCGCAAAATGAAATTTTAGGAGCATTGTTTAGCTTGCTCGATATTGGGCTCATCTTGTTCGAGGTAAGTAATTCTTCTAATCTTAGTGCAGGGGGTATGAAACCCCAAATTTCGTGTTATGCGTTTGTTGTTTAGGTGATGCACATGCTAGGTGACGGGCGTGTAGGCATGCACCGTGTGAATTGTAACTCTGTTATTTCTGTGGTGCTATGTAGTTACCTGAACTTATCTATAATAATAAAATCTCTACGTACTATAGTTATTGAGCTGTGATCCATATTAGAAACCAAGTCTAAGCTACATGCTTATTCTGTTGGGACCCACTGAGGTCATTACTGTAGTTGAGTTATTTGTTTACATTGCAATTTCATACTCAGTCATGTTCATTCATTACATATCATATCTCAGTCTATGTTGCTATATATTGACACAGCATATCATCATTTTGGGCTAGTTTCATGGCATTGTGGGACCGAGAGATTGGAGAGATTGATGATTGAGTGAGGCCGAGGGCCTGATTGTGAGGTTATTGATACTATAGCACGTGAGTTGTCCGTGCAGCACGTGAGTTGTCCGTGCGGATCCAGATATTGATACTATAGCACGTGAGTTGTCCGTGTAGCACGTGAGTTATCCATGCAGATCCTGATATTGATATTATAGCACGTGAGTTGTCCGTGTAGCACGTGAGTTATCTGTGCGGATTATAGCGCTTGGGCTGAAGGAGCCCCTCCGGAGTCTGCACACACCCCCAGCGAGCGCAGATACCTATTGAGTGCGAGTGCCGAGTGATGGGGAGGACTGAGTGGATTGATACTCTGAGAGTATGCATATGGTTGTTTACTATGTTGTACTGCATTGACATGCATACTTGACATACAAGTATAGAGACGCATTTTTTCTCATGTTGTACGGTATCACGTCATTCATGACTTCTCATACACATTGACATGTAGGCATAGAGATGTACTGTTCCGCATGCCATTTCATAATGAAACATTTACTTGTTGAATAGTTTTGGAAGAAAAATCACGATTTTACAAACTTATATTTTGGTATTTTTCGGTAAAAGATTTGGGTTTTCACTGTTATACTTGAAAAGCATGCCTATTTTCTGGAACTGTGAACGAGTTGAACATTTTATTTCTGAGTTATTTCCTGTACCATTTTTATTATATTGTTATGAGCCATTGTTGGCTATCGGTGTTGGACTTTGACCTGTGTTCCAACTCGTCACTACTTTCAACCTAAGGTTAGGTTTGTTACTTATTGAGTACATGAGGTCGGTTGTACTCATACTACACTTTTGCACCTTGCGTGCAGATATTGGATGCTAATGTTACTATGATCGACGGTTGCGGAATTTGAAGACGTACCAGCGTTCTGTTTGTAGCTGCCTCTTGTTCATGGTAGCCTTAAATTTATAAAATTCTGTTTATGTACATTTCGAACATATGATGTATTTATTTCATACCAGTTTTGTAAATTCTAATCTTAGAAGCTCAGTAATTTGTACTACCAGTCCTTGGGGAGTGTATTAGAGTTAGTTAAATATTATCGGATTGTTGTTATTTGGCTTATCTAGCGGGTGAGGTTATGTGCCATCACGGCTAGTTGGATTTTGGGTCGTGACAAATACTTTAGTTTTGAAGGCAACCTACAAAATGCACAAGTCAAAATAAAGTAATGTAGAAAATCCAATCACTGGAACCAGGTGTCTTGAGATAACTAAAGAATGACGAAATGCGCAAGTAAACTCGCTTTTTGCTGGTATTTACTAGTTACACGAAGGACCAAAATAGACCTCTGTAATACATATTCAAATAGACCGATAAACCGCCCGATAATAGCTAAACTGATACCAATCCGCTCGATATCTTATCGGGTGGCTAGCGGATTAATACATTTAAAAGCCGATAATCGATAAGTCAAACCGTTAAGAGTAAATAACTGCCTCATCCGCCCGATAAAAAATCCTAATTCCAACATAAGTCATCATAAATCTTAATAAGGCATCTCATAACTTATGTGAAACATGATTTCTTCATTTATTGAGCTAGATAAATGGGGAAAATATTCATCATATTAAGATATTTTTATTTTATAATTTTATGTAACTCAAACTCATTATCTAATATTATTTATCCGATTTTAAAAAAATCATATGCTCATTGTTATGGTTACGCGCAAAGCACATACCTTGAGACTAATATGTATTACTGTACATCTCTCTCTATATATATTTATATATATAAGGAGGGAATAGAAAATGTGATTTGGCACCTCTCATTGACCAAGTAGCCTATTTATCTTCCCCCCCCCCCCCCCCCCCCCTTTTTTTTTCCCTTTTCTATAATAAAAAAAATAAGAAAATCTAATTGTTGAATTTTAATTATTGTATATAATAATGAAAGCTGAAAAGAAAGTATATTAAATTTATGATAAATGGAATGTGGACATTCATTTCACTCTTGGTCTTAAATCTCAAGCACCCAACATTCTAATTTGAAAGAAAAAACAAATATAGCGTCATTTTTGTGAAAAGTTAGTAACCGAAGATAGTTGACAACTCATAATATCTAGAGCACCGTTCCAATATGCTATGAGCCTATGAATGTGGAGGAGAAAAGCGGAAGAATGTGGGCAGAAGCTTTCATAATTGTAATAAACACATAATAGCCCGTCGGTCCAAAACTAATCAAATAATATGCAAATCAATCAAAATATACTTTAATACCCATAATTAATCAATTTAAACAATTCCCAACTCCGTTCGAAAAGTTAATAAAATCAACTCTCGGGCCCACGTGCCCGGATTACAAAACATTTCGAAAATAAACTCTACCCATAACACCACGAACTCAAATATATAATTTATTTTTAATTCCATGTCCAATTTCGTGGTCAAAATCCAAAAATACCAAATTCTAAATTTTTCACCAAAACCCCACAATTTCTACTAATTTCCATGTTTAAATCCTTATACAAACCATGTATTTAACTTGTAATAGGTGGGAGTCACTTACCTTGTGTTCCTTGATGAAAATCTCCCCTTGAATCTCTCCAAAAATCGCCCCAACCAAATAAATATGAATGAAAATGGGCCAAATCCTGTTTTTATAAAAACTTCATTGCCTAGACGACTTTTCGCATCTGCGGTTATTTGACCGCTTCTGCGGAAGCTTCCTCGCATATGCGAATTCCCCCAAGGCCGGCATTTTCCACTTCTGTGACCACCTAACCGCAGGTGCGCGTCCGCTTCTGCGTAAAAACTTCCGCACTTGCGGACTCCCTAGCTCGAACACCATTCCGTACTTGCGTGCCCGTGACCGCACCTGCGGCCCCGCAGAAGCGCTACATCACCCGCATTTGCGATCGACCAGTCCCAGACCACCTCCGCTTCTGCAACCCTAGGGCCGCTTCTGCGGGTTCGCACCTGCGGCCCTTTTCACGCAGGTGCGATTCCACCAGACACCAACTGCCTCAACATCTCCTCCCAAGTCCAAACTCGATCCCTTTTCAATTCGATTCACACCCGAGGCCCCTAGGACCCCGTCCAAACATACAAACACATCCCAAAGTACGATACGAACTTAGTCGAAGCCTTAAACTACGTCAAACAATATCAAAATCATGAATCGCGCCTCGAATCAAACTTATAAATTTTGAAATTCTATATCTTGTACCGAAACATATCAAATCAAGTCCGTTTGAACTCAAATATTTTGCACATAAGTCATAATTGACATTACGGGGCTACTCCCACTTTTGGAATCGAAATTCGACCCTAATATCAAAAAGTCCACTCCCGGTCAAACTTTCCGAAAATCATCCAATTTCCAGCTTTCGCCAATTGATGTCGGGATGACCTACAAACCTCCAAATCCACATTCGGACATGCTTCTAAGACCAAATTCACCATACGGAACTATCTCCAGGCTCGGAATCCCAATCGGACATCGATAACCTCAAACTCCACTCCAACCCAAACTTGGAAAATTTTTAAACCTTCAAAATGACAACCTTCCGTAATAAGCACCGGAATACTCCCGGGCCACCCGATACTCGATCCGAATATACGCCCAAGTCCGAAATCATCATACGAACCTATTGGAACCTTCAAATCCCGATTCTGAGGTCGTTTAATCAAAAGTCCGATCTTAGCCAATTCGTCCAACTTAGAGCTTCCGAAATTAGAATATTTCTTTCCAAATCCATTCCGAACTTTCCAAAATCCAATTCCTACCACATGTACAAGTCATAATACTTGAAGTGAAGCTACTCAAGGCCTCAAACTACAGAATGACGTGCTAGATCTTAAAATGACATATCGGGCCATTACATTCTCCCCCACTTAAAAATACGTTCGTCTTTGAACGTGCCAGGAATTGCTCCAGAGTTGTCCAAAATTATTGTTTATCACCTTGTGCACCTGCCCGTGCCCCTACAACCCAGGTGAGCCTGCTAGCTCGAGCCAGACCAAAGCTTCTCTCTTTTATTAGTCAATAAGCCTTAGAACCAAATTCCAACTTCTGAATTTCTTTACAAGGCCTAATTCTAACACACGAACACTGTACCAATCACCACACACTGTACCAAAATTGTAATGACCTGTCCCATCGTTTTGAGCTCTAGCACATCATTCGGCGGTTTGAGTCCTTGAGTAGCTTCAATTCGGGTATTATGACTTTTACGTGTGGTCGAAATTGAAATTCGGTAAGTTCGGAGTTGATTTGGAGAGACAATTCTAATTTTAGAAGCTTTAAGTTGTAAGAGTTAGCTCAGGGTTGGTTTTTGAGTAAACAACCTCGGAATCAGGATTTAAAGGTTCCAACAAGTTTTTATGATAAATTTGGACTTGCACGTATGTTCGGAGAGGGTTTTGGGTGACCCGGGAGTGTTTCAGCACCTATTATGGAAGTTGGCATTTTTGAAGAATTTCATAAGATTGAGTTGAACTGAATTTCAATGATATCAACGTACGTTTGGGATTCCTGAGTCTGGGAATAGTTTCGTATGGCGATTCTGGTATTGGGAGCGCGTTTCGGAAATGGATTTGGAGGTCTGTAGGTCATTTTAGGGTCATTTGGTGGAAGTTAGAAATTTGAAAGGTTTTTGAGCAGTTTGACCTGGAGTGGACTTTTTGATATCGGGGTCGGATTTTGATTCTAGGAGTTGGAATAGGTACGTAATGTCAAATGTGACTTGTGTGCAAAATTTGAGGTCAATCGGACGTGATTCGATAGGTTTCGACATCGATTGTAGAAGTTGAACTTTCAAATTTCACTAAGTTTGAATTGGAGGGTGATTCATGTTTTTAGCATTGTTTGATGTGATTTAAAGGCTTGACTAAGTTCGTGATGTGTTTTGGGACGTGTTGGTATATTTGGTTGAGGTCCCGAGGGCCTCGGGTGGATTCCAAATGGTTAACGGATCGAGTTTGGACTTGGATGAGATGTTGAGGAAGCTGATAGCTGGTGCAATCGCACCTGCGTGAAAAGGGCCACAGGTGCGAGCCACGAGTCGCAAGTGTGAAAGAGAGGAGGCTAGTCAGCAACCGCAGGTGCAGAACATTTGGGCGCACCTGCTAAGGCGCATGTGTGAAGTGGGCAACGCAGGAGCGGGCGATGGGCGCAGGTGCGGCACCTGGACCACAGAAGCGGACGTGTAGATGCACTACATGGAGTGCATATGCGGGAATGTTGGGCTGAGCTTGAACCGCACCTGCGATTGAATTTCCACAGGTGTGGAGCCACCGAAGCGGCTATTGCACCGCAGGTGCTAGGATCGCTGGGCAGTGAGGCTTTTATAAAACGGGGTTTTGGCTCATTTTCACTTCATTTCGTCCATGTGAGCCGCTTTTAGAGCACTTTTGGAGTGTCGTCTTCATCAACTATAATGGGGTAAGTGATTTCTTCATATTGTGAGTTAAATACATGGTTTTTACATGGATTCAAGCATGAAAAGTTGTAGAAGTTTGGAATTTTGAAGAAAAACCTAGAAATTGGTATTCTTGGATTTTGATCACAGATTTGGGCATGAAATTGAGAATAAATTATATATTTGAGTTCGTAGTGCTATGGGTAGTGTTTGTCTTCGAAAATTTTCGGAATTCGGGTATGTGGGCCCGAGGGTTGCTTTATTGATTTTTCGAGCGGAGTTGAAAATTGTTATAAATTGATTAATTATGAGTATTAGAGTACATTTTGATTGGGTTGCATCTTAATTGACTAGTTTGGAGCGACGGGCATCAATTTGAGGTGTTAGAGAGGCTTTGGAGCCAGTTATGAAATTTCAGAGCGAGGTAAGTCTGTTGTCTAACTCTGTGAGGGGTAAATTACCCCTAGGTGTTGTATATTGGTGTGTGGTACTTGTTGTGGGGGCTACGTATGCGCGAGGTGATGAGAGCCCGTACGTAGCTACATTCATGTTATTGTCCGGGTAGGCTTAGGTTCATATCATGCTATAGCTGTATTATTTGAGCAGTCTCTCGCCTATTAAATTTCTCTATTTTACATTACTACTTAAGACTAGACTTGTTATTGTAGAAACTTCACGAGTTCATGATTAGTCACCGAATACTCCTCTTACGGCATGTTTCTGTGATATATATATATATATATATATATATATATACACACACACACTTCATTGAAAGGTTTTTGTTAAAGAAATTACAATTCACACGTTTATTCGTGAGTGGGGTCAAGGACCCATCAAAGCTTCTTACTCTTATGGGATCGGGCCGTTTGCCTCAACAGGAATTTGTATATCACTCTTATGGGATCGGGCCGTTCGCCTCGGCAGGAATTTGTATTTCATTCTTATGGGATAGGGTCGTTCGCCTCGGCAGGAATTATGTACCACACTCTCATAGGATATATGCATGCTCCGGTTAAGGAGGGAATTTCTAATGGAGAGCTTGAGTTCCTCGTAAAGAGGGGGAAATTTATCCCACGTGATTTATTACTTGTTTACCTCATTTATTTACTCTGACTTATATTTACTTATCTCTTCACTGTACTTGATATTATTGGACCACTAGTGAGTGCCTATGCCGACCCCTCGTCACTACTCCTCCGAGGTTAGGCTAGATACTTACTGGGTTCATATTGATTACGTACTCATGCTACACTTGCTGCACTTTTTTGTGCAGGTACATATGTGACTAGCGGCCTTGTGAGAGCAGAGGCTTGTATGCATACGGGGACATACGTGAGCTGCATTCCACATTACGACCCGCAGCCGGCAGAGTCTCCTTTAGAGTATTAATATTTCTCATGTCCAAATTTGTATTCCGGACATATGTTGTATTTTTTTTTTACATTCCTAGTTAATGCTCATGCACTTGTGACACCGGGTTTTTAGGGTGATGATGAGGTGTTTTGTATTGAAATTTGTTAAAAATATTATTATTTACTCTGTAAATTTCATCTTCTACTGTTTAATGGAAGGAAAAATATGATTTCAAAATATTAAAACGAGAACCAAATTGAGTATTTATGGTTGGCTTGCCTGACAGCGGTTTCCGGCTCCATCACGACCTTTAATAGATTTTGTGTCATGACAAAAACATGATCATGCACCTATGCTAAAATCACACCATGCACCACATAAGTCGGTTGCCCATAATAACATTCTCCGACCACAATAGCTGAAATTTCATGAATTCGATGCCCGCAATATATCTCATGACGCATATAAATCCTGTTCCAACTCTCGCAATATTTCCACGATGAAAGAGACGTTTAGAAACTCATAACCACCTGCCGAATCAATAATTCATGGAGTCTCTCCTCCGGACAAGAACCATTACCTCATTCTGAACTGAATAACGATATTTTCTCTTTAATGTACCTTATATAAATCTGATTGCACTAATTTCAGGTCCAAAAATCTCGTCTCACCCAGTACAAGCTGCTCAGGCAATAAACCGTCTCAGATACTACCAAAAACCTTATATGACGCTCACAACGCGCCAACAAGCTACAACTCGAATGGGATATATAAGGAGGAATGAACTCTGGAGAAGGACTACCCAACCCGCGTAACAAATAGAACGACCGAATAGATGCTGTGAACCTACCTCAGGGATGAAAACAAGGCACACAAAATAAATGTAAGGAGCTATGCTCAACATCTCGTTGTTGCAGCGTGCAACCCAATCCACATAACATGCTCGTGGCGGCGTGCCACCTGATCCACACATAACATTAAGAAGAAAAACACACACATCAAGCAGTAATGCTTATACTTACGAAATGCCCGAATTTCGACCACAAGCACTCCCAGTGCATAATACAAATCCTGGGGAGACGGATAGCGCCATACACTACGAAACCCAAGCACAACTAAGGTAAAATGATGACGTGCATCTTGAGATCCATCCTGCTCATATAATACCACCAGCTACTCAGGATCTCAACACATGTGCGAATAATAAAGCCATCTCACAACCCACATGGCACAATAGAGTATTACATGGAATACTGATGACAGAAATAACATCCAATGTCCGAAGACTCCTCCAGAAGCAACGCTATGCTGAACGAACACATCCGGCCTGATGTAGAGCACACATTCACATTAGACCCATCAACGGACCTCAAGCCGATTCTAATCCTACCAAACTGGGCCAATAACCTTCCAAGGATCCACAATGGCCCCATTCATGACACACACGAGTAGTCTCCTACTCCGGACTAAACTCCCACAGTTTACAACTAAAGGAATAAAGCGTCATCTAGGAACAAACTCTCACATTAACGATAGTACCAAAAAATCTCCGTACTTGGTTTCAATCTTTAATAATAAAGTGACTAACATGTCACACTTATACAAATCTCCCTGTGGGGTACGCTACCACGACCTTCCGCTCTAGTAGCAAAGTCCGCACATCCACACCACCAACCGTACTAATATGTAAAGCAATTCAAGAACCCGCAAATCAATACACAATGCCCCTTCCACAGAACACCATTCTCAGGTGACACTAGAGAAAAGGCCAGCTTACTCTGAACACCTGAATTCACCCCTACACATCCGAGATCGGGACATTCATGTCAACACCGAACCGCAACCTTGATCCTCAACTTTCAATTTCCCATGCGGCTCACTACACTTATCATGTCGCCACGCGAGAATACGAGAATTCATCATAACTCCTGAACTACTAGTAGAATGAACACTTCATTGACTAGAAAACCTTTCACTTAGCTCATTTTAGAAGAACCAAAGCAACACACAACTGAATTTCCAAACCGTAAAAAATACAAACCTCAAGTCATGATCTACACTACCATGACTCTTCCGGAAATCCATTCATACCACAAAGCCATTTGAATCAAATACTTACCAAATCAATCAAGTTATGGTGGCTGCTGAGCCCGCACGTACAACCACAACCCACATGTATGACTTCACACACCGAAGGAACTGATCATTGCCACAATCATGCCGGCTCAACCATTACTAACCGACCCAACTGCTTTCAATGTAATCTTGACATAATAGTTCCATTCACAACATAACAAACTTTATCCGCACTCATCCCGAGTGACCCGAACCGCGAGACCACATCATTTCCATGCCCATGAACCATCCCATACCCTTATCAAGTGCACAATAACATCTCCAACTAATTCATGACCTTCCGTGAATCCAAACCTATTTCTTCCTTTACTCTAATACTGCACCGCATACCCGATGTTAACATAGAAAATTCCAAGCCCCGTTCATAACTCACTGCAAAAAATCGATCCTTACCCACATAATGGACCCAAAATCCTTAGGCACTGCACCTTAATTCTTGAACCCACTAGAACCGTTATTGAGAGTCACCCACTCTGACCTGATCCCGAATATCACCAACTTCAACGCTCTGCTAGCACATGAACACACTCTCAAAGAAGCAACCAACTGAATTCTTTTCCTTGTACATTACATCCACAAGAAGCATAAACTCGGAGTCTTCCCAAATCTTGCACCTCAATCGATAAGGCGGAATATAGCACACATTTATCAATTTCTCTGCTCGAATTACCCCTAATGTTTCCTTTTCTTAGTCACAAATAATCCACCAATGCACCGATAACCAGAAGTTGCATAAGTCGACAACCACGCGATCCAATCCTAGACGGTGAGGCTCCCCTACTTAGCTTTAAGCTACCATCACATAATATAGAGCTCACAACGATTCCTCCTTCTCATTTACCATGATCTCGCACTGTTAACCCGCCAAATTTCTCGAAGTCTTTTGTTAAGCTTTTCATGAACATTCTGAATCATCAGTCACAATTACATATTCGACCTCTTACCGGGTAGCAAGTAGTATTCTTCGGAGAAGCTCCATCAACATCACACAACCGCTAACCTGCTCGTAGGAGATAACCCACCTGTGGAATTCCATGCCGACAAATTCCAACGGCGTTGCACTGGTTACAACTACCATGAAATCAGTAAAAAATTTCTGAGCCCACGCTCGCACACCAACTGTATAAGTCTATTCCTTCCCCATTGACATCAACTGAAAGTTCAACAATGCCTACCGAACTCAAGTCATCTTGCATCTGAAACGATAAATCAATCTTCACGCCCTTCTTCATTTCAAGCAAACTCCTTTCCGCCATATTCAATCTTTCTTCGTACGGTAACTATCATTCCGAATAAAATCCGTAGACCAAATCACCCTTCACCACGATTCCCAAACCGTTCTACACTTTCTCAAGGCATGCGGTTATACTACCACAGAATCCATATGCTAATCTGCCACTCTTACTTCGGTTAAACCATCTCCTTTAAGCAACTTCTCAACCTCTGCTTTTCATTAACCTGCTAGTACTTCAATCACCACGAAACACATCCCACCATATCCCCCCTCATACTTTACTGCCTAATTGTTGCCTCAAATCAAATCCCTATTTGTATCACCTGAACGAATGAATCGCTACCCACTCTAAACCTTATGGAAGATCATTTTTCTAGAGCCATCAATATTAGAATCACCAATTCGATTCAGAGCCGCTACACACCGCTATCTCTAACAACTGCGTCTTAGGCACCATTTAGCAACACCCTACCCCAAAGGAAAAAATCAAAGAAGAATATAACATTGGCGGGCCTTAATGCATTCCAACAAGGACTACGATGCCACACCACAAATGAGAATTTCACCACGCTCGAAAATATCAAGTCTCCATCAACCAAAGCCCGAACATCCATAGCTCGATTGCCTTTCCTTTGCTGAAATTAAATATTGAACATCTAAATCATGCACTGAGAAACCCTCCTTTCGAGTCATTCTCTGCCTCAACACATAACCAAGCACCTTACCATTACACCAACATTGCGCGATAATAACGCATAGACATCGTAGCAATCCGTGCATAGTCTCGAAACCATAGGAAATACAGATACTGAGCTGGAACAAAGAACATTCTTCTGCAAGGCGACGATAATAGCCTACCCGAACATGCAGGGAAAATATCTTGCACAACGTCTGTAGTACCACTACAACTCCTCGACGCCCAATTGATAACATCACTTAGCATCGCATAAGATTGAGTAGGAAGGAACTAAAGGCACAAGCCTCAATGGAATCAAATCACACGATGAGGAATCAAGAAGGGAAGTGTTCCTAACAGCCCTGTAGCCTCTCAAAGATAAGTACAGACGTCTCTGTACCGATCTGCAAGACTCTACTGGACTTGCTCATGACTCGTGAGACCTAAGTGAACCTAACACTCTGATACCAAGCTATCATGACCCAAAATCCCATGTAGGTCGTGATGGCGCCTAACACCGCCATCATGCAAGGCAACGTTGATTCATCAATTTACTTACTCATTTTATTACTTTCGGAATCATAATCTCCATTACTTAAATAGTATAAAATGGCATTTACATGGTAAAATGATAATAACTACGTGAACTACAATAACGAACAACCAGTAGGAACCCTCAAAATCCGGTGCCACAAGTGCATGAGCATTTTCTAAGGAGTACAATAATAATACAACGTCTGTCCCGAGTGTATTAAGACAGAATAAAATAAATATTATAATGGAGACTCGGTGGACCGTGATGCATAGCCTGGAATACAACTCACATAAAGTCTCCTCAACTGGTGCACCTACGCGCCAAGGTGATCATCAAATGAACCTGCCAGATCCAACACATTAAGGTGCAGAAGTGCAGCATGAGTACGTAAATCAATACATACCCAATATGTATCTAGCCTAATCCTGGAGAAGTAGTGACATGGGGTCGACATCGACACCTACTAAATGTCCAATAACACAATATAATAAAACATAAGCAGATATGTAACGACCCGGCCGGTCGTTTTGAGTATTACAACCCTATTTCCCTATTTAATTCTCAAATTATGCTTTACAGTTGTTGTGTGAATTGCTGGGGTAATTGGTTCGGGTCCAGTGAGGTTTATGTAGGAATTGGAACACTTAGTTCCAAGGTTTAAAGCTTAAGTTAAAATAGTGATCAGATGCAGGCTTATATGTAAACAACATCGGATTCTAATTTTGATAATTCCAATAGCTCCGTATGGTGATTTTGGACTTAGGAGCGTGTCCGGAAAATTATTTGGAGGTCCGTAGTGGAATTTGGCTTAAATTGCCGAAAGTTGAATTTTTTGGAAGTTTGACCAGGGGTTTGACTTTTGGATATCGGGGTCGGAATCCAATTTCGGAAATTTGAATAGGTCTGTAATGTGAAATGTGACTTGTGTGCAAAATTTAAGATCAATCGGACGTGATTTGATAGGTTCAGCCTTCGGTTGTAGAATTTAGAAATTTGGAAATTTATTAGGCTTGAATCCGTGTTTAGTTCGTATTTTTGAGGTTGTTAGGTATGATTTGAGGACTCGAGTAGGTCCGTGTTATGTTATGAAACTTGTTGGTATGTTCGGACGGGGACCCAAGGGCCTCGGGTGAGTTTCGGATGGTTAACAGATTGATTTTTGAATTTGGAAGACTGCTGCAACTGAAGCCTTCTGGTGTAATCGCACCTGCGGAAAAGTAGTCACAGTGCGAGCTCGCAAGTATGAACAGGGGTGCACTGAAGTGAGGTGTGGAAGATGCTTCGCAGGTGTGGAATCGCACCTGAGCGAGAAGGAGCGCAGATGCGGGCAGAGGGCTGTGAGGCATTGGTCGCAGGTGCGAGGGTAAATTTCGCACCTGCGTGAGCACAGATGCGGACGGATGCGCACAGAGGCGGAAACTAGGTAGGCGAGTGGAGTCCATAAATGCGACGTTTTGCTCGCACAAAAGGATGCGCAGGTGCACAAATCATGTCCGCATGTGCGGAAATCGCTGGGGCAGAACCTTAAAATTCGAGGGTTCAACATTTTTCATCCATTTTCGAATTTTGGAGTTCGGGTTGGGCAATTTTGGAGAGGAAATTTTCCACACAACTTGGGGTAAGTGTTCTTAACTCCCTTGTAATTATATTCCATGAATTAATCTTTATTTTTGGTGTAAGATTATTGAATCTTCAAGTGAAATAAAAGGAAATTTCTATAATGTCACAAAATTATCTTTTCAAGTTTGAATACCGATTTGGAGTCATATTTGAGTGAAATTAGTATGGTTGAACTTGTAATTGGATGGGTTGTCGTATTTTGTGAGTTTCATCGGATTCCGAGACGTGGGCCCCACGAGTGATTTTTGGGACGTAATTTCGGATTTTGTGGAAAATATTAGCATTTTAATATGGAATTAATCCTTATTAATTGTGTGGACTGAGTCAAATTATTGTAACTAGATTCGAGCCGTTTGGAAGTTGATACGTGGAGAATGGAATTTCTGGAGCATTGCTTAGCTTGCTCGACATTGGATTTGGCCTGTTCGAGGTAAGTAACTTTTCTAATCTTGGAGTTGAGGGTATGAACCCTGAATATATGTATTTCATGAATTGTTGGGAGGTGACGCACATGCTAGGTGACGGGCGTGTGGGCGTGTACTATAGAAATTGTGACATAATTGTTTATGTGGAATTTTGTAGTTAAATGATCTTGCCATTTTTCATGCGTTTTATGAGTTAGAGAAATTAAGCTGAAAAAACATATTAAAAATCATGATTGAGGCTATGTGCCAGTATTATTGGGACCCACAGAGGTCATATTGCTATGAATTATTTATTTTAAATCGAAAATTCATACTCAGTCATATTCATTTCATTGCCTATCATATCTCAATCTTTGTTATTTATTGATACATCATATCATCATTTTTGGGCTATTTTTCATGACATTGTGAGCCCGAGAGACTAGAGAGATTGATGACTGAATGAGGTTGAGGGCCTGATTTGTAAGGATATTTATGGGATCGGGCTGCATGCCGCAGCATGTTGCATATTTATGGGATCGGGCTGCACGCCGCAACATGTTTGATATCGGCCGAGGGCTTGATTGTGAGGATGAGTGTGGATCGGGGCTGCCCGCCTGCAGCATACTTTATTATTATAGCACGTGAGTTGTCCGTGCAGCACGTGAGTTGTCCGTGCAGATTATAGCGCTTGGGCTGAAGGAGCCCCTCCGGAGTCTGTACACACCTCCAGTGAGCGCAGGTACCTACTGAGTGCGAATGCCAAGTGCTGAGTGACTGGGAGGCAAGAGTGATTGTGAGGTATGCCCGAGTGGCAAGAGTGATTGTGAGGTATGCCCGAGTGGCAAAAGTGATTGTGAGGTATGCCCGAGTGGCAAGAGTGATTATGAGGTATGCCCGAGTGGCACGAGTGACTGTGAGGTTTGCCCGAGGGGCTGTATATGAGTGATGTTCTGCCCGAGGGGCTGTTTATGATTTTATCACTAAATTGCATCGCATTGGCATGCACACATGACATACTGGCATAGAGATGTACTTTTCCTCATGCTGTACAACATGACATCATTCATGATTTCTCACACATTTTGACAGATGGGCATAGTGATGCATTTGTTTTATACGGGTTATCCAGAAGGAAAATGAAATATCTTATTTATTATTGAAAATATTTTTGGAAAAATTTATTGTTTTCAAACTATTCATATTATTGGAAACTTCGGCAAACTATTTTTGTTTTCACTGATGTATTTTAAAGAAAGAACTACTATTTATTTTGAAATCATTATTTGACTGAGTATTTTATCCCTGAGTAACTTCTGGTATTATTTGCTTTATGATGTTATGGATTGTTGTGGACTATTGGTTTTCGACCCGACCTTGTTGGAAGCTCGTCACTACTTTCAACCTATGGCTAGGTTTGTTACTTACTCAGTATATGGGGTCGGTTGTACTGATACTACACTTCTGCACATTGCGTGCAGATGTTGGCTGTTGTTGTTGCTGTGCTCGATGGTTGCGGGACTTGAAGATGTACCTGCGTTCCTGTTGTAGCTGCCCCTTGTTCAGGGTAGCCTTAGATTTTATAAAAGCTCTGTTTATGTACTATTCAGCCAGATTATGTATTTATTTTATTTTTGCTTTGTATACTCTATTCTTAGAAGCTCATGATTTGTACTACCTGTTCTTGGGGATTGCATACGATTAAGATCTTTATTCACTTAAATTGCTTTAATAATTATTATTAAAATTGGTTAGTTGGAAATTGGCTTACCTAACGGGATGGGTTAGGTGCCATCACGACTAGTTGGATTTTCGGTCATGACAAGGTGGTATCAGAGCTCTCAGTTCATAGGTTCTACAAGTCATGAGCAAGTGTCTAGTAGAGTATTGCGGATCGGTATGATGACATCCATACTTATCTTCGAGAGGCTACATGGAATTTAGGATATATACTTCCCATTTGTCTTTCCTTATCGTGCGAGATTGATTCAGCTTGAGACATAAACTCTTTGAATTCCTTCCACGTATTTGTATGCGCACATGAGCGCTCAGTATCAGCTGTGCATCGTCGGCCTGTGATTCTATGAATGAGGTTTGAAGTGAGTATTCTATGTTTTGGTTGTGGGCCAGTCTGGAGGACTTGAGGCTATGGTTAGACCGTAGCTTAAGCTCGGTAGTTTCAGTTGTAACTTGTACAATTAGACTCGTATGTCCGGTAATGACCCTACGAATGGAATTTGTGGCTCGATGAGCGGTGGAATGGTTGTGTGATAGGCATGATGTGACCGCGGGATGTGTTAAGATGATTTGAATGTGACGAGAAGTATTTCCTTAAAATGTAAAGAAAGGCCATTGGGTGCTTTACTTTCCTTAAAAGTATTTCTTCACATTGTTAAATTTTTGGGGCAAATTAAATTCTTGTGTCTGGTTAATGAGTTTGGACTCAGAAAGATTAAGTGATTTCATAGTAATTGTGGCTGCAAAATGGTATAACAAGATGCCAATTTGAGAGTAAGCAGGTGGGTTATCTCCTGAGGAGTTATCTATGTAGGTGTGTTCCTTATGATATGAATAGAGAGTTTCTTTTCTGCCAGCGGGGCGTATGTGTTGAGACTTAAATTTCAATCTGGTTGAAAAAATTGACTTGAGTATTAAGAGAATGAATGCGAGATTAGCGGATGATTGAGATAATTATGGTTGGTGTGTCTTGATATTGAGAAGAATTTTCGTTGAACTGAATGTAGTATTATGGTAGTAATAAAGTATGGGTATTGTGAGTTATGAAGTGTTTTAATCTATGGCTTTGAGCCAAGTGGGAGAGATGGTTATTGACAATTCAATTGATAGTTATATGTTAAATTTTAGTTTGGTCTGAGGCATACTAGTGGGTTAGCTATGACTTGCAGAAGTTGAGATCAAGGATGACTCGAATAAGGAAATTCCTGGTTAAGGATTATATTACACATATGAGTTTATGAAATTCGGTGGATGAGTGAGTTGTTATTGGTGAATGATGTAGTGCACACGGAGTATGAATTTGATATGTAGTGTTAAAGTAGAGTTACTTCTTTGAGTGTTGTTGTGCTAATGGGGCACGTGTCTTTTGTCCCATTTGGGCAGTGCAATTAGATGTGAGCAAAGTGGGTGACTCCCGAGAAAATTCCAGTGGGTTTGAGAATTATATATAGCAATTGAGAATGTTTCCGGACTTATGTATGGATAAAAATCTGAGATTTGCGTTTGATGGTGCCTGGACTTGCGGAAATTCTATATGACTATGGATTCTACATTTTTGTGTAAGGAAGGTAAGAAGAACAATTTCAAATTCATATAATGTATTCTCAGAGTGAGTGTTATAGTTGTGGTATTTTTGAAGGTGTTAAGAAGAATATAGTTTAGGGCGTTGTGGTTCTATGCTAAGGTTTGTAGGGTGAGTTGTGGTTAAAGATCATGGTATTTTAGCAAGAAGAAGTATCAATCTGAAGACAAATTCGGAAGGGACTCGGAGAAATAGGACAACTGGGTAGTAGGTTGGATCAGTATGGTAATGGATATGATCAGTTCTTTGGGTGCATATGATGTGGGGGTTTTCTACAGGTGCTTTGTGTCAATACACCTAGACTTGGCAACCTGCGTGGCTTGGTCGAGTTAGAGGAATTTAGTTTTAAGAGCTTGATTATGTGCAAATGGATTCCAAAGTATTCTTGATGGTTTCTACCAGTGTGGAGAACATGTTGTGTATTGTGATTTTCTCCTGGAAAGAAGCAAGAGAAAGGTTTATAACTAAAATGGTATGTAAATTATTGGTGACTCAAAGTTGATAATAAGATTCTTGTGCCTTTCACATGATGGCAAGATAGATGTTATGTGTTGTACGAAAGCTAGATTTTCATGTACAAGGTGGCAGTACAGTTTTGAAGAGAAGGTAACGAATGTTGGACAACATGGACGGTTTCAAATAACTAGATGAATACTTTTACTACTTGGTGTTGTATGAGAAAGGGGCGGACTTCAGAAGGCGCATTGTATTTTGACTTACGGATCTATAAATTAGTATTGCGGTACTCACATGGTTGATAGATTGTTGATATTCAAATTTTGTCAAGTGGTACGGAAGAACTTTCAAAGTACTTCTCGTGGGATGATCGTGTATGAGAGAGGTGTTAGGCCTTCGGGCGGTGGAGATGGAATCAAATATGGTGATTCGCGTGTTCTATGGATTTGGTGATTGGGAGTTCCCAGGAGCAGATTGTTTCATGGTTGTGGACTGTGAAGTTGTGGCCGGAGCTAGCCGGATGATGAAATGTGTTATGATTCAGTCATTATGAATTTTTGGAGGGATTTTTATCTATTTGTGGGTAACCCGAGTTGATTTGGGGGTCCATAGGTAGGCCCAATTAAGATGGGTATTCTACACCGAGCTGGAATGGTTGGCTCCATACTGTTATTATTGAGGGATATGTCATTCGGTTGATGTTGAACTTATTCGTGTTCTCAAATGATCTGTGAGTTACTCTTTTATGCCACGAAGAGTTGTGATTCATTGGTTATGTGCACAGATGGTGTAGTTCTATTTGAGCTTTATAGCAAAATTTGAGTGTGATGAGTACTTGGTGTATATCGATAGCGTAATGGTTATGTCCTTTCAGGTTTTGTGTGGTATTTTTGTCATTTGCCTCTCCGTCGTTATTAATTCGGAGCAGGGTGGCTCGGAGTATATAACATGAACCTCGTGTTAGAATCGGGTGATGGTTCTATGGTGTATGGTGAATTTTCAGCGTTTCATTGTGGAGGTACTTGTTAATCTGGAGGGGCAGTTCTCTCATTTGAGTCATTTTCCATGACTGGGTACATTTGAATTGTTGTGTATTAGTGCACGGATGGCACGAGTTGTGGCTCTGAGTTATATTGGTGAGGCATGTATATGGAACAGTTGTGTTTAGTAATATAAGGTCATTGGACCTAGAATGGGTACTATCAAGTTTGATTTCGGTATATTCGGGAGTATAATATTGAAAGTCGGCTCAGAAAGGGATTATGGTTCTGGTTGGGGCGAGAGGGCTCCGTGACTTGTTGATCTGGTAAGTGGTCATGAAATTTCGCATGTTTCTTTTATTATCAACACTGTACGAAGGTTTTGGGATGAGGTTTGGTTCGATATGGGTTTAATACTAGTATGCGGTTGGTTTTGG
Source organism: Nicotiana tomentosiformis (assembly GCF_000390325.3). Lineage (NCBI taxonomy): Eukaryota > Viridiplantae > Streptophyta > Magnoliopsida > Solanales > Solanaceae > Nicotiana > Nicotiana tomentosiformis. The sequence continues at coordinate 104,147,456 of NC_090823.1, read as the reverse complement.
AGTAGTCACTGCGACCAAGAATGGTTCTACGAGCATGCGAGTTGTGTAATATGTTGGTTGATTATATCCGTGGTTATAGTTATAGCTCGATGCAACTTGTTCGGACTTATACGGTGTGTAAATGTAGGATTTGTGTCTTGAAAGAAATTTTAAAGGTTGGAAATTAAACTCCAAGGTTTATGGGCTAAGGTTAAATTAATGATTTTCAGTTGTATTGTGTAGTCAATCCTTATGTAGGATAGGGTGACGTGGGTTCACCCCCGGGTACGAGTGTGGTAAGATGGAATAGGGATTTGATGGCTTGGAAACAACTCTTGGTACGTTCGAGGACGAACGTATGTTTAAGCGGGGGAGAATGTAACGACCCGGCTGGTCGTTTTGAGTATTACAAGCATGTTTCCCCATTTACTTCTCAACTTGTGCTTTACAGTTGTTGTGTGAATTACCGGGGTAATTTGTTCGGGTCCAGTGAGATTTTTGAAGGAATTGGAACACTTAAATCCAAGGTTTAAAGCTTAAGTTAAAATAGTGACCGGATGCGGACTTATGGGTAAACGACATCGGATTCAAATTTTGATGATTCCAATAGCTCCGTATGGTAATTTTGGACTTAGAAGCGTGTCCGGAAAATTATTTAGAGGTCCGTAGTGGAATTTGACTTGAATTGCCGAAAGTTAAATTTTTGGAAAGTTTGACCGGGGGTTTGACTTTTTGATATCGGGGTCGGAATCCGATTCCGAAAATTTGAATAGGTCTGTAATGTGAAATGTCACTTGTGTGCAAAATTTGAGGTCAATCGGACGTGATTTGATAGGTTTCGACGTCGTTTGTAGAATTTGGAAATTTGCAAATTTATTAGGATTGAATCCGTGTGTAGTTCGTATTTTTTAGGTTGTTAGGTATGATTTGAGGACCCGAGTAGATCCATGTTATGTTATGGAACTTGTTGGTATGTTCAGACGGGGACCCGAGGGCCTCGGGTGAGTTTCGGATGGTTAACGGATTGATTTTTGAATTTGGAAGACTGTTGGAACTGAAGCCTTCTGGTGTAATCGCACCTACGAAAAAGTAGTCGCAGGTGCAAGCTCGCAAGTGCGAGCAGGGGTGCGCTGAAGCGAGGTGCGCAAGTGAGGAAGATGCTTCGCACCTGCGCGAGAAGGAACGCAGATGCGGGCAGAGGGCTGTGAGGCATTGGTCGCAGGTGCGAGGGAAATTTCCACACCTTCGTGAGCGCAGATGCGGACAGATGCGCGCAGAAGCGGAAACTGGGCAGGCGAGTGGAGTCCGCAAATGCGACGTTTTGCTCGCACAAGCGGATGCGCAGGTGCGCGAATCGTGTCCGCAGGTGCAGAAATCGCTCGGGCAGAACCTTAAAATTTAGGGTTCAACATTTTCACCCATTTTCGGATTTTGGAGCTCGGGTTGGGCGATTTTGGAGAGGAAATTTTCCACACAACTTGGGGTAAGTGTTATTAACTCCCTTGTGATTATATTCCATGAATTAATCTTCATTTTTAGTGTACAATTATTGAATCTTCAAGAGAAATAGAAGGAAATTTCTATAATGTCACAAAATGAACTTTTCAAGTTTGAATACCGATTTAGAGTAGGATTTGAGTGAAATTAGTATGGTTGAACTTGTAATTGGATGGGTTGTCGTATTTTGTGAGTTTCGTCGAATTTCGAGACGTGGGCCCCACGGGTGATTTTTGGGACGTAATTTCGGATTTATTGGAAAATATTAGCATTTTGATATGAAATTAATTCTTATAATTTGTGTGGACTGAGTCAAATTATTGTGACTAGATTCGAGTCGTTTGGAAGTTGATACGCGGAGAATGGAATTTCTGGAGCATTGCTTAGCTTGCTTGACATTGGATTTGGCTTGTTCGAGGTAAGTAACTCTTCTAATCTTATAGTTGAGGGTATGAACCCTGAATATATGTATTTCGTGAATTGTTAGGAGGTGACGCACATGCTAGGTGACGGGCGTGTGGGTGTGCACTATAGAAATTGTGACATAATTGTTTCTATGAAATTTTGTAGTTAAATGATATTGGCATTTTGCCATGCGTTTTATGAGTTAGAGAAATTAAGCTGAAAAAGCATATTAAAAATCATGATTGAGGCTATGTGCCAGTATTATTGGGACCCACAGAGGTCATATTGCTTTGAATTATTTGTTTTAAATCGAAAATTCATACTCAGTCATATTCATTTTATTGCCTATCATATCTCAATATCTGTTATTTATTGATACATCATATCATCATTTTTGGGCTATTTTTCATGACATTGTGAGCCCGAGAGACTAGAGAGATTGATGACTGAATGAGGTTGAGGGCCTGATTTGTGAGGATATTTATGAGATCGGGCTGCATGCCGCAGCATGTTGCATATTTATGGGATCGGGCTGCACGCCGCAACATGTTTGATATCGGCCGAGGGCTTGATTGTGAGGATGAGTGTGGATCGGGGCTGCCCGCCTGCAACATACTTTATTATTATAGCACGTGAGTTGTCCGTGCAGCACGTGAGTTATCCGTGCAGATTATAGCGCTTGGGCTGAAGGAGCCCCTCCGGAGTCTGTACACACCTCCAGTGAGCGCAGGTACCTACTGAGTGCGAGTGCCGAGTGCTGAGTGACTGGGAGGCAAGAGTGATTGTGAGGTATGCCCGAGTGGCAAGAGTGATTGTGAGGTATGCCCGAGTGGCAAAAGTGATTGTGAGGTATGCCCGAGTGGCAAGAGTGATTGTGAGGTATGCCCGAGTGGCAAGAGTGATTGTGAGGTATGCCCGAGTGGCACGAGTGACTGTGAGGTTTGCCCGAGGGGCTGTATATGAGTGATGTTCTGCCCGAGGGGCTGTTTATGATTTTATCACTAAATTTCATCGCATTGCCATGCACACATGACATACAGGCATAGAGATGTATTTTTTCCCATGTTGTACAACATCACATCATTTATGATTTCTCACACATTTTGACAGATGGGCATAGTGATGCATTTGTTTTATACGGGTTATCCGAAAGGAAAATGAAATATCCTATTTATTATTGAAAAGATTTTTGGAGAAATTTATTATTTTCAAACTATTCATATTATTGGCAACTTCGGCAAATGATTTAGATTTTCACTGATGTATTTGAAAGAAAGAACTACTATTTATTTTGAAATCATTATTTGACTGAGTATTTTATCCCTGAGTAACTTCTGGTATTATTTGCTTTATGATGTTATAGATTGTTGTGGACTATTTGTTTTCGACCCGACCTTGGTGGAAGCTCGTCACTACTTTCAACCTACGGCTAGGTTTGTTACTTACTCAGTACATGGGGTCGGTTGTACTGATACTACACTTCTGCACATTGCGTGCAGATGTTGGCTGATGTTGTTGATGTGCTCGATGGTTGCGGGACTTGAAGATGTACCTATGTTCCTGTTGTAGATGCCCCTTGTTCAGGGTAGCCTTAGATTTTATAAAAGCTCTGTTTATGTACTATTCAGACAGACTATGTATTTATTTCATTTCCGTTTGTATACTCTATTCTTAGAAGCTCATGATTTGTACTACCAGTTCTTGGGGATTGTATAAGATTAAGATCTTTATTCACTTAAATTGCTTTAATAATTATTATTGAAATTTGTTAGTTGGAAATTGGCTTTCCTAACGGAATGGGTTAGGTAACATCACGACTAGTTGGAATTTGGGTCGTGACAAGATATGAGGCATACAGAAATGATGGGATAAAAATCTGTAAGTTACATAATCTTCCGATTTCTTCTTTCAAAGCATAAATTTCTAAATATTGTATTCTACCTTAACGGCTTAGAAAATGTCAAGGGTCGATATCAAATAAGTAAGGAATACCATATAAAATATCGGTCATCAGTGGAAAGATTAGCTCATAATTATTCGGACTACTAGCGATATAATGCACGATTCTGCCGAGGTAGTTCGGCCCGATCCAGAATAATGTGTACACTGTCGAGGATCGAGCGGCACGAACCATAGATGCATCTATATACTGCCGAGGCGTTCGGCCCGCTCCACAAGAAAAGGAAGGAAGTTACCGAATTACGAGACACGTATTTACAATACATCACATGAGCATAAAAATGAATATAATCTTTACTATTTCTCAATAACTCGCCCACAACTCAAAATGTTAAGGCTTGGGCTAGTGTGCATGTATTTATTTCTCAATCGATTTCAATTATAACTTCAATTAATTAAGCCAGTAGGATGAGTTCGAATAATTCAAATAGTACATGATAAGATCCTAAGTCTGCCCATACATAAACATGTTGTAGCTACGTACGGACTCTCATCACCTCGTGTGTACGTAGCACCTACAACCAGTTGCACGTAACAATAAATATCGCCTAGGGTTTAGTTTCCCCATCACAAGGTTAGACAGGAGACTTACCCCGCTCCGAAGTTTCATAACCGGCTCCAAGGACTCTCAGCACCTCAAACCAAAAGCATGTCGGTCCAAAACTAGTCAAACAATATGCAAACCAATCAAAATATACTATAATACACATAATTAATCAATTTAAACAATTTCCAACTCCGCTCGAAAAGTTGATAAAATCAACCCTCAGGCGGCCCACGTGACCGTATTACGAAAATTTTCGAAGATAAACTTTACCCATAACACCATGAATTTAAATATATAATTTATTCTTTATTCCATGTCCAATTTCGTGGTCAAAATCCAAAAATACCAAATTCTAGATTTTCCATCAAAATCTCACAATTTCTACTAATTTTTATGTTTAAATCATTATACAAACCATGTATTTAACTTGTAATAGGTGGGATTCACTTACCTTGTGTTGCTTGATGAAAATCTCCCCTTGAAGCTCTCCAAAAATCGCCCAACCAAGTGAAAATGAAAGAAAATGGGCCAAATCTCGTTTTTATAAAAACTTCACTGCCCAGACGACTTTTCGCATCTGCGGTCATTTGATCACTTTTGCGGAAGCTTCCTCGCAGATGCGACTTCCCCAAAGGCCGGCATTTTCCGCTTTTGTGGCCATCCAATTGCAGGTGCGCGACTGCTTCTGCGGAAAAACTTCCGCACCTGCGAGCTCCCTAGCTCGAGCACCGTTCCACACCTGTGTGCCCGTGACCGCACATACGGCCCCGCAGGTGCGCTACATCACCCGTATCTGCAATCGACCAGTCCCAGACCACCTCTGCTTCTGCGACACCAGGGCCGCTTCTGCGGGATCGCACCTGCGGCCCTTTTTACGCAGGTGCGATTGCACCAGACACCAACTGCTTCAGCATCTTCTCCCAAGTCCAAACTCGATCCCTTTTCAATATGATTCGCACCCGGGGCCCTCGGGACCCCGTCCAAATATACCAACACATCCCAAAGTACGATACGAACTTAGTCGAAGCCTTAAACCACGTCAAACAACATCAAAATTATGAATCGCGCCTCGAATCAAACTTATAAGTTTTCAAATTTCCAAATTCTATATCTTGTGTCGAAACGTATCAAATCAAGTTTGATTGACCTCAAATTTTACACACAAGTCATAATTGACATTACGGACCTACTCCCACTTCCGGAATCAGAATCTAACCCTGATATATAAAAGTTGACTCCCGGTCAAACTTCCCGAAAAGCATCTAATTTTCAACTTTCGCCAATTGATGTCGGGATGATCTACGGACCTCCAAATCAACATGCAGACACACTCCTAAGACCAAATTCACCATACTGAACTATTTCTAGGCTCGGAATCCCAATCGTACATCGATAATCTCAAAATCTACTCCAACCCAAACTTAGGAAAGTTTTAAACTTTCACAATGCCAACCTTGCGTAATAAGCACCAGAATACTCCCGTGCCATACGATACTCGACCCGAACATATGCCCAAGTCCGAAATCATCATACGAACCTATTGGAACCTTCAAATCCCAATTCCGAGGTCGTTTACTCAAAAGTCCGATCTTAATCAATTCTTCCAACTTAGAACTTCCGAAATTAGAATTTTTCTTTCCAAATCCATTCCGAACTTTCCGAAATTCAATTCCGAGCACACGTACAAGTCATAATACCTGAAGTGAAACTACTCAAGGCCTCAAACCGCCGAACGACGCGCTAGAGCTCAAAACGACCGGTAGGGTCGTTACAGTTGCGTACATCTTACCCTCCTCAGACCCCACTTATGAAAAGCTACTGGGTTTTTTGTTGTTGTTGTTGTTGTTGTTTCACTTTAGCATTATATTATAATCAAAATAATATCATATTTAATGCTAAATTTGATTATGAATTCGTTCAAAATATAAACTGGAGTTTTCTTTATTTAATAAAAATCTATCCCATTTTTTATAATAATTGGTATTTTTATTATATGTCATAACAATTAATTTTTTCTTCTATTTTAACTTTAATATTTCAATTAGTTTTCTTTTTTAATTTTGATCCCCTGCACACAAAAAAAGTTGGCTTTATAGAGAGTAAAGAATGTGGAGGGTAATAAATCTGTTGCAATAAAAATAGTGTACAAAGTTAACGAATGTGGAGGTATTTTTTATAAATAACCAAATCTTTAAAAAATTATGCAATGTTTTAATACACCAAATCAAATAGTGGATAAGAAATAATCTTAGCATAACTAATGTCAGTATGACTAATCTCAGCATTACTAATACCAACACTACTAGTACACCTTATTCAGCACTACTCGTGTACCTTATACCAAATGACCCTAAGATACATATAGCTATAGCAGTGTACAACCTAATAAGGTTGACCTCTTACTATTAAATTTTAGGAAAAATGATCAAAATACCCCTCTACTATATGAAAAGAATCATTTATACCCTCCGTTATATTTTCGATCAATTATAGCCCCTGACGTTATAAAAATGATGTAAAAATATTCTTCCTCCGTCAGGGCCTTCCACCATGGCAGTATCATCCTATATTGCCTGGCATTTGGTGAGGTGGATGCCACATGACATACCACCTCACTACCCAACCCCATTTTCCCCCTCCTCTCATTCTTTTTGCACCATCTCCCACCGTTCCCCCGCCTAACCCAACCCAACCCCGCCACCTTCACCCAATTGTTTTTGAGTTTTTAATTGTATCAAATTATAAATAACTGAAGCTGCAACTCACAATTAAGAACTCTAACAATCCAAGATAAAATTCATTATTCACAATTACCTTAGCAATTATTGGACAAAACAGAAAAATTGGTAACATTCTTAACATAAGTATAAACACTTCTTTAGTCTTTACTATCGCTCACAAAGGAGATGCTAGCAAGAGTTTCAAATTATCATTTATAGAGTTCAAATAGCACAAACACCAACTTGCATTTTCATGGGTTAGTAGTGTCACCAAATTGAATAAGCTTAAACGGATTATAATGGGATTTTCTTTTATAAATTATCTTTAATTACAACAACAACAACATACCCAGTAGTTTCTCACAAGTGGGGTTTGGGAAGGGTAAGATGTACGCAACCTTACCCCTAACACTGGAACGACAGAGAGTCTGTTTCCGATAGACCCTCGGCTAAAGAACGACTGAAAAAGAAAAGGTAATTGCAACAAGTGGGAATAATAGTAAGATAAAATAAGATCGAATTCAAGAATGCAGTCAAACTCTAGGTAATAATAGCCTATATGAATAAAAGATAACTTGCTAACACTAATGCTAGCGAACTGAGTAAGACAAAGAGAAATGCTGGACTACCTACTAACCTTCTACCCTAATCTTTGACCTCCACACCCTCATGTCTAGGGTCATGTCCTCAGTCAGCTCCAGTTGCGCCATGTCCCGCCTAATAACCTCTCTCCAAGACTTTTTAGGCCTACCTCTACTCCTCATGCTGCCCACCGAGGTTAACCCTCACACCTTCTAACTGGGATTTCTATACTTCTCCTCTTAATATGCCCGAACCATCTCAACCTCGCCTCCCGCATCTTATCCTCCATAGGGGCCACTCCCACCTTTTCCCGAATAACTTCATTCCTAATCTTATCGAACCAGGTATCCCCACGCATCCACCTCAACATCCTCATCTCAACTACTTTTAGCTTCTGGGTATGAGAGTTCTTGACCAGCCAACACTTTGCTCCATACAACATAGTCGGTCTAACTACAACCTTGTAGAATTTACCTTTAAGCCTCAGCGGCACATTCTTATCACACAAGACACGGGAAGCGAACCTCCACTTCATCCATCCTACTCTGAAACGATGCATGACATCTTCATCAATCTCCCTGTTACCTTGTATTATAGATCCAAGATACTTGAAACTACCTCTCTTGGAGATGACTTGCGTATTAAGCCTCACCTCCATATCCCCTTCATGGGTACCGTTGCTGAACTTGCACTCCATGTACTCCATCTTGGTCCTGCTCAACTTGAAACCCTTAGACTCTAAGGTCTGCCTCCAAACCTCCAGCCTCTCGTTAACATCATCTCGCGTCTCGTCAATTAAAACTATGTCATCAGCAAATAACATACACCATGGCACATCACCCTGAATGTGTCTCGTCAATGCGTCCAGCGCCAAGGAAAATAGTTAATCTCTGGTGCAACCTCATCATAATCGGAAAGTGTCCCGAGTCTCCTCCTGCTGCCCTAACCCGAGTCTTAGCTTCATCATAGATGTCCTTAATCACTCTAATGTAGGCTACTGGGACCCCTTTAGCCTCCAAGCATCGCCAGAGCACCTCTCTCGCGACTTTGTCATGTACTTTTTCTTGGTTAATGAACACCATGTGCAAGTCCTTCTTCATCTCCCTATACCGCTCCACCAATCTCCTCACAATGTGAATGGCTTCCATAGTCGAACGCCTCGGCATGAAACCGAACTGGTTCTCAGAAATGTACGCACTGGTCCTCACCCTCTCCCAAACTTTCATAATATGGCTTAGCAGCCTAATCCCACTATATTATTACAACTTTGGATATCACCCTTATTTTTATACAAAGGAATCATAGTACTCCACCTCCAATCATCGAGCATTTTCTTCGTCCTAAAAATGACGTTGAACAGCCTAGTGAGCCACTCCAAACCTGCCCTAGCCGCATTCTTCCAAAATTTCACAAGTATTTCATCTGACCCGGTAGCTCTACCCATGTGCATCTTACGCATAGCCCACTCGACCTCCTCTACTCTTATACGCCTACAATACTCGAAATCCCGGCGCATCTAGGACTGCTCCAAGTGGCCCAACACAATGTCCCTATCACCCTCTTCGTTCAGGATTTTATGGAAATATGAATCCTTTAGCACCACTGCTTTGGAACTGGGTTTGCTTGAAAAATATTTAGAACAGACGTATGAAAGCTTAATCCCTCCCAAAGTGCACATTCATTAAATAATTCTAGCACTTTTAGGATAAAAATTGTAATTAAGATGATTTTGGTGCTACCTGTTAAAGAAGAGTTGGGCTACTGTGATGAAAGGTCAGAAAAATGATTTTGATAACAGTGGTAAAATTGTACTGAAGGTGATTGTTAACGGAGGTGGTGAGTGGAAAGCATAGGAAAAAAAAATGAAAGAATCATGTCAAGAATGGTGATCAGATGATGGTGGAAAAATATTTGTGTGGTGAAGGAGGAGGTGGCGGTGGTAGTGGTTGGGTGGGAGGAGGGCTAAAATGAATCGGAGGTGGCAATTCACGTGGCGGCATGGTAGGATTATGTTGTCGCGGTAGAAAGTTGCAACGGAAGAGGAGTATTTTTAAATCAGTTTTATAATGTTGGGGGAGGGTATAAATGATAAAGGGGTATTTTTAACCCTTTCCGTAGTAAATTTGAAGTGTGAAACTAATACCGTTTTCCTTGTTAGAACAAAAGAGCAACGTGGTACGCTGTGCTGGACTTGCTTATTCTCTACGCCCATAAAATAAAATCCCCGATTCTCCAATCCCGTAACGCTTTCTCCGAGAGCAAAAATGGCGAGCGGCGGCGGTGGAGGAAAAGTTTCCTTCAAAGTCACTCTTACTTCCGATCCCAAATTGCCCTTCAAAGTGTCTGTATTATTTTGATTTCTGATTTCTGAATTTCTCTTTTCTCTTTGTTCTTTCTTTCACCTTTTTGTTTTTCAGTTTTAGCGTTCCAGAAGCTGCTCCATTCACAGCTGTCCTCAAATTTGCTGCCGAGGAATTCAAAGTTCCTCCACAAACTAGCGCCATTATCACTAATGGTAAACTTCTCTAATGATTCAACATTAGATAGTTTTACTAATACTATTGTAATTCACGGCACCAGCAACTACTACGCGTTAGAGTCTACTGTATGAATCCTCAATATCATAAATGCTTGTTTGTCTCTACAATATTTCTATATTATTTAATTAAGGATTATCTAACACTAGGGGTCTGGTACTGTAATTCACCTTAGTAAAAAAAAAGGCTCTTATTTGAAAATTTGATTTTTGAGATTGAGAAGATAAATATGTGTTCCTTATATGCGGCGAAGGGAAAATCAATTTTTAGCACCCAAAGTGTAGCCTAGTGCCAATGAAGTGGCTAGAGTACTATTAGGTGTCAGGTTCAAATTTCAGTGGAAAGAAATACATTAGATTATTTCTTCCCATCCATCAAAGTTTTGTGTACAAAGTTATCCGGTATTTGGTGGAGGTAGCTGGCAAGACACCACCATTATAAAAAAAGTATCTCTTGTATTATTTATTTTTTCCTTTTTTTTTTGTTTTTCTATGATATTTTGTTCATTAGTCTCATGAGAACTTGGGAGCAAAAACAATTTGGAATTTGTTTTTCACTTATTGCTAGTATTATAAGAAAAGGCAGGAGTTTTTACTAAATGTAAGCTATGTTTTGACTCTATTTTTCTTTCCTTTTTATCTTATTTTGCAGATGGGGTGGGGATTAACCCACAGCAAAGTGCTGGTAAGTTTACACTTTGCATTGAATATTTTACGGTTACCTCCTGTATGTTACTTGGCTTGCAACACTTATTTGTTTTATGGATAATAAACAATCTGGGAATTGGGAGTTGTGAATAACTTACTTTCTACGTATGAGAGAAATCTAGTGCACTTAAAAAGGTCATACAATCTTAGAGGACTTGTGGATTGCTTAAAGAAAATATCTTTGAGGCTTTGAGCTTTTTGATAAAAGCCAGAGGTGTCTCACGGGAAGAGATGGTGTAATGCCTCCACTGGAAATTTCTCGACGGAGGTATAAAATCATTATTGCAACTTCAGTAGATTTTTAACCCAATTTATATAAGAAGTTTATGACAGTAAATGAGTTGTTACAAACATAGGATCTTTGTGGGTGTGGATAAGTAGAGTTGTTACGAAGTTTCCTACCAGTGTTGATGAAGAGTAACAAAGAATTGAAAGTAGTCAAGAATCAATAGTCAATTCCAATAAGTTAAGTTTATAATGAGAAGTGCTAGAATAAGCTTTTAGTCAAAGACATGCAATTCTAATTCCAATAGTTTGCTTTCCTTTTCTTTTAAATATTATATAATTTGAGAAGTGCTAGAATAAACTTTGACACATTGTTTTCTTCTACAGGATAAGTTTCAACCATAGTATCTTCTTTTACGACAAATTATATACTAGTATTTAATTGAAATTGACATTTTAAACTTCTTGTCCCATCTGTTAAAAAAAATCATTTTAAACTTTTTATCCAATCAAATACCGTCATATAAAATGGGACACAAAAAGTATCTCGAAACTGAGCAAGCTTGCTTGTTGCTCCCCATGTTGCATATTTACCTTGCCAGCTCCCAACATCTTCTCCTCGATCTTTTATTCGAGTGTGATCTGCCTGAGTTATTTTCTTTTTCTTGAATATCCTAGCTCAAGGTTCTCGTACTTGGCATTTAAAATGAATCCACTCATTTTCCTCAATACTGCACTTATCCATCTTCTGGGCATCCATACGATCAGTATGTATTAGGAGGCTACTAATGTATCAACCATGACAGTGATGTGCAGGACCATCCTTCGCAGTTGGTTTATACTTCTGCGTAAACTATGGTCCTTGACCTCATTCAGTGTAATTGAAACCCTCTCTTAGATTATGATTTGTTGGTACGAGTACTTTGCAAACTCTTTACCTGTTCTATGGGAATTATCTAAGTGAGCTTCTTGCCTTTTAACTTGAATTTATACCTAATTCTATGTCTGTTGTGAGACTGACCTAAAGATATAGAAGAAAAAAGGAAAGGGTTCTGATCTGCACATATGCATATTAGACCTTTAACTTCAGCACTTCGTGCTAGAAAATACGTTTTCCTTTTTCTTTTTGTAATATATACCAAGAGGCTCCGTCCTTCATTTGCAAGAGACCTTACTTTTTGAATTGATTTTGGCTTGGTGATTGATGAAACCTGGATCCATTTGGAAAGTTTGACTTTTTGACTTCCGTAGTTCATAAGTTGGTGGAAGAGACTTTTCAGTGCATATATTGGTGGAAAAGACTTTTGTTTCTCCCTTTATGTTGCTAAGCTTCATAGTCTGAGTGCCTCAAGTCTTGCAATCCTTTCCAGAACTTTTACTGTCCGGTAAAGTTCTTTAATCCTACAATTTTTCCCCACCAAGTCAATCCTATAACTTTGATATAAGCAATTTGACGTCAAGCCTCTTCCTCTAAAACACTTTCAGAAGCAAAATCAGATCTTTCTATTTCTAGTCCTTCCTGCCACCTACTATCCCTATGTCGTGCCACTACACCTCCAAAATGTTATTTTGCATTTAGGAAATATAGGTCAGGATATGCAGTCTTGCCAACTAAGAAGAAACATTACTCTTAGAATGCCTTGTCATGCTTGACTCTTCTTTCAAAGGTGGTGAAGTAAGGAGAAAATGTTGTATAAATTCTGATCTGTGTAGGATTCAGATATTGTGTATGGGAATTTTGTGGACATTACAAGTGCAGGAGAAATCTGAGTTCATGCTGTCATTTAGAATAATTCTATGCCCGAGTTTTTCAAAATAGATTCTTCTAAAGTCTGGTCATGTTCTGTGTTTGCATTTATATTAATAGGGGGCAGTTTTAGTTTTTTTTTTTTTTTTTTTTTTCCTTTTGGATATTTCGATGAAGTTGTTCGTTTGTGTCCCTAAAGTCAAGACTGGAGATCTTAGGAGTAACTGATAAGTGGTCACAAGTCTATTTGGCAATTGCTGAGAAAAACTCAACTTCCGACGTGTTATCCTGCCTAGTTACCAAGTAATTTGCTTCTTGAAGGCCTATTGCTTACTTGTGTTTCAGGCCAACTTTCTTATTTGCTTACTTGGCTGTCTCCATGTTTACATGCTTTTAACAGTGCAGTGCATATTATCTTTAATGACTATTGCATGCACTCGTAAAGTGGAACTTCTTGAGTTATGTCTCCTTAGCTGTCCTAAACCGGATGGTTTGTTTTTAATCCTGACGGGATAGTAATCTTATGCGCAGATGCTGTTCACCTTTCTGCACCCAATCTGATTATATCTGGTGTTATAATTTTTCTTTTCAACTCAAATTGCTTTTCAGGTAATGTCTTTCTTAAACATGGCTCTGAACTGCGGTTGATTCCTCGCGATAGGGTCGGTGCTCCCGGGTTGTCATTTTGAGCATATGCCCAAGTATTTCATCTGCTTCTTATCCCCTATTGAGTAGCACTTCATGGTGAAATGTGCTGCAACTTTCGATGTTGTAATATCAAGTATAGTTGAATGTGAAACAGAATAAATAATGCTTTTCGTCCGGGGACTAATAAATATGTTGTGGATTAAACTTTTGTTGAGATTTCTAAGTGTTAATCTGCAATGGGGTACGTGATTAATATTTTTACTGATTATTTGATGTATGTAGGTGATAGTCATTCTATGATTTCAATAGCTTTTTGATGCTTGTAATCTCACTTTTTAGCTTGGAGCTCTGTTGGTAAAATTTTTGAATCTCCTTCTAATATTTGGCATCGAGCGGAGAATAATGGCAATTCGTGATAAATATACTCGGAGCTTTCTCTCCGTTGTATTCTATTGGATTCAAAGGGAAACGTGGCATATAATAGTTGAAAATGATGACACAAGAAGTAAAGAGAAATTCAGCGAAGGTATGACAGCTAACTTGTTCCTTGGACAGTCACAAGATATTCTTCCTCAAAGAAGCCATTCAAGGAAAGTAGTAGGGTGAAGATTTCCCATTCTTTCCAGTTTGTTTTGTTTTGGTGATATATGGTCTAGTTGTTATATGAACGTTTGATATGATAACAGATTCAAAATATCCATCAACAATTCCAAGAAAAAATCAGCATATCGATCAAGGCGTAAAATAAAAAACTGAAAGGCAAAACAAGGAAGAAAAGGGTTTGGCAAACTCATGTATAATTAGAGATCAAGAAATGCCACTAAAATTCTTGATGGCCACTAGCATTGTCCTGTGGGATAGAGCCATTCCAAAGTGAAGGCTATATACATTAAATAGGAACCTTGTTTAATCTCTTTTACCCCCACAAATGGTGCTGAACTCACCCTCTCATAGCTCTCTCATGGATGGCATAATATTCCATTTTGAGTATCTTGATATGTTGTGGACAATGCTGATAATGTAATATGGAAATCGCTATCTAAAGGTATTGAGCTCGTACTCTCTCCCAGTTCTGCTCCAACCACTGCTTCGCGTCCTCCTCCCCAAATTTTTCACTCCTGAGTATATGAAGAAAAAGATAGAAAAATATCAATTGAGATTGTGAAGACTTATATATAGGTTCAACAAAAATTTGAGTAAGTATCCTTTGAGAAATCCTAAAAGATGGTCTATTACACGCAAACTTGTCCAGACTCTTTGAAAAAGGAGTAGCAGAAATGACTTCTGTCGTATCAAACATACTACAGATGGAAAAAGTACCAAAGTAAAGTGAAGATCATTATTCACTTAAAAGGAAAAAAAAGGGAAGTGAAATGGATAGCAGCAAGAAACCAACCTAGCAAAGTTGATGCATTGTAAAACATATTATGAGGAAAGCATGAAACAGATTACAAAAACAAACATAGATATATAGAGGAGATTCAGGAAAAAATAATTCTAGCGTTTTTTATTCTCATTTGATGTCCCTTTTTATTAGGTAGCAGAAAGGACTAATCTCAGAAATGTTTACAGTTTACACCAGATTTCCTATGCTTCTTCTTATGTTCAGTGGAACGAATGTGGCACAGCAGAATTTGAAATACCTGAATCTGACACGACTTAGCTCTCTAGTGCCATCCGCTAATTGTCTGATGGTTATATAAACTCCAGGTTCATCTTGTTCTATCCATTCTGACTCCATGTCACTAGCATTACTTACAGAAATTGAAGCCTCATCCCTAGAGGAAGTTGTCGTCCTTGACGCCTCCATAGATGACATCTCACTACCCTTGGGGAAACCAGAGGCATAAGCATTTGAACCACCGTTATATTGCTGGCTTTCCCTTGCAGAACCAAGCCTTGAATAATTTGAATCTCTCTGCAAAAAGATCTTAAATTTCATTAACTTGTGCTTGCTTCATGTTGCATGCGTCGATAAATATTCCAAATCTGAGTGGTTAATTAACAAAGTAATGGAGGTATTTGGTTCGCTACTTCAGCTAGTGATCATATTCTTATACAAGTTGAACAACTTAAGTTATATTAGCCTTAAGTGGTTTTATGCTATGTTGCTCTGATCTTCCAAAACATGCTGCTGCACCGCTGTCGGATTTTCCAAAAACAATGCATCTTTGGAGGATGCGACACGGGTACGACAGCATTTTTGGAGGATACGAGCAACATAAGTTTTATACTAGGAAAGTAGAAGCATTGATGAACTGTGGCTGTTCATGAATATAATTTGAATTAAACTAATCTGCATGGACTTATAATCGATGATCTGGATTAACATTTGAGGTCAATGCTGCAGTAAAGTAAATACATTGCAAGAAGGTGAAGCTGGCATACCCCATCCTCAGACTGTGAGGTAGTGCTAAGAGCTTGCTTATTGAATCTCTGAACATTGTAAAGCTCCATAATCCTGTCAAAATTCTCACCCCACCATCTTTGAGCTTGCCATTTGTTGAACATGTCACGACTTCAAATTAAAACAACGAGTCAAGTTAACGTCTAAACAATAAAATAATCATTTCAACAAAGAATAACAACTATGCTTCAATAAAAAGCTAGTTGGGATTAGTTATATTAATCTTCATTACCCACTTATTAGCATTATGCAAATAAGAATGTTTACATATCATGTTTCCCATACTCTTAGGGAGCGAGAGATAACGAATAGATACCTAAAGCGGATTCTTTTAAGATCATTTCCACCATGAGGGAGAGAAACGAAAGTAATCTGAATGCCAGGCTCCACATGTGCTGTCCACTCCTTAGCATCCTCTTCTTCTAGCACCACATCATCACTTAATTCTCCAGCTAATCTTGAATCAGGTCTAGCTGGTGTTTGGAGATGACCGGTACTCGCAAAATCCCAAGCTGGAGTTGAATTAGAACTTCCTGTTTGGTAATGGTAACAAACTCCCTCTGAGATTGCATCAAAATCTGGATATGGATATGGATATGGATACGGATATGGTCTATGCCCTTTCCTGTAACTGCTAGTGGGCGTACTTGACTTGCATCTATAAGCACCCGAGACCTTCAATGCAATATCCTTTATCTGCAAATGTTCATAACAAGATATAGAGTAGTAGTTCTCAAGCTGTACAGAATGAGTAAAATGGGTTCTTAATAAGATGATGCACAAGAAATATCAGAGCTTAAGCTTAGATACAATATCAGTGGAGACAAATAACCGTAGGTGATTTCTTCAATATGCTTAAGCTTTAGTGGGAAGATTCACCAAGTGCTTATATTGGTGGGAGATAACAAGTATGTGATGCACAGTGGGATAGTCTAAGTGTGTGTAAACTGGTCCAAACACCACTATTATCCCCAAAAAAGAATCATAGCTTAAGGTTTTTGTAACAGTAGCAAATTCCAAGGCCAAAATTTGGTCAAACCCATGCCGAAATAGATGTAACATTCTTTTATAGCAGATACTTAAATCAAACAGTTGAATTTTGTATAAAAAAGTATCTATTTAAACCAAGATTATACCTATGTCACAAAATAATTAGTAGGTTCAGAAAAATGTCACTATGGCCCCTAAATCGATGACCCCTATTTTGCAGTCAAATTTTAGTTTAATAATTCAGTAATAAAATTAAAATGTACAGCTGATTTCAGCATCCTAACAATTACTGCTGAACGGTCAGCAGCAATACAGAAACAGGAGCACTTGTCTTGTCCAAAACAAGAGTGATATAACTGTTTGATTGTCCTTAAGATATGTAGTACAACTTTCTTGCTTCCACAGATTATATCCACAACTTAGTATTTTCATTCCATTTATCTAAAAGTCTCGGTCAACCAAACGGAGTAAAAAATAAAAACCAGAAGCAGGAAAAGAGTAGGTGAGGGTGTAGGAGTAGAACCTGAGCCGTCAGACTTTTGACAGAATCTTTAGTATTGGGAACTTCTTCTCCACCATCATCTTCCACCTTTTGCTTACATGTGATACATGTCAACATTTTCTCTTTTCTTTTGTTCCTCTCTTCTACGCTCTATATATATTCAGTATTCTCCTCTCTTCTTCTAACTGCAAATGAAAAATAAACGAATCATGAAATATAAATAACCATTCATTATATAACACTGATTTGTGATATTCATTTTGCTGACAAGATCAGTTTAGATCATTCTTTTGAATTATAAAAAGCACAAGTTTCCTCTAATAATAAGATATTGGGAGGATATGCATTTATTTTCACTCACAATCTTTTAAGTTAAAACATTCATAGCAATTGATATTATTTCCTAATAAAGAAAAGCTGGATAAAGAAAATTCAAATTGATCCGTTGAAGTTTTAGGTTAAAATGTGAACGAAAAAGGTAATTCTACAAGTTGGTAATTAACCTGCTATCTCACTTCATTGACATTTGGGTGGAAAACATTTGTGAAAATTTGGACCACTACTTGTTCAAAAATGGCAATAGGAAACTAAAGAGAAAGGACAATAAATTGGACGACATATATTAAAAGGTAAGTTTACTGAAATCATCTTCCAAATCAAAGGATGATTTATAATCACGAAAAAAAATTAATTTTTCTTTTTTAAAAACTCCATGCCTGCCACACAACTTGGGAAGGAGGGAGTAGACAGTACAGAGTAGAACGGAAGTTTCTGACACATATTCATGATCGTCATTCTTCAGTACGATAAGCTCCTTTTATTCTCCTTTCCTTACTCAATACGTACACTAATACATACATATACATATATGAAGTATATCAATCAATATGGAGAGAGAAACTAAAGCAAGTAGAGATCGACAAGAGAGAGAGAAAAGGAATATATATGGCAGCAGCTGCAGAGTAGAAGTTGGAATGGGAAAGATGGGAATTCTGGTCTGGAGAATGAATGACCAATCGCTTTAGAGATGAACCAGCAGTTGTCGACCTCTGAAAGCGGCCATTGAATGGACAAACTGACAAAAGTAGTACTTAACAATTGTGGCTCGTGTTCGAGTTCTGGGTATAAAAAAAATCATTGTTAGGGAGCGCTCTCCCCTAATGGGGTCCTACGCGACACGAATTCAAATATAGTCAGGCTCCAATACGGATACCGGACACTATGTGGTAAACTAAAAAAAAATAGCGACTAACCTAACTATAAAAAATACAAAATAATTAACCCAAATAGTTGTACACCTAATTTCTTAAGCTAAAAATAACCGTGAGATATATAATACTATATGCAAAATTCATATATAATATGTATATAACGGTATATAATTAATATAGTATAATCTATGTATATCGATTAAAAAAAAATAGTGAATCTGACCGACTATTTGGATAACAATCCCAAAAATATACTACTCCTTACTACTATTCCACTAAGTACAAAGATAACAAAACCATCAAACCCAAAACAAACACATAAGATAATTAGTTGTACAATAGTTGAAGTTGAAGTGACAACATTAAAACTTAATATTCAAAACTTAGCATATGGAAATTAGTTGAACTCTTTCTATCGGTTTTTCTACGGCTAACATACCTGAGTCTTAGTTGAGAATATCACATTGATCTCCATTTTCAACTAAGAAAAAATTCTTGTTTGCGCCTTTTGGTAAAACAACGAGACCATTAAGCCGGAGTAAACAATCTCTCACTAGTGCACAAAGAATATGATAAATTAGTACGCACTAGTCGAAAAATTTTCCTATTCATTTTTTAATATTATGTAACTTAGGAAGACTTTTAGAAAAAATATTTAAAAAATCGAATACATTAATTTAAAAAAAAAAAAGCAAAAAAGAAGAAATTTTAGAAACAGAAAAACTGCATACCTCAAACGACTACTAGAGTAGATAATCAGCTGAAACCCACTGGTGAAATGGTTTCCAGAGCAATAATCTGATTTGCTCTTTTCTTGTTACATATTTGGATCAAATAATTAAGAAAAAATAGGCGGGAAAATCATTAAGCAAATCCCCAGAGATATCAAGTCAAATAAAAAAGAAGAGTGAAGAATCCCTGGCATTAAGCTTCCGTTACATATTCAAAGAATCTTCAGTAGAAATACGGCAAATCTTACGCCGACGATCAATGAGGAGATTCTGAAGCACTTGAAAACAGGAAGTTTCAGATTCACAGATTCCGTTTTTACGTTAATATATAGCAAAAGGAAGCAGAAAAATCTAAGAAATATATGTAATGTTTTGAAGGAATATAAATATAGAATGGAGACGGAGGAAGGTTGAGGAATTTATAGAAGGACGTGACGCCGTCAACATTTCACTTCATGTTGTGTCGTTATCCAACGGAAAACGTGTAAATAAACAGTGAACAAAAGGTGGAGGTGTTGCATTCGTGAGTTGTACTTTGTTTATCAAGGGTTGGACTTTTATGTGGGGATTAAGTGTTGGACCAAATGGGTTATTTGCGGTCTTCCTCAAGGAAGACATGATGGTCCCATCTGTCTAGAATTGGTTTTAAATAGTGTACTAATTTGGGTAGTTGTATGTGACAAGATTTTTAATTGGATTAGAACCATTAGGGAGTGGATCAACCTTTTATTTTTTAATTAGGATTTGGATACTAAATTTGAGCTTAAATTTTTTGAAATGATTGTGCATAAAGTTTTTACGTTTAAGTTTTAAATTCAACCTACACCAATATATAACTTTCATAGTAAGTCTGATGTGGGCATCCGAAATGTAAAATCAATTTGTATTCAAGTTATACTATCCGAAATTTCAGTTAAATAATCAAAATACGTGCAAGCTTACTTGAATACTATCTTCATTTTAAAATAAAAAAATCCTACTATGTATAAAGTTATCTCGTAGAATATATAACTTAAATCTATCTTTTGGTGGGAAAGTACGAAAATGGTTAGGTTATTTTAGGCAATGATTCTGGGAGATCAGATAACAATCCAATCATTATGCTTCTTGTTTGTTTTCTTTTCGTTAGTGTTTGTCATAAAACAAATAATCGAGGTGGTTGTACCAATCAAAATGTATCAAAATGATGTTTCCTTTCTGTATTTTTTAGACTTTTCGTTTTAATTTTATTAAGAGCTTGAATGACATAGAGCATGTCTGCTGCAACTTATTTTATTGTTTTACATGCTAATGGACATGCGATTGTTTTATTCTTTTGTGAAATGTGACAAATAAGTAATGGTAAAAACTTTCTCGTGCCTATACTAAGAACATGTTTGGAAAGCGCATAGGAATTGTATTTGTGTGTAATTGGATGTGATAATTATTATATTTTGTAATTACTATACTTTGTAATTATCAACGTGTGTAATTACTACTCTAACAATCACACCGTCAGTCACCGGCGACTCAAGAAAATTGTGGTCTATAACCAAATTATAATGAGAGGCCTTAAACTTTTTTATTTTATTTTAAAAAGGTTATCATTATAGCTTTTGTAGATGCAAAGTCATTGATAATTCCTTTTCCACTAATAATACAACTAATCTATTTAATCTCTCTTGAATCATTTTTTATTTTATGTAAATTTTTATCAATTTTAATTTTCTTCTTTTCACTGAGGAAGGTAAACCATTACATGAATTGTTAAAATTATTCCATAAGCAACATAGGCCTTTAGAAAAGAATCAACGTTAAAAGCAATATTTTTCACATAATCTACGGATCACAATATGCACATTCAAAGTTGCAAATTATTTTTCTCCATATTTTTAGTGGGAAAAAAAAATCACACCTCTTAACGGTCTATTGGCAACATCAATATAAATATATTTTGATGGTAAACTTTTGCTAACTGAACTAGCCACAATCAGTATATTATATCAAATAATCATACCCGATAAAAACTCAAAATTTTCAAGCTCATATATTGAACAAATAGCTTCATTTTTAATTTTTGGATCCTAACAAGCTTCTGCTAATTTCAATAAAATATCTCATATTTGTGGAACTTGAAATCTTATGCTTTAATACTTTTGATACGACCTTCCGACATGTTTTGAGATAATGATTTATGAGTTAGGTTGGATACACTATCTTGTAAAATATTTCATCGCTTATTAGAAGAAGAAAAATAGTGGATATATGTTGTACTATTCCAAAAATTTATATAGCTTTTGTACAAGAATTAACCATGTCACATAATACCAATTCACATAATACCAATCTAATTATAACAATTTGTATAAAAAAATTATATATTAATATAAAAATTGGGGCCCCCAAAATTTTGGGGCCTAAAGTATTTGCTTTAGCTGCTTTAGGCTTCAGCCGCCCCTGCCGTCGGCTGTCAGGTAATTACACATAACTTTTCAAACATACCCTAAATTATATTAATTTATTATTATTATTATTATTATTATTGTGATAATTGTATATTAATTAACGTGGCAAGGAGTTAAAGAGAAAGCTAATTGCTTAAAGAGAGCCAGATCTTGTTAGGCAAGAAAAGCATAGTCAAGGTTCCAAAGTCGATCTCTTTCTGTGCTTCCTTAAATCCTTGTCTGGCAAACCACTGCCATTTGGGGTGGCAAACTGACATTTTTTTCTTTGGTTGTTCATAATCCAACACTTTGAATGGACCACCGAGAGAGGCAGTGGATAGTTGAAAATAGTTAAAATTTTGAGTTCGAGCCTCTAAGAATATTAAATAATTTATTGATAGTGAACATTTTACCCCTTAATGATTCTACCTATCGCGAATTCAAATTAGTCGCACTAGTAAATATCGTATATAAATTTTTTTGAATAGAGACTTTCCAATTATGTCAACTTCACATTCTCTTTATAGCCCTATGCAGATTTTTGCCCATAGTAAGCGTGAACAATAATGTGAGACAAAGCAAAAACACACTGCATTGGTCGTACTATTATTGTCTTTGCCTTGTGAAATGGGACCTAACAAAATCCTGTCATATACCTCATTGCCTTGTCAACTTGCAATGCCTTTAATACAAACTTTTGTTTGGCTAATTGTAGTTTAATTATCACCATCATTAAGCAATTATGATGTGAACTTTTTCTAAACAAAGGAGATATCTATTTTTTATCGCGTCATCACAAGACGTGAACCATACAAATAAGTAGAACTTCTAGTTTACCAATGACAAATTTCTGTTGATGAAGTTTTCATTTTAGGATAATGTTATTTTTGTGTGTGATTAAATTATCATTTTTTCTATTCGCTGCTACTGTTTTGATCTTGTCGATGTTCCGTAAAGTCCTTGAGAAGGTTGGAATCAAGTCTACTTTGCAAAATAAGTTCTTGCTTTTCACCATTATTATTTTTGCTTATCCCCTTTGACTTTGCGAAAGTCTTAGTTCATGTTCAACGTCTGCTTGACTAGCTCAAAAAGAAGCAATTAGAGTATATATATAAGAGTTGGTGATTTACTTCTAATAAAGTCAACGATAGATAATATTATGAATTAATTGTCCGTCCAAAGCATGCAAAGCTTGCCTTATAATTATAAATTTGTGTTATCGTATTTTCATAGCATCTTCATATGTAAGAGTAAGACAGTAAATGAATAATGCAAATAATTTGCAGCTTTGAATCCACACTTTGATAAAGCTTTTTCATCAATTCTCTCTTTCTTTTCCTCTTTATTCTCCATTCTTCACACAAACTAATCAAGTCTTTTAACCAAAAAAGTGAATCGTGATTATGAAGCAGAAGTCTTTTGTTTGGGACAGGGACATAAGGTCACATTCAAGCCAACAAAGCCACATATATCTAAATTAAATGAGTTCATTTACTCCCTCCGTTCACTTTTACTTGACAGATATACTAAAAATATATTTTCATTTTTACTTGTCACTTTACGCATATCAAGAGAAAATAAATTTTTTTCCTATTATACCCACAATATTTATTACTCATTTCAAATCATTTTCTCAAATCCAATAAAATATGCATCAATTAATATGGATATCATGGTAAATTATGCACTTTATTTATTATTTCTTAAATGGCGTGAAAAGTCAAAACGTGCCAAGTAAAAGTGAACAGAAGAAGTACTATGCAGTGACACTGTAAAAATTTATTTGCACAATCAGTATGAGGTAATTAAAGGTAAATCTTTATGATAAATATTAATTGGTAACCTGAGTACTAGAAATTATAACTAATCTGCTATTACAAGTTAAACTACACTTGAAGTATCAAAAATTCACTCTCTTAATGTATATAACTTAAATTATATATTGGTAAGTAAAAAGATATGCATATAGGTTAAGTTGGGGGAGACATGCATGAAAAGAAATTGTCGAGCTTAGACTTTGTTCAGACGTTAAGAATGTTCGTAAGCAAAAAAAAAAAAAAATGAACTTGGAAAAGTGGTTTGATGAAAAGCCGTTGAGCTATGATCTCAAAGTAGCAAAGAATTAGAAATTATTATAATCTCTCAAATCTCAATCCCAGTCTTTCCCCATTTCCCAAGGTTTCTTTGATCATTTTTATCTTATACACTTCGTTTCTTTTCTGCCTTTTCTTTTAGTTTTGTAAAGAATGCTTGTTCTTAAAAGAAGATACCAGGCGCCATATATCTTTTATAGATTTCTTTGTTAAGTTTAGTTTTACACACTCATAGCATAAAGTTCTTATATTATCACTTAACTTAAAAGGTTATTGTAAATAATTTTATTTCATATGCATTTTTCGGTAACTTATAATAAATAGTAAGTAACAAGTTACAACATGTTAAATTGCAGTGATGATGTAAAATATCTTTAGATTGTCAGTGTATAATACTTAAACTCGTTGTTTATTTCTAGTCAAGAGCAATTGAATTTACTAAAGTTTTATTTACTTTTAATTTTCATTTAGCCTTTAGTTTTTTTGGAGTCTCATGTCCTTAGTCTGGGGTTAAGCTAGCAAAGTCAACCAATGGGCTTATTCTGCACAATAGATGGACACTATCCACTCAAAATGAGCTAGGCCCAGCCCAATTATGTGTGGTGTAAAGTGTATTTAATTATTTCTTAGTTGTTAAGGGATCAATTAATCTAGCTTTGCTGTGGCATATTTTAGGTTAGTGTTCATATTAGTTTGCTGAGATAAATTTTGATCATTATTCTACTACTTTGTTTTTCTGTGTTTTCATGTTGAGAGTCATGAAAAAAGCAAAAGTTAGGGGTCAGAATGTTTTCTAGGAATTCATGTGAAGTAGTTGTGTTTAGTGTCTGCATATGAGTTAAATATGCTGTTTTAGTTTCCATATCGAAAAGTTTCATTTGGGAAACTATTGGAACTGTGGGACTCCTCAAGCATCAATCATCCACATTAGGCACACAAATACGACCATGCATCCTCAAAACTCCGTCATATCCAACAGTAACCTACTTGGCACCACCGTGCCGCACTGTGTCTATAAGGACAAGTAAATGAGGATCGTCATCATGCCTATCTCTGATGCTCTCAAACAAAGAAGATCGAGTAAATGTACAAGCTAGAACACGGCTGGGCTCAGAAACATATAACCTCACGAACTAGTTGGCCAGGGCCTAAACCTCCAATGCTAGTGGTCTCTCACCAACTGGAATATAAGCAAGGCTGCCCATACTCACTGCTTTTCTACTCAATGCATCGGCCACCATATTGGCCTTTCCCAGATGGTACAGGATATCATAGTCTTTCAATAACTCCAGCCACCTCTTCTGCCTCAAATTTAGTTCCTTCTTCTTGAACAAGTACTGCAAGCTCCGATGATCAGTGAATACCTCACATGGCACGTCGTAAAGATAGTGCCTCCATATATTCAGCGCGTGAACAATGGCTGCCAGCTCTAGATCATGAACAGAGTAATTCTTCTCGTGAACCTTCAGCTGCCGTGAAGCATATGCAATAACCTTGCCACCCTACATCAACATCGCACCCAGACCAATACGAGATGCGTCACAATATACTGTATAAGATCCTGAACCTGTGGGTAACACTAATACCGGTGCCATAGTCAAAGCTGTCTTGAGCTTCTGAAAGCTCGCTTCATACTCGTCTGACCACCTGAACGGGGCACCCTTCTGGGTCAATCTGGTCAACGGGGCTTCTATGGATGAAAACCCCTCCATAAATCGACAGTAATAGCCCGCCAAACCTAGGAAACTACGGATCTCTGTAGCTGATATGGGTCTAGGCCAGTTCTGAACTGCCTCAATCTTCTTAGGATCCACTTGAATACCCTCTGTTGATACAATGTGACCTAAGAAAGCAACTGAACTCAACCAAAACTCGCATTTTGAGAACTTAGCATATAACTGGCTGTCTTTCAGAGTTTGAAAAACGATCCGAAGGTGCTGCTCATGCTCCTCTCGACTGTGGGAGTAGATCAAGATATCATCAATAAACACAACCACAAAGGAATCCAAGTAGGGTTTGAACACCCGGTTCATTAAATCCATGAATGCTACTGGGGCATTTGTCAGCCCAAAAGACATTACTAGAAACTCACAATGCCTATACCGAGTCTGAAAAGCCGTCTTAGGAACATCAGATGCTCTAATCCTCAACTGATGGTAGCCAGATCTCAAATCAATCTTTGAAAACACCTTGGCACCCTGAAGCTGATCAAATAAATCATTAATCCTCGGCAATGGATACTTGTTCTTGATGGTGACTTTGTTCAACTACCGATAATCTATACACATCCTCATCGATCCATCTTTCTTCTTCACAAACAACACGGGTGCACCCTAGGGTAAGACACTAGGTCTAATGAAGCCCTTATCAAGCAAATCTTGCAACTGTTCCTTCAATTCTTTCAACTCTAGCGGGGCCATGTGATATGGCGGAATAGAAATAGCTGAGTGCCCGGAGCCAAATTAATGCAGAAATCAATATCCCTGTCGGGTGGCATCCGTGGCAGGTCTGCAGGAAATACCTATGGAAACTCACGAACAACCGGCACCGAATCCATGGAAGGAACCTCCGCACTAGAATCGCGGACATAAGCCAAATAAGCTAGACACCCCTTCTCGACCATATGCCGAGCCTTAACATAAGAGATAACCCTGCTGGCAGAATGTCCAAGATTCCTTCTCCACTCTAATCGAGGCAACCCCTACAAGGATAAGGTCGTCGTCTTAGCGTGACAATCTAATATAGCATGATAAGGTGACAGCCAATCCATACCCAGTATGACATCAAAATTAACCATGTCGAGAAGTAGAAGATCTACACGAGTCTCAAGACTCCCAATGGTGACCACACACGAATGATAAACATGATATATAACAATATCATCTCCCACTGGTGTGGACACATACTTAGGAGCACTCAAAGAATCACGGGCATAACCAAATAGGAAGCAAAATAGGATGACACATAGAAGTAAGTAGATCCCGAATCAAATAGAACTGAAGCATCTCTACTGCAAACGGAAATAGTACATGTGATAACAGCGTCAGATGACTCAACCTCAGGCCTGGCTGGGAAAGCATAACACCGGGGCTGGGCCCCACCATCCTGAACTACGTCCCTGGGACGACCTCTAGCTAGCTGGTCTCCACCTCTAACGGCCTGACCTCCACCTCTAACAGTCTGGCCTCTACCTCTAGTTGTCTGACCCCTGCCTCTGGCTGGCTAAGCAGGTGGTGCAGCAACTGGTGCTGGAACCATGGCATGAGAACTCTGATGCTGTGAGATTGGCTCCAATTTGAAGCAAAGAAGCAAAGAAACAGGGGGAGGATTTTGTTTTTCCTTTTTGAAATCTAATTTCCTGTTTTTGTTTTTCTCACTTCCCTTGTTTCATTTTTTTTTCTTTGTTTTGTGTGTGTGTGCTGCTCTTTTTCTTTTTGATTTTGAGAACAAGAAGAAGATCTCCCCAGGCGGGGATCTGCCGTTTCTTAGCTTAGGAATTTTTGTTTTTTTTTCCCCCTTATTTCTTTGTGTGTGTATTTATCTTTAGGTAGGGAGAAGGGGCTTAGGGTTAAGGGATTGGGCTTGGATTTAAGAAATTGGGTTGGGTCCAGGTCTTGTTGGGTTTTAATTTTGGGGTAAGAAGACTAAAATAATATAATGTATTAATAAAAATCACTCTTAATAAACTACTAAAATAAAATTAAATATTAAAAGTGAAACTATTTTTTGTATTTTTAAATATTATAATAAAGTAAAAATAGAGAAAATAGGCTAAAGTCAATGGTAAAATTAAAATACTACAAACATAAATATACTAACTGACCTTAAACTAAAAATGAAAATATTTTTGAGTTTTTAAATTGTAATTTGAAGTAAAAATTGACTGAAACTCCATAAAAATTAAAGTTAAGTTAAATAAATATTTTAAACACTAAAATAGCTCGAAAACGCGACGGGTCAAAAATTATTTTTTGTATTTTTGATTTTTCGTTTTTGAATTTTGGGAAAAAGACTTCTAAAAAAAGGTAGAAAATATTTTTTTGGATTTTGATTTCATTTGTTTTCTTTTTCTAATGAAAGACTCCTACAAATAAAATATTTTTTGGTTTAAAATTTTTTTTATTTTTTATTTGTTTGGGATTTTCTAAAGAAAAACTCCTAAAGAAGGAATTAAAGGAAAATATTTTTGGATTTTTAAAAAATGTGGGCCGGAACCGATGAGGTTTGCCTACGTATCTCACATCCGGTGAGAATCAGACCAGCGTAGTTCTGCCAGTTTTGACTGAACAGGGAAACATAACTTTTTGAAAATATTGGCTTATTTTCTTTTCTCTTTTTTTTTTTCAAAATTTTGGCAGAGTTTCGGATTTCAAATACCTACCTCACTCTTTTTTTCATTTTTTATTTTTATTTTCTTTCCTTATTCTAGAAGCCAGTGAACATGCAAGCCGAAACAAACAACTGCGCAAGTAGCAAGTAAGATGCATCAGGATAGTCTTTTTAATTTGGGTACACCTGTCCTAGACGGACCCAACCCCTGTGTTGAGTCCCCAAAGTCAAATGCACGTGATGCAAACAAATGTTCCTACTAGGGATCCGACATGAGGCTATGTTATTCTAAGTTTAAATCATGGGTGTATTGTTCTAGACCTGGCTTACCCGAGCGGACAACTCGAGCCGAGGGGGGCAGCGTACCGGGAATACAGAAGCTTCACCGGCTTTGCAACTTGTCCGAACCTCGTTCTAAAATTAGGATATGACTCTAACAGAAAAGAAGTCACGCGAAGCGCACGCTTCCCAGAAGATTTAGAAGACTCAGAGAGAAGAATGGTTTCGTAGTAGTTTATATACAATTCACACAATATCAAAGCGGTAAAAAAAAAACCGGCATTTAGCACATTAGGCTCAAACACGTAAAAATCAGATAATCATGAAAGCCAATCATAACAGCTATTCTAAGCTCGAATTCTGAATCCTGAACCAGAGATTCTGGGTTCGATCCCCAGCAGAGTCGCCAGAGCTGTCACACCTCCTTTTTCCCTAGGGGATGGGGGATATGGGAGTTTTTCCAATTAAAGTAATAATATTCGAAATGGGATTATTTATTTATTCAGAGTCATCACTTGGAATAATTTATGGTGTCCCAAGTCACCGGTTTATTTTAAATCCCAAATCGAGAAAAATTTGACTTTGTTTTAAAGTCCGCGAAACCAGAAGACCGGGTAAGAAATTCTGTTAACCCGAGAGAAGGTGTGAGGCACTCCCGAGTTCCGTGGTTTTAGCACGGTCGCTCAACTATTAATAATTGGCCTAATTATCTGATTTATTACATGTTTAAAACCTATTGTGTATTTTAACCTTTTAAACCTCTTTTAGTATTTATAGAAATTATTTGAACAAGTCGCGATGTCGCGCGCTCGTTTGTTTTTGTACACATTGCGAATCGCGCCACGTGAAACACACCCGTGATTTATAACATGTTTATTTTTATTATTATTTAAAGTTATAGTCGAGTCACGTGAAACGCACACTCGAATTGGGATTTATGTATCATGACTATGCCACGGGAACCGTACCCATAGTCACGATGATTTATTTACGTGCTTAAAGCAAACTACAATTATAAACAAAGAGGATGACCTTGAAAGATTATAATTACATTTTAATACCATGTGAAGCCAGCAAGAAAATGACAACTTAAAGATATCACCTGAATTCTTCTCAAACACATACAATCCATTTATCGTTATTGACAAAGTAAGGCCCAAACCATATGCAACAAATCATATCAGCCCATTTGACTTAATAAAATTCCTTAGAGCTTTCTTTTTTAAACTTTTACAAAATAAACTAATGATAAAATAATGCTTAACTCAAAGACACATGCTCAAAATAGAAACACTGGAGATGCAATGGTATAGACAAATTGTAAATATTTATCTAGACGATCAATTAGCTAATTAACACAATAAACAAACTCATGCTAACACGATGAATCGACTGAACCTTTCTCAAACTAACAGGAACAAAATGAAAGAATTAATTAAAGGGAGAAGGGGACCTTTTATAGCTTCCAATTTATCAAAAATCTTTCTGGCAGTTTACAAGATGATGAGAAGAACACGCCTACGAAATTGAATGGAACGGTTCATCAACAAGACACGCCGGAAACCTCGAATGAGCTCCACTGACTCGGCTTAATTTGGACAGTGGCTTCGCGTGTTGAAGATCAGAAGAAGGAACAGCATCGATTGGCTCCAATTTGAAGCAAAGAAGCAAAGAAACAGGGGGAGAATTTTGTTTTTCCTTTTTGAAATCTAATTTCCTGTTTTTGTTTTTCTCACTTCCCTTGTTTCGTTTTTGTTTCTTTGTTTTGTTTGTGTGTGCTGCTCTTTTTCTTTTTGATTTTGAGAACAAGAAGAAGATCTCCCCAGGCGGGTATCTGCCGTTTCTTAGCTTAAGAATTTTTGTTTTTTTTCCCCCCCTTATTTCTTTGTGTGTGTATTTATCTTTAGGTAGGGAGAAGGGGCTTAGGGTTAAAGGATTGGGCTTGGATTTAGAAAATTGGGTTGGGTCCAGGTCTTGTTGGGTTTAAATTTTGGGGTAAGAAGACTAAAATAATATAATGTATTAATAAAAAGCATTCTTAATAAATTACTAAAATAAAATTAAATATTAAAAGTGAAACTATTTTTTGTATTTTTAAATATTATAATAAAGTAAAAATAGAGAAAATAGGCTAAAGTCAATGGTAAAATTAAAATACTACAAACATAAATATACTAACTGACCTTAAACTAAAAATGAAAATATTTTTGAGTTTTTAAATTGTAATTTGAAGTAAAAATTGACTGAAACTCCATAAAAATTAAAGTTAAGTTAAATAAATATTTTAAACACTAAAATAGCTCGAAAACGCGACGGGTCAAAAATTACGTGCTTATACATCCCGATGGGTGTTGTAGGTTGTTTATTCTAACACAAGTACCAGTGGTTGATTCTACAGCTCAAGCTCAAACTCATAATCGATAGGTCAAACGGAGAAAACTTGACTTCGAGGCTCCCCTTTATTGACATGCACACTATCCAGATCCAATGCTTTTTTAAGGCTACCAGGTGAATTAAACTTGAACAAAATGATTCAGAGTCTCAATCTGATAGATAAGCAAATTTTAGTTTGCAAATAACAAAAAAATGTGAAATGAAATCAAACATGGAGTAATAAGTTTCTTAATTTTTCCATGTATAACAATATATTTTTAAATCGTATATATACAGTGCTTGAACTAACACAAATTAATATAAAATTCGGACATAGAATAAGCCTTAGACAATCACAATCTGAAACGCAAACCATTTGAAAACCGAATTGTTACAATAGGTCTATGCTAAAAGAGATGGATAGCCAAAGTCCTACTACTTGTTTCTTGATCCACCCCAAATTGACTGCCAAAAAACAGGCCAATTCTTCTTAGCTTCATTCCAACCCAAGAATGAGCCTTCCCTATATGGATCCCAACTAGAGGAAACTATCCCATAACTAACTCCCAATAAGGCAGTTCCAAAGAAGATAAATGACACAATAAAGGGTATCCAAGTTGGCACATCAATCTTTAATCCAACCTTAAGATAATAAAAGAAAGGAAAAAACAATAAACCAATAAACAAAGGTATACCAACTGAAAGTCCAATTCTGCTTATCATTCTATTAGTCACTATTTCTGGTATAACTCCTCCTTCTTGTTGCTCATCATCATCTTCCTCTTCTTCTTCATATTCTTTTTTTGGTTTCTTGGATTTTTTGGTTTTCTTAGGTCCAAATCCTTTTGGAGAATTGAGAGTGGCAAAGAGAGGTGTGAAGTTTGATAAATGAGATGGAGTACTTTTATGTAGTTGTTTGGATTTAGGTAATGGGAATTGAAGGAAGTGTTTTTTTGAGGTTAATGGAGGTGGGAATTGTAAGGGGGATAGTACTAGTCTTGGAAATGAACATGTTTCCATAACTTTTCTTCACTACCCTCTTTACAATCTCTTCAGTTTTGACATTGTTCTAATTGGTTGGTGGTGATGCCTTTGTTCTAGATTTTGAGAAAGCTTATCTATAGCTTCAGCCATTTTTGAAATTACTATATTGCCCCTGCTGATAAGTTGATTTCAAAATCTCAAAATTAAAGAGCTATACGCTTTAAAAGAAAATATTTACCGTAACAACTTTATATATATATATATATATATATATACGCTTTAATAGAAGATATTTACCACTTACATATATCAGATAAAGTTCAAATTCGTCCTAATACTATTAGAAATCGCTCAATTTCGCATTATTATATTTTTGTTGTTATCAAATTTTTTGTATTTGCTCTCGTCATTGACGAAGCTCCAGTGTAAAATATTTTACTTTATCTGTCTAAATTATTCTAGAAAAAAAATTCAAATTTACGTCCCAACTTTTGATTGTGGTTCAATATTACTCTTTGGTTGAGCTTCTTTATAGGGTCAAGGGAGATGAGACTTTTTCCTAATGGCAGGTTAATAATAAATAAAAATTTTAATGAATAATAAAGTTACTCAATTTTGAATTGTACGGAACAAATTTGACCATTTTTCACACAC
This sequence comes from Nicotiana tomentosiformis, assembly GCF_000390325.3. Lineage (NCBI taxonomy): Eukaryota > Viridiplantae > Streptophyta > Magnoliopsida > Solanales > Solanaceae > Nicotiana > Nicotiana tomentosiformis. Next base: position 104,114,927 of record NC_090823.1, on the reverse strand, counting down.
ATATATATTATAAGTGCAAAAGAATTTTATATGTTGTTTTATTACCCGCTATAGCAAGAGGTTGCTGTACTCTTTTGGAAGTTCCAATAATTAGAATGACATATAATTTAGTTCAAGGAATAAAGTACCTATTCTACAAAAATTATGGGTCTTTATTGTACTTTTACCTGTATTAGGGACACTCAGAAATGTGGATAGGCACATAGAATCGATATTGGCCATAAGAGATTACTAGTGTTTATTTCTGAAGCCAACAAGGACCTGCATCATATTTCCTATTACCAATCAGAATGTAACAAAATTTGGATCAATTTCAAAAATGTCTCAATACCGCTCCCTCAGCACTACTGAAGTCTCCAGAGCATTGCAGTGAGAGTCCGCTTTTGCGCACCCTTTCATGGTAGAACCTTAATCTCTTTACTTTCTGTGCTCTTACTTATTAGTTTCTAAATTGTCCATTTCATTTCTTGTTGTTTAAAGAAGGCTTTTGGGGCTCTTCTGTTCTTGATTTTCCCTAATTTTCAAGAGCATTACTTGTGTTTTTTCACTTAATATTATAGGGTTTATCTGCTAGGGGTGTTAACAAAATCTAATGGTAGTTTCTGGGTTATGGAAGCTAGTGGCAGAGGCAGAAATTCCGATAAAGGATTCAAATAAATGCAAAAAATGTCATACCAAGAAGCTTCCCTTAAGGATTAAACATTTTATATATATACAAAGATATCTAGTGGAGGCAAAACACAGTAATGAACCCCATAGAATAGTGGGTACAGTTACCCGATATCTAAGCCGTAGTGGGTAGAGTTACTTGATACATGTGTTAGTATGAGGTAGCAAGTACCCGATGGAATAGTCGAGGTGTGCGAGAGCTGGCCTGGACACTACCGTCATACAAAAATGATTTGTTTTTACTCTACTTGTTTAGTAGAATGTTGGGATTCAATTAAACCTTCTTCCTTACTCTTTAGCTCCGCCACTTATGGAGGGGCTCGAACAAAACTGGGAATGAAGGGGTTAAATTTCTGGTTAACTTTCAAGTTACTAAATGGATCCTTTTTTACCACAACTTGATGGCTAACTGGGATAAATGGAAGAATTAGTACAAAAATGAGAAAGCATAGAGCCTCCAAAGAAGTAAATAAAATTCCATAGTGTGTTCCACACTGTTAGAAAGCTTTGATAGGATTGATAGGATAACTTCACAAATGCCGTTCTTTTAAAAGAAAACGGGGAGCTCGGTGCACTAAGCTCCCGCTATGCGCCGGGTCCAGTGAAGGGCTGGACCATATTGGGTCCGATGTATGCAGCCTTACCTTATGTTTCTACAAGAGGTTGTTTCCGCAGCTTGAACCTGTGACCTACCTGATCACAAAATGGCAACTTTTACCGTTGCACCAAAGCTCCTCTTCAAAGGGTGTTTTTTCTCAACAAAAAAAAAAAAAACAATTCCCACATGGCGTAAAATTGACCCAATTCCCTAAAGAAAAAAGCCTCTCCCGACTTGGGATTTTTCATTTTGGTAATTTTAAGTTATCTCTCAAAGTATTCATAGACTAATGGTTTTGTAATTGTAGGTAGAAATGATTATAAAGGGCATGCTGAGAAGATATGAAAGATGGAATCCAGTGCATCCTACATACGGAGCCTTCTGGGGCATGGGAATAGGTATTGGCTGTGGTGTGGGATGGGGTCCCGGATTTGGTCCTGAGGCAATTGGTTATGTTGGAGCTGGCTGTGGTGTTGGATTCAGCGTTGGCTTCTCTCTGCTCGGCATTGGCATTGGCCTTCCTGCCAATTACATCTATACAGTTCCTTACAATGGTAAAAAGGACCAACTGTCATGCTCAGAAACAATAAGAATTGGACATTTTAAGTTTTCTGTTTCTTTTTACTTGTATTTGATTGATATCTGTTGTTTGAGACTTAGAACTGGTGTGATGAGTTCGTCAATTAATGCACTTATATATTATTTCATAGCCTTCACAGCTACCAGAAGTGGTGCTATAGATATGGCTCGATCCACTGGTATACTAAGAGAGAGTCGGTGTTACCTCGATTCAAGCATTTCTGGCTTGCAAGAAAGGGCTCTGCGGACTTTTTCAAGCTTAAGGGTCAAAGAATCATTAGGGAAGGTGGTAGATTTGCCTGAAATGCGGACCAAAATGTCCTTTCCCAATCAATGCATGGATCGTCTAAAACAAGGCATCAAAGGCTTACTTCATCCTTGCAAAGGTATGATATGCCTCGCAAATGAAAGCAGTACCATCATATTGCAATTTAACCATGATTAGACTTTTCATGCCACTTTGTTCTAATTCCTAAAATTGTGTAATACTGATCTTAGATAAATGTTCTACTTCTTTAAAATTGAAACCTGGAGTAGATTTGTTATATGTGGTTAGCTTTAGAGGTAGAGCTGACCGAGGTAGTCAAGCTGATTTGTAAAGTTCTCACTTGGTAATTAATCAAATGGATTAGTTACCAAAAAAAAGATGAAGGCCCTTTTTTGGGTTTTGCTTTTAGTCCGTGTCAAGTCTATTATTTTAAACTAATGGAGTTAAGTTTGCCAATAGAGCACCAATTATCAGGTTCCAAGCTGCTCTTTGGTATCAAGATAGATTTTAAATATTAATATGTGATTGCGTGACGGAAAAAGGGATATTAGTTCATATTTTCATATTTGTGTGCAATTTGCAGCTAAAATCATATTTTCATTTTACAATCATTTTTCACATTGACGCTCTCTCCTTCTATTTCATATTACTATGATCGAAGAAGTGACTGATTACATTCATTTTTGGTAGAGCATAAAACCACTTGTACATGACATTTTGGAGATGAAAGTGGGAAGAAACAAATCGTAGGAAAAATGATAGTGGGAAGGAAGGGGAGGGGAGGGGATGGAGGATTTGGTGGGATGAGGAACATGCCATAACTCCTACTTAGCAGGTACAAATCTTATTATAGCCTATTCATTTGCCAACCATCGGAGTTAGATTGACAGCAGCTGAGCAGCTGACCATTTTTGTAAAGGAAACTGTAAAGATGTAGAAATAAGGACATCTAGTGGCCCTATCCATCAATAATCCTGCTTGAGACAAGGTAATTGAACAGATCAACAGTGTTTTTTTCTTTTATTTTGTGCTTGATGTCAAGTACATGCATGCATCTGACCATGATAAAAACTATTGTTACCAAGGCTTAAAGGAAAAACGTGCAGATCTCACATTCGCTGAAGTTCATATGTATCCAAAAATCTAAACTTTAGGTATTGACAATACAGCAAGGTTCAGACATGCTGCTGCTACCCTTAGTAATAAATGATCTCAATACTCTTCGAAAGATGATAGAAAAAAATTTGAGCATCTAAAGGCTTTTGAACTTAAATCAGGTTCTTAGCAAGCCTGTTCAGAATACGAACTTATTTGGCCTTATATATACTGAAATGTAACAATCCAGTGGCACTGGATTGTTACATTTCAGCATACTGGACCAGTGCCTTTCAGATTACTGGATACTGAATCACTAGTTATGCTTTATTGCCTGAATATTTCGAGCATGAAATCAATTAAGGACAATTTGCTGTTTTGCCTAGCCTGACTACTAGCTTTATAACTTCGAGAATTAGTTAGGGACCATGTAAGCATTGTACTCTGATGCTAAGAAAAGCCTGGAATCTTGGGAACATATCTTTTATGTTAGATGTCCTTATCGTTTAGTTTAAATTACCCACTGTCCTTTCATATATCAGGGCCTTCAGATCTACCTACCTCCTCTTAGCTTTTCTATGATTTCTTTAGTCTTCGTTTGATAAAATCTCCTTGATTGGTGATCGTTGAATGCATTACTCTGTCCTACTGGTACACCTCTTTTTTCCTTCTGGAACACTGAAACTGCAGTATAGTCTTATTCAGAATCTTTCTGTGTTAAATTGTTAAAAGTTCTGCCCAAAAGGGCTCGGGTCTAGTGGTAAGAAGCAGCATGTGATATGTGGGTTAAGCATACATCATGCGTTTGAACCTTGCCGCAGATAGAAGCCTGGAATTTAAGTTTAGAAGGGTAGAGGGGCGGACCCATTATTCACCGAGTTTCAAACAGTGCTCATAAATTTCTCGGTTATCAAACAAATGTTGTTGAAAGTTGTTGAACATGGAACCCATGGCTACATTTGGGTTTGTTTGTTTCCCTAAAACTAAGAAAATGTAGAAAATTTGGTTCTTGTTTCTATAATTTCTATGCGATGTTCTCATTGCTGATGCTCTCAAATTAATAAATAACGTGCATTCGTTTGTATAGGCTATCATTTAGAAGCCTTAACTTGTTGATTTAGCAAATAAGTGTTTTGGAATTAACTGTCAAATTGTACTTTAAAAAGTCAATAAATATAGAGAAGTGTGTTCTTCAATGAATGTGCCGAATCTGGTCATCTTTCAGAGAAGGCATGTTGTAAATTTTTCTTGATCTCCTTCAGCTGGTCTATGTATCCCTATGTTATCTGGATCCTTAATCTACCTTGGCCTACCGGCTATCAGTGCCAAGAAGATGTGATAAGGGTGTAGGTACTTTGTGTGGATCCTTCAAAACATAAACTTGACATACTCGTATTAGATACGAGTATCCTGTTTTACACACTCTACCTGACACGTACCTATAAATGAATCCCTGTAACATATAGATGTATCCTCTTTCATAGTCCAGAGAACTTGAAAACTTCTCATCTGTCGCGTATTGACTTCTTGCAGGTTTAAAGGATTAACAGCATGGAGCGGAGCGCAATGTTTTTCTAGCACAGAGGGATCAATGTACAACTAATAGCATTGGCCTTTGTTTTTGCCTTCCCACACACAGAGTGTTGGCTTACTTGTTTAACCAATAGGGAAATCCACAACCCCCCCCCCCCCCCCCCCCAAACCCCTTTTCTATTTGCTAACTGCTAATTCTTTTCTCCTTTTTCTTTTGGGGGGAGGGAAGCTGATCCAGTGGTAGTAGGGAGAGTAGGTAGAAGAGAAAAAGAATATTTGCTGGGAATGGAATTTTGCAGCATCTACTGATGCAGTTGCAATTATTCGGCTGCTACTTATATTCCAATCTTGTCAACATTTTTATTGCAGCATCTACTGATGCAGTTGCAATTATTAGGCTTCTACTATATTTCTAATCTTGTCAAAATATTTTGATTTCTTTTATTTTGGAAAACATTGTTTGGATGAAAAAAGCATCTGAATTAGTACTTCTCTTTGTACCCTGTCTGAAGATGAAAACATATTACGAGGAGTTTCTTTTGGAGAATTAGTTTAAAGCATCTTCGTTTTATTTGTTGCAACTTCCTTTGTAATTTTTTTGTTTTTAAATTATATGTTACTCTTATCACATTTAAAATTAATTACTAGTACTATATATTTCATGTTAATATCAAACAAACCTCCCCAGCCTGAACTAGTATGGATTGACCTTCCAAAGAATATTGTCGCCGTTGAGATCGATATTTTAATGGGTATTTTTTTCATCATATTCTATTGGTTTAGTATTGCTCTATCAGATCATTTGATCTTCTCAGAGTCACTAGACGTTCTTCCTCAAGATCACTCTGAAGTACGTAAATTGTTCCTTTTTTACTTAGTAATATTACTCCCTCTACTCCATATTACACATTTTTCTTTTTAATCTGTAAAAAAGAAGTCACATTTTTTAAAACTATTTCATATCAGCATCTTATTTTTGTACGGGTTCACTTGATATAAAAGTTTGTACTAAAAAAGTGAAAGTATGTGGTACTCTTACCAACTTTCATCTAAAAAAGGTAGTTTTGATACTATGCATTACATTGAGATTGTGTTAAAAATCTCCTTTTTTTTTAAATATCATATTCATTCAAATACCTTAACATCAAATGAGATTGAGAAAATATATTCGACGCTAATTTTAAATGTCATAGATTTCAATTAGGTTAGGGGGGGGGGGGGGGGGCGTTAGTACATGATTTCTCCCACCTATCCCTTGTCACAAAAAAAAAAAAGGAAAAAAAAGAAAGGAAAGGGACAAAGCATGAACAAATTTAGCTTGTGAAAGCTCCAGACTTCAATGGGGTGTCAACAGCTAGTTGATTGTCTCGTACAGTTAACAGTTGGCGCCGTACACATCCATGGCCTTTCATTAAGTTGAAAATAAACATATGCAACAACTTCACATCTGAAGTCCGAGTTTAATTATGATGTTAGTTGAAATGACCCAGGTCTCGTGTCTGTTCTTAGTAGCCGCTATTTGGCAAACTTTTAAAATTATTTTTCAAAAAATTGCTTTTAGTCATAGGGGCGTAGGCAGCACGTAGTTAACAGGTTCAATTCAATTCATAACTTTCGATGTATATGTGCTAGTAAAATATAACAAATTTCAAGTGGAATAATCAATCGAGGTACACGTCAAGAAATGACGGAATTAAAAATTGCAATAAGGGGAATAAATAAAAGTTTGTGATCTATATATAGAAAAGTTTGTTTTACCTTATGTATTCAATTAAATCCCCACGCGGCTCCACCACTGATTTCAAGCTGGCTTGAGAACTGCCGTCATGAAAAAAAGTTAAGATTAACAAGTTAGAGATATTATTGAAATTGTTGCGTAAAACATAAAGAGAAGTATCTCTTTTTCTTCTTTTGTAACGGCAGGGTTTGAATGAGCAAAACACTCCCATTAATACATGCCTTGAGTGATTTTGCACAGTAAGAATAAATTTTCTTTTATCTCTCCCTTTTTCTTTTCTCTTCCATCTTTCTTCCTTCCTTGCTGTGAGCATCTAATTTTTGACCATATTTGAATTTTTCCCAACTCCCTCACGTCACTTAACACACACCTTACCACCAATATAATTATTCTCTCACAACTCACACTCCCACTCTTCCTCTTTAACAACTCACACTCCACTCTTCCTCTTTAACAACTCACACAAGTACTTCCCCCACATGATCCCTCCACAAACATATATGGCACTCACAAAAGAAATGAGCTTTATCTTCACCCTAAAGACCAACAAAACCCTATATATAATTGCTGCAAAAATCAGCAACGGGGGAGGAGAGACCAGCAAAAAATGAGCTGCAAATCCAGCCCCAAAACTCCCTCAAAACAGCTAAAAAAACGAGCTGAAAACAACCCAAAAAACGAGGTGAAGACCAGTCCACCCACAGCTGCCGATAACCCCCCAAAATAGCCCCTTTTCTCTAGTTAAACACCCCCAAAAATGAGCTGGAAATCTACTACCAAACCCACCTGAAAACAGCCTTGCAACAGTCATGAAAACTAACTGAAACTTCACTCGAATCCACACCTAAAACCAGCCATGAAATCATCAAACTTCAGCCACTAAACAGCTCCAAAAACAGCTTTAAATCACCTAAAACTGTTCCCGTTTTCATCGGTCAGACAAGGCTTCTATGTCGAGGTTCCAGTTCGCAATTTCGGCGTTTTCGTCCGACGATTGTTGATTTGTTATTTCGATTGAGTTGCAAATTTTCAGCTTTATTCATCAATATAAAGGTCCATTCGAATCCATTTTTCTCAGTATTTGTTTTATATTTTTAGTATACACTTGCTTTGATATATTAGTATTTCTATCTGCTCGTGATGAATTTCATTTGCTTTATGAAAAATACTTGATCTCTTTCATATTGTTTGTGTACTAATTGCGTATTATTTGGGTTATATATTGGTTTTAAAGATTAATTCGTTTGAGTACATATAAGTTTTGTTTTGGACGATTTCTGTTAAATATGCTATGGACTTGGATTTAGTTTTCTTACATATATGGTTATGTTACATTTCTTTTGTTTTGGCATGGTGAAGTGGTGATTTAAGTGAGTTGTTAAATTGGATAGATAGAAAATTAAAGTTGTTTCTTTCTTGGCAAGGAATGAGAATAGGCCATGAGTGATGTTAAGTCAGAAGAATGTATAACTCTTAAGCATCACAATAATCCCAGACTTAGAAAAATAATTTTTGAGTATGTTAGAATGCTTTAAGCGCGCCCTAAATTAATCAAATCATCGTAGTTATGTATATGTTCGCGTGACATAATTTTGATTTTCAAAATTGAAACCGAAGTATGTGTTCGCGCAACTTTGGCCAAAAAAATCATAATATAATAAAATGCTATTAATTGTGTACACATACGTGTGACATCATTTTGGCACAATAAAAAATGGATACACACCCGTGATTCGTTTCAAAGATAATTCTATATTTTAATAATTAAAAGCGGATAGATAAAACATGAAAATCAATAAATTAAAGTTTATCCAAAATTAATTCAAGCCAAGTTGTAGTCAATGAAGCGACCGTGCTAGAACCACGAGACTCATGGAATGCCTTACATCTTCTCCTTGGTCAACAGAATTTCTTACCTGGACTTTATTTTCGCAGACCAATAATAATGGAGTCAAATTTTCCTTTGACTAGGGATTCAAATAAAAGGTATCTTGGAACACCCAAAAATCAATTCCAAGTGGCGATTCTGTAAATAAAATAATCCCTACTCAAATTTGTTGCTTTAATTGGAAAAACTCTTTAACCCACCATCCATAATACATATTATCTTTGTGGGATAAAAAGGAGGTGTGACAGCTCTGGCGACTCTGCTGGGGAACTTCAAGAATTCGAGCTTATACATTGACTTTATTTGACTTTATTAATTTTTATATATATTGTGATTTATTTGGCCTAATGTGTTACTTGTCCAGCTTTTACAGTTTTGATATTGTTGAACTGTACATATAAATTGTATCCTCTCTCGCATCCCTCTGAGTCTTCTAATAATTAGTTATGTTGTGTTTGCATACCAGCATCACAAAATTTCTGTCTTGAGATAAAGCCAGTTATCCTACCAGCTTCTGGTGAAGGATTTAGTCACACGTGTTTAGGAGGGAGAGCCGTTAGCTAGCCAGTGTTGTTCTACTACTGGTGACGCTTGACGCTCCTCGGCTCGGGTTGTCCATCCGGGTAAGCCAGGTCTAGATACCATCTCCTTTAGGATTTACAAACTTAGAAGAACAAGCCACAAGCAATGAATATCCCTAGTAGGCTACGCTTTATTTGCATCATGTGCATTTGAATTAGCAGCGCTTGAGGCCATTATGTCATATTATCTGCTACTTGTTGCATTATTTGGGAGGCTTGTATGTCGACCGACTTTAGCATAAATCAGTTGAACGAAGAGAGAAAAAATGATGTGGTCTAGTGCATATAGTTTTTAAAGATTAATTTTCATTAAAAAAAAGAAGAACATAGTCGATTTTGACCGAACTACGCGGGTCTGATTCTCACCGGATATGAGATACGTAGGCAAACCTCATCGGTTCCGGCCCCAATTTTCAAAAAAAAGAAAAATTCAAAAATAGTTTCCCTTTCCTTGATTCCCTCTCTAGAATTCTTTCCTTAGAAAATCCAAAAAGAAATTAAATCCAAAAATATTTTCCTTCTTTTCCGAAGCCTTTCATTCGAAAAAAAAAGAACAAAAACAATCTTCAAATCAAAATCCAAAATATTTTCTTCCTTCTTTAGAATTCCTTATTTTTTTTAAAAAAACAATTCAAAATTTCATAAAAAGAAAAAAAAAACTCAAAAAATATATTTAAAAGTCTTTATATATGAAAAAAGAAAAGAAAATGAAAAATGGGTCTGTCTATTCCCAAATTCCCTGAACTACGTAATGATCTGATTCATGCGGCGACATGATACGTAGGCAACCCACAAAAGGTTCGATCAAATTTGTTTTTCAATGATTCTAAGATGAGGGATCAAAATGAGGCGTAAGTAAAAAAAAAAAAAAAAAAAGAAGAAGAAGAAGAAGAAGAAGAAGAAAATAAGAGCGTCAATAAGAAGCTACCTCATAAGTCGGAATGAAACATGATGCCTCCAAAAGCATGTTAGGAATAGTGACAAGGATAGGAGCATGGCACATTATGTGTGATTCATATCTATAAAATGCTTAACCCTAACACGTTTGCTGTCTCTTACGTAGTAAGCTTAATGTGGTTGGTTTTGTGGTGAAACTTGCAACACACCATTACTTCACTAGATCTAAGGGAGCAGTAGTAATGGCCAACGATGATGAGATCCAGCTGATCAGTGACGACCCCCAGGGTCAATCAGTTGAACAAGAGTCGGAGGAAATAAGAAAATTGAGACAGCAATTGTCTGATGTATATCAAGCTTGGGTGTCTGGTCAGCCTCCACCCCGGGGTCCCTCAGAGGGAACTTCCACCGTACCCCTGGCTACTCAACCACCGCTCCATACAACGAGCGACCACATCCTACCACCAGGGTATGTGCCAAACTACAGCCTCCACGTTGCTCCTGGTACCTCTAATGTGCGACCTCCAGTCGCACCGGTCAGGAACACTCCTCTAGTCGTGTCTGGCGCACCGGCATACACAATCCCGCCTCCACCTCCTGTGACGAGGCCAATCAACGAGCCACCATCTCATGCTTATGATGGCCAATACTACTCTCCAAATATGGCTTTCGAGGTCTCGGCTCCATATAATCAGACTCCTCAGTACGAGTCACCAATGGAAAATGAAAAGCTTGCCAAGACGGTTGAGCCGGATGAGATGGCCAGGAAAATGAAAAGTCTTAAATAGAACATAAAGAACATACAGGGACTAGAGGGTCACAAAAGTGTTTCGTTCAGTGATCTATGCATGTTCCCTCACATCCATTTGCCACCAGGGTTTAAGACCCCAAAATTCGAGAAGTATGATGGACACGGCGACCTTATCGCCCATTTGAAAAGGTACTGCAACCAGCTGAGGGGTGCAGGTGGAAAAGAAGAATTACTGATGGCTTATTTTGGGGAAAGTCTTGTGGGGGTAGCCTCCGAATGGTTCATTGACCAAGATATCTCTCACTAGCATGTCTGGGACGACATGGCCCAAGCCTTCGTCAAACAATTTCAATACAACATAGATATTGCGCCGGATCGCAATTCCCTGTCCAATATGAAGAAAAAGCCGACTGAAAGCTTTAGGGAGTATGCAATCAAGTGGAGGGAGCAAGCAGCTAGAGTTAAGCCACCCATGGATAACCACGAGTTGATCACTATTTTTCTGGAGGCCAAAGAGCCTGATTACTTTCAGAGCATGATGTCCGCAATGGGTAGAACTTTTGCGGAAGCGATCAAAATAGGAGAAATGGTCGAAAATGGCCTCAAGACTGGCAGAATTGTAAGTCAAGGTGCTCTCAAAGCAACCACCCAAGCTATCCAAAATGGGTCGGGAAGTTTGGCAAATAGAAAGAAGAGAGATGAAGGGTCCATGATGACTTCGGGATCCAGGGAAGTTCAAAGAGGGGCATCGCACCCTTATGTGCAAGTTCAGCAGGGGCAATCCAGCTACCCTCAACATTACTATCCCCCGCCAATTCCTCAGTACTCCGTGGGACCGCCACAATATATACAGTGTTTAATGCTCAATCATATGCTCGTCCTCTCAATCAACAGGTACGGGCACCAGCTCCAAGATTCCCCCGACCTCAGCAGCAAAATTTTCGGGCACCCTACAATGCTTATCCTAGGCAGGATTATGGTCGAGAGCAGAGGCCGGTGGAAAAATTTACTCCATTGGCTGAATCATACTCTAGTATGTTCCAGAAGTTGAAGCAGATGGGCGTGATTGGACCCATCGCTCGCCACCATATGCATCCCGATTCACACGGATTTCAAGCAAATGCTAGATGTGAATATCATTCAGGTGCTCCGAGGCGTAGCACTGATGACTGTTGGACCCTGAAAAGAGCCATAGAAAGACTCATTGTTGAAAAATTGATTGTAGTCACGAATGGCGAGGACCCTCCTAATGTAACGAATAACCCATTGCCAGTACACAATGATGTTCATTTTGTGGGAATGATTGGCCGAGATCATGAATACAAGCCGGTTGGTCGAGCAAAAACCACAGTGGTAACGATTCAAGAGGGAACCAAACTGGACGTAAGTCCAAGCCTAGATGCACCGTTGATTGTGAAAGGCCTCCAGAGCTCAGAGAGGGCAACTTTATTTGTTCCAAAATTCTCGAGGTTGGAAGTTCGCTCCAATGTTCCAAACCCAAAGTTATACGTCCTTAGAGGTCACCTCATCACAAAGCAGAATCAGGGCGATACGACGGGTATAATAGAACCGATCATAATCAAGCCTGCCACACAGCCCCGTGTAACAAATACGAAAACCATCCCTTGGAACTACAACAAAAGTAGTAACCTACAAAGGCAAGGAAATCATAGAAGAAGTGGGGGAAACTGGAGGTTTGACTCGATCAAGGAGGTGTTACTCTCTAGAAGAGTTGAGAAAGGCTAAGCAAATCAGAGAAGGCCAAATACCAATAAAGAAACCGATCACTGAAGAAGAGGCGGGGGAGTTTTTGAAAAAGATGAAAGTTCAGGATTACTCAATCATTGACCAGCTGAGAAAGACTCCTGCCCAAATCTCTCTGTTATCTCTGCTCATACACTCAGGAGAGCATGCCCGTGTACTAATCAAAATCCTGAACGAGGCACATGTCTCAGAGAATACCACCGTGAATCAGTTAGAGAAGATGGCCAATAGATTTTTTGAGGTGAACAAAATTTCCTTCACTGATGATGAACTTCCTAAGGAGGGATCCGGTCACAATAGGGCTTTGCACTTGATTGTCAAATGTGAGGGGCATTATGTGAAGTGAGTCATGGTTGATGGAGGCTCGAGTGTAGATGTATGCCCCCTCTCTACCTTGCAAAGTATGAAGATCAATACAGAAAGGATCCGACCCAGCAATGTTCGCATCCGGGCTTTTGATGGCTCAGCGAGAGAAACCATTGGGGAGATCAACCTCACCATGACGATTGGGCCTGTTGATTTTGAAATTGTCTTCCAAGTAATAGACATGGAAACTTCTTATAACTTTCTTCTTGGAAGGCCACGGATCCATACGGCCCGAGCTGTGCCATCCACCTTGCATCAGATGCTCAAATTCGAGCACGACAGGCAAGAAATTATTGTTCACAGAGAAGACGATTCATCCATTTATAAAGACCCGTTAATCCCATGTATTGAGGCCAAGGAAGGATGTGAGTCTATTTTCTATTAGGCTTTCGAAGTGGTTGCTGTGGACCATGTTGAGGAAGGAAAGCCCATTCTGCATCCTCGTCTCTCCGCCACATCTATAATGGTGGCTGCACTTATGATGAGACAAGGTTATAAGCCAGGAAAAGGCTTGGGGGCATCATTGCAAGGAATTTCAGAACCTATTTCTCCGTTCAGTAACAGGGGTAATTTTGGTTTAGGCTTCAGGCCAACACAAGCGGATGAATACAAATCCAAGCACCACAAAAAGTACGGGTGGGTCTTGCAGCAACCTATCCCTTACATTTTCTGCACTTTTGTCAAGCCACGATTCAAACATGGTCAAAATATCTCGGCGCATGCAAAAATTGATGAAATTTGCCATGGCCTCAGGCAGATGTTTTCTGAAGTGAACATGATCCAGGCCGTTGAAGGCACTAGTCGTGCCGATATGCAACTAATTGGCCCAGACACCATGCTCAATAACTGGGAAGAAACTCATCTCCCCACAAGGAAGGAGTCTTGGTGGTTGACTTTTGCAGCTTCTTTCTTTTGTACTTTGGGTTACTTTCAGGGTTGTAATCCAAACATCTTAGTATGATTGTTTTATTTTGACGTTAACCCTTCTATCCTTTCAAATTCAATGAAATGCAGTTCAGTTTCGTATTAAATTTTGTATCTTTTCCTTTTCCTAATTCCTGCCATTTTATTTCCATTTCAGTTTTGTTAATGTCGCCTTTAATAACATGACATGCATGCGGAATTCATGCCCAGATCTCAAAAAGCTGTCTAATTTCGAAATAATGCATCAAGAGGTCGAATATGATGAAGATAAGGTTTTTGATAAAATAAAAAGAGAGTTGGAACAATTTGAAAACAAGCCTAGGCCCAACCTCAATAAAACTGAGCCAATTAATATCAGAGGTCATAAAGAAGTCAGAGAAACAAAGATAAGCATTCACACTAAATAGAAAACCAGAGCATGCCAAGGGAGATCAAAAAAGAACTATAAGGCGACTCGCTAGCGGCTTCTTCCTGAATGGGGAAATTTTGTACAAAAGGACCCCAAATTTGAACTTGTTGAGATGCGTAGATGCTACAGAAGCTGAGCGGATCATGAGTGAAGTGCATTCGGGGGTATGCGGACCTCACATGAATGGATATGTTTTGGCGAAGAAGATTCTGCGGGCAGGGTATTATTGGCTTACAATGGAGCGAGATTGCTTCAGTTTTGTTCACAAGTGTCACCAATGCCAGATTAATGGTGACCTGATTCACTCTCCACCTTCGGAGTTGCATCCCATGTCCTCTCCTTGGCTTTTCGTTGCTTGGGGAATGGATGTTATTGGGCCAATTGAGCCAAAGGCTTCAAATGGACATAGATTCATTTTGGTTGTAATTGATTACTTCACCAAGTGGGTGGAGGCCGTCACTTTCAAAGCAGTCACCAAGAAAGCAGTGGTAGACTTTGTTCATTCCAACATCATCTGCCGCTTTGGTATCCCAAATACCATTATCACTGACAATGCAGCCAATCTCAATAGTCATTTGATGAAGGAGGTATGCGAGCAATTTAAAATTATGCATCGCCATTCTACCCCTTACCGGCCAAAAGCCAATGGAGCCGTTGAAGCAACGAACAAGAACATCAAGAAGATTCTTAGGAAAACAATCCAAGGTTCGAGACAATGGCATGAAAATTTGCCTTTTGCTCTTTTGGGATACCGCATGACTGCTCGCACATCTGTTGGTGCAACTCCTTATCTATTGGTATATGGGACGGAAGCTGTAATACCGGCTGAAGTCAAAATTCCCTCTCTTCGGATCATTATGGAGTCGGAGATTGAAGATACAGAATGGGTAAAGACCCGATTAGAATAACTAATGCTGATTAATGAAAAATAGCTAGCAGTAGTGTGCTTTGGCCAGTTATATTAGCAAAAAATGGCACGCGCTTACAACAAGAAAGTGCGTCCAAGGCATTTCGAGGTAGAACAACTCGTTCTGAAACACGTTCTTCCACACCAAGTAGAAGCTAAAGGAAAGTTCTCCCCAAACTGGAAAGGACCGTACATCATCAAGAAAGGGTTACCAAAAGGGGCCTTGCACTTAGTAGATGAAGAAGGACGGGTACCAGACATGACTATTAATGCAGATGCAGTCAAAAGATATTATGTCTGATATATACCCACTGTGGAACTTTGACGCATGATTTTCTTAGATCGAGATGACGAAGGCTACCATTGCTCGCTATTCCAAGCAAGTGTCACCCTTTTGTTACCCCTTTTAAGCTGTATTTTTCTTCCTTGTTTTCCATTTTCTCGAACCTGTGTACTCAAAGAAAAAAAAAGGTCAAACAATAAATTTTTTGAGTCATTGAACTACATCCGACCTGATTCTGAAAGGATATGTAGGCAGCCTTACCCTGGGTTCGGTCCCATCGCAACAAAAATCCATATTCCCAATACTCCAAAACTGGGGCAGAAGTTTATTTTTATCTTATGGTTTTCCCGTAGAAACAGTTCCAAAAGTTATAATTCAGTTCAAGGTTCTTTTCGCCTTTTCCTGTTAAGAATTTCTAATCGATATTTGAGAATACTTGAAGTCCCCATGCCAGGGGCATTGGCCAACCTTCTGCAAAAAAAAAAAAAAGAAAAAAAAAAAAGAAAAAAAGAAATGAGAGAGTCTTATCGGTGAAAACCCGTATGAGCACTGTAAGGCGACACTGAGCAGAGAAATGCAAGAGACTTATTGGTGAAAACCAGATGGGCACCATAAGGCAACAGTGATTAGAGAAATGAGAGAGGTCAGTTAGCGAAAACCCTCAAAGGGCGCTACTAGCCGAATGAGGGTCTTCGATGCTCCGGCATGAGCACAACCAAGATAGTTTCATGATGAACATTTGCGATGTATTTTGAGAATTAGACAGCTCAGACAGATCAGGCGTCCAGTCCAACATGCATGTCATGATCATTGAAGTCGACACATATCTCCAGATAAGTCTCCTTATTTCTCTCCCCGAAAGGGACACCTTTTATTTAGACACAATTCCTTTTTCACTTCCAATTGCTCTTTTATTCTTTTCCATAATTTTTCTTAGATTCTCTTTCGGTCTAATCTTGCATCAAAAGCAAAGAAAAAATGGCTGCAAAATTGTCTACAGTTTTCCCGTAATACCGAGCACAATTTAGAGCATATACGGCATTGACGAAGGCAGGAATCCATCTGTGATCTCTTTTGATAAGGCGGACAAAGTGTCTCAAAGAAACTGAAAAGGTCGCCTGAGTAAGACTTGCTTCATGGGAAAAGTTGATAAGCACTACAAACACAAACTGGTTCTGAGTGCAAGACAACTAAGTTTGATTTTAAAGAAAAATTGCTTTGCCTTAGATACAAGGGTTAACGGTACCGTGGACATCCGGGTATGAAATAGCCAGGGGAGACGTCAGAAAGACAAAGTTTCCAGAAAATGATACAAAGTATCCGAGCATCTCGGTACCACTCTGATAGAATCAGTTCTTCGACAACGGGGTGTCCATGAACTTAAACTCCTCAGTGCATCAAGGCCACAAACCGACCAACACTTTAAAAAACTGACAAATTTTCTTTGTTTGAAGCAGGAACAAAGCAGTACAGAATGGCGGTTCTCAAAGGACGAATGTCACCAAATGTAAGCTCCTTAAAATCTTCAGCATGCATCACTACTGTCCATACCTCTCATTTTCATAGCTTAACCCAGGCAAAACTTTTTCGCCTAGGGGGATCCAGCTCACAGTTCCGGGTAGAAGTACTCTTCGCCCAGGTTATTTTTCGTAGCTTAACCTAGGTAGAACTATTTCGCCTAGGGGATTCAGCTCATTGTTCCGGGTAGAAGTACTCTTCGCTCAGGATGTTTTACGTAGCTTATCCCAGGTAGAACATTTTCGCTAGTGGGACCCAGCTCACAGTTTCGGGTAGAAGTATTCTTCGCCCAAGTTGTTTTTCGTAGCTTAACCTAGGTAGAACTATTTCGCCTAGGGGGATCCAGCTCATAGTTTCGGGTAGAAGTACTCTTCGTCCAGGCTTGTTTTACGTAGCTTAACCCAGGTAGAACCTTTTCCCCTAGGGGGATCTAGCTCATAGTTCCGGGTAGAAGTACTCTTCGCCCAGGTTGTTTTTCGTAGCTTAACCCAGGTAGAATCTTTTCGCGTAGGGGGGATCCAGCTCATAGTTCCGGGTAGAAGTACTCTTCGCTCAGGATGTTTTACATAGCTTAACTCAGGTAGAACCTTTTCACCTAGAGGGATCCAGCTCATGTTCCGGGTAGAAGTACTCTTCGCCCAGGTTGTTTTTCGTAGCTTAACCTAGGTAGAATATTTTTGCCTAGGGGGATCCAGCTCATAGTTCCGGGTAGAAGTACTCTTCACTCAGGATGTTTTACATAGCTTAACTCAGGTAGAACCTTTTCACCTAGGGGGATCTAGCTCATGTTCCGGGTAGAAGTACTCTTCGCCCAGGTTGTTTTTCGTAGCTTAACCCAGGTAGAATCTTTTCGCCTAGGGGGATCCAGCTCATAATTCTGAGTAGAAGTACTCTTCGTTCAGGATGTTTTACATAGCTTAACTCAGGTAGAACCTTTTCACCTAGGGGGATCCAGCTCATGTTCCGGGTAGAAGTACTCTTCGCTCAGGATGTTTTATGTAGCTTAACCCAGGTAGAACCTTTTCACCTAGGGGGATCCAGGTCATAGTTTCCGAGTAGAAGTACTTTTCGCTCATGTTGTTTTACGTAGCTTAACCCAGGTAGAACCTTTTCGCCTAGGAGATCCAGCTTATAGTTTCTAGGTAGAAGTATTCTTCGCTCAGGTTGTTTTTCGTAGCTTAACCCAGGTAGAACCATTTTTGCCTAGGGGGATCCATCTCATAGTTCCGGGTAGAAGTACTCTTCACTCGGGATGTTTTACGTAGCTTAACCCAGGTAGATCCTTTTCGCCTTGGGGGATCCAGCTCATAGTTCCGGGTAGAAGTACTCTTCGCTCAGGTTATTTTATGTAGCTTAACCCAGGTAGAACCTTTTTCGCCTAGGGGGATCCAGATCATAGTTCCAGGTAGAAGTACTCTTCGCTCATGTTGTTTTACGTAGTTTAACCCGGGTAGAAACTTTTCGCCTAGGGGGGTACAACTCATATTTCGAGTAGAAGTACTCTTCGCCCAGGTTTGCTTTTCGTAGTTTAACCCATGTAGACCCTTTTTCGCCCCGGGGATTCAGCATTTTTTCAGTAATACAGGGCGCTAACCCCTAGTTACATTTCCTTTTGAGTAATACAGGGCGCCAACCCCTGGTTACATTTCCTTTTCAGTAACACAGGGCGCAAACCCCTGATTACGTTTCCTTTTCAGTAATACAGGGCGCCAACCCCTGGTTACATTTTCCTTTTCAGTAATACAGGGCGCCAGCCCCTGGTTACATTTCTTTTCCAGTAATACAGGGCACCAACCCCTGGTTACATTTCTTTCTCAGTAATACAGGGCTCCAACCCCTAGTTACATTTCCTTTTCAGTAATGTTTACATTTTTTTCTCAGTAATACAGGGTACACCAATCCCCTGATTATATTTCCTTACCAGCATAGGGTACGCCAATCCCTGATCTCCTTACCAGTATAGGGTACACCAATCCCTAGCTGTGTTCTCCAACATAGGGCACACCACTCCCTAGTTGATTTGATTTTAAATGCAGGATACACCACTCCCTGGTATCATTGCCAATATAGGGTATCACATTCTCTGACCATATTTTCCTAATATAAGGTACACAAATCCTTAGTTGAGACATTCTTTTGGGACAAATAAAAAAAAAATCATCGTGACCTTTTCAGGGTGCACCATTACTTTATTTGCTTTCAATAAAGAAGTAGTTTAGAATTTTGTTACAATAACTCACGAAATTTTCCTAGTGAAAACTAGGGCAGAAAAATTTCGTTCGTTTATTTGTTGTGATATCTGAGCAGGCTTTACCTCGAGGCACAAGGTTCGAGATGAACAAAAGAAGAAGTCTGAATCCAAAATAAAGAAAAGAAAAGAAAAAAAAGTGAATCCAAATGCAGAAGTAGATGGAAATAATATGGACTGCTCAAAACACGACTGAAGTTACAAGCTTCACATTTTCCGTTTTGCTCAGAAGAAGCCGTAGAAGAATGAACTAGCACCTGCAGCTAAATAGCATCAAGGTTTAGATCAGAGTCTGCGTGAAGAACCAGTCAAGACTCAAGATCAAGTGTTAGAAGACTTATACATAGGAATCTTGTAACTGATAGTTGATAGGGTTGTTTAGTTTCTTTTGATTTTGATGTAATAACAGGACTACACAGACCGGAGCCTCGACGGAACCTCACTCGATTTTCCAACTCAACATTCCATCCTTTTCCTTGAACTACACGCGGCCTGATTCCCTTATAACCCGGGATATGTAGGTTGTCCAAAATCAGGACTTGGTTGCACTCTCTTCTCTTACCTCTTCCCTTTTGAATAATGGTATGATCAAAATTAGTCATATCGCTCATCTTTTCTTTGCCTGAAAACTCTTCATGTTTTCAAGCAAAGAGGGGTATGCTGTGAGCACCTAATTTTTGACCATGCTTGAATTTTTCCCAACTCCATCACGTCACTTAACACACACTTTACCACCAATATAATTATTCTCTCACAACTCACACTCTTACTCTTCCTCTTTAACAACTCACACTCCACTCTTCCTCTTTAACAACTCACACAAGCACTTCCCCCACATGATCCCTCCACAAACACACATGGCACTCACAAAAGAAATGAGCTTTATCTCCACTCTAAATACCAACAAAACCCTATATATAATTGCTGCAAAAGTCAGCAGCGGGGGAGGAGAGACCAGCAAAAATCGAGCTGCAAATCCAGCCCCAAAACTCCCTCAAAACAGCTAAAAACGAGCTGAAAATAACCCCAAAAATGAGGTGAAGACCAGTCCACCCACAGCTGCCGATAACCCCCCAAAACAGCCCCTTTTCTCCAGTTAAACACCCCCAAAAATGAGCTGGAAATCTACTACCAAACCCACCTGAAAACAGCCTTGAAACAGTCATGATAACTAACTGAAACTTCACTCGAACCCACACCTAAAACCAGCCGTGAAATCACCAAACTTCAGCCACTAAACAGCTCCAAAAACAGCTTTAAATCACCTAAAACTGTTCCCATTTTTATCGGTCAGACAGGGCTTCTATGTCGAGGTTCCGGTTCGCAATTTCGACGTTTTCGTCCGACGATTGTTGATTTGTTATTTCGATTGAGTTGCAAATTTTTAGCTTTATTCATCAATATAAAGGTCCATTCGAATCCATTTTTCTCAGTATTTGTTTTATATTTTTAGTATACACTTGCTTTGATATATTAGTATTTCTATCTGCTCGTGATGAATTTCATTTGCTTTATGGAAAATACTTGATCTCTTTCGTATTGTTTGTGTACTGATTGCGTATTATTTGGGTTATATATTGATTTTAAAGATTAATTCGTTTGAGTACATGTAAGTTTTGGACGATTTCTGTTAAATATGCTATGGACTTGGATTTAGTTTTCTTACATATATGGTTATGTTACGTTTCTTTTGTTTTGGCATGTTGAAGTGGTGATTTAAGTGAGTTGTTAAATTGGATAGATAGAAAATTAAAGTTGTTTCTTTCTTGGCAAGGAATGAGAATAGGCCATGAGTGATGTTAAGTCAGAAGAATGTATAACTCTTAAGCATCACAATACTCCCAAACTTAGGAAAATAATTTTTGAGTATGTTAGAATGCTTTCAGCGCGCCCTAAATTAATCAAATCATCGTAGTTATGTATATGTTCGCGTGACATAATTTTGATTTCCAAAATTGAAACCGAAGTACGTGTTCGCGCAACTTTGACAAAAAAAAAATCATAATATAATAAAATGCTATTAATTGTGTACACATACGTGTGACATCATTTTGGCACAATAAAAACGGATTCACACCCGTGATTCGTTTCAAAGATAATTTCATATTTTAATAATTAAAAGCGGATAGATAAAACATGAAAACCAATAAATCAAAGTTTATCCAAAATTAACTCAAGCCAAGTTGTAGTCAATGAAGCGACCGTGCTAGAACCACGGGACTCAGGGAATGCCTTACACCTTCTCCTTGGTCAACAGAATTCCTTACCTGAACTTTGTTTTCGCAGACTAATAAAAATGGAGTCAAACTTTTCTTTGACTAGGGATTTAAATAAAAGATGACTTGGAACACCCAAAAATCAATTTCAAGTGGCGACTCTGTAAATAAAATAATCCCTACTCAAATTTGTTACTTTAATTGGAAAAACTCTTTAACCCACCATCCATAATACATATTATCTTTGTGGGGTAAAAAGGAGGTGTGACACTTGCTTTCCTCTTCTTCTTCTTCTTGCCCTTCCTGAGCCGAGGGTATATTGAAAACAGCTTCTCTACCTACATTAGGTAAGGGTAAGGTCTGCGTACAGACTACCTTCCCCAGTTTGATCCCACCTGTTGGGATTAAATTGGGTATGTTATTGTCGTTGTTGTTATAATATTACTCCCTCTACTCCATATTACACATTTTTCTTTTTAATCTGTAAAAAAGAAGTCACATTTTTTAAAACTATTTCATATCAGCATCTTCATTTTATTGTTGTACGGGTTCACTTGATATAAAAGTTTGTACTAAAAAAGTGAAAGTATGTGGTACTGTTACCAACTTTCATCTAAAAAGGTAGTTTTGATACTATGCATACATTGAGATTATGTGTTAAAAATCTCCTTTTCTTTTTAAATATCATATTCATTCAAATACCTTAACATCAAATGAGATTGAGAAAATATATTCGACGCTAATTTTAAATGTCATAGATTTCAATTAGGTTAGGGGGGGGGGGGGGGGGCGTTAGTACATGATTTCTCCCACCTACCCCTTGTCACAAAAAAAAAGGAAAAAAAAGAAAGGAAAGGGACAAAGCATGAACAAATTTAGCTTGTGAAAGCTCCAGACTTCAATGGGGTGTCAACAGCTAGTTGATTGTCTCGTACAGTTAACAGTTGGCGCCGTACACATCCATGGCCTTCCATTAAGTTGAAAATAAACATATGCAACAACTTCACATCTGAAGTCCGAGTTTAATTATGATTTTTTTTAAATGACCGAGGTCTCGTGTCTGTTCCTAGTAGCGGCTATTTGCCAAACTTTTAAAATCACCTTATTTTAAAAGTATTTTTAAAAAAATTGCTTTTAGTCACAAGCAGGAGCGTATATAGTACGTAGGTAACGGGTTCAATTAAATTTATAATATTCGATGCGTAGCATAAATTTATGTATAAAATAAAAATCTACAAAAATTACAAAAAATAGTATATATGAACCCATAACTTTAAGAATATAATGGGTTCAATTATAATTCTTAAAGGTTAAACTCATAAAGTTTAAATCTTAGATCCGCCTCTGGTCATGAGAAATAGTTCGTGTTTAGCTAATTTATTTGAAAAGTTTTTTGAGTAATAATTAGTGTTTGACCCAACTTTTAAAAAGTGTTTCTAAATGCATTTTCTCAAAAGTGCTTTTGAAAAGAAGCATTTTTTCTATTTCTCAAAAACTATTTATGTTTCTAATCAAAAATACTTTACTTCTTCTAAAAAGATTGGCCAAATAACTTAACTTCGAAAAAAAGAATATTTTTGGCAAAACAAAACACTTTTAGCCTAAAAGAAGCTTGATCAAACACGTTATAGGTATGGTTCTACTTTTCGAAAGAATGTATATAAAATTGTCCCCTTGATTACATATCGCATGACATTTTAAGAGTAACTTCACGTATTCTAACCTATGGGTGTTTAACGGGTGGGTTGGGATGGGCTGGATACAAAAAAAATCAGCTCGTCCGTTTAACGTTGCGGGTTGTTAGCGGGCTAAGTTTGGGATGTACTTTTTCGGGTTTTTTTTTGTCCGTCAGGGTTCAGGCTTAGCAGGTTGTTAGCGGGCTGTGGATTTTTTTATTAAAGTAAATTTTATTTTTCTTATTCAATGTTATTGATACTTAAGTGTTTGCAAACTTTTAAGGCTTAGAATTAAACTTTGAAGTTTAAAATTTTAAATTTGAAAATTAAATTTTATAATTGAAATTTGAAAGTAAGTGGCTACAAAAAATTATTTAATAAGACCAATAAGCAATATGTAAGGATCAAGTTCCGAAAACTTTCATTTGATATTTGTATTGAATAATATATAATACTTCAAATTAAGTTGCAAGTTCTTTTTTGATTTTATTATTTTTGAACTTGCAAATTAAAAGTTTACAATAATTATTAAAAAAAAAAAATTACATCATATGATTTGCATCATTTTTGTAAGTTCATCCATGTCAACATGAGGTTCTTGATTTCCGACATTGGTTGAATCAGAACCATAAACCATTATATCTCCAATTTCTTGGTCCTCCGCTTCATCTAGCTCGTCACGCCCTTGATTTCGTCGTTCTGATCTTATCCAATCTCTGAAGCACACTAGAATTTCCAAAGCGTTGCTACCGAATGAATAACGGGTATCTCCTAGTTGCTGCCTTGCTTGGCTAAATGCGCTCTCTGATGCGACTATTGAAATAGTCACATTTAGCACGTCTCGAGCCATGACCGAAAGAACATGAAATTGATTTGAGTTGCTCCTCCACCAACCCAGTGGTAGAAATTTCTTTGTGCAAGGCTCTGCTGACTTTTGGAAGTAGAATTGAAGTTCATCAATATTCCTGCTACGGGTTTGTTTATGCTCCCCTATTGTAGACCAAATCAAATAATCTTCAACACCATCATTATCATCCAAAGCACTAGTCCCAGATGTTGAAATTGAACTTGAAGGAATATTTGCATCTACAGCAGAAGAAGCATCAACAATGTTAGAATAATAATTATATAATATTTCTAAATATTTGTGTAGATCAGAAATACAAGTGTCAATATCAGGAGTTTCAGTTGGTCCAATATCCATATAAGAATATAAAGCAGTGATTAATTGGCGACAAGTGACCATTTTGATTGAAGGGTTTAAAATATCACAAATTAGGTAAATAGGGGGAATTGGGTAAAAATATTTTTTAAACTTATCTAGCATAGATTCAACAACAGAAGTATATCCTTCTTTCTTCTTCAAATTATGTAGTAAAAGAGAAATTTCAGCAATATGAACTAAACCATTTGCAATAGTAGGATAATAAGCTCCAGAAAACTCAAGTGTAGCCACATAAAAAATTTGTAAAAACTTTACAACATCTTCAATAACATCCCAAGTTCTAGATGTTAACAAACGGCTAATATCAGTATAATGAGAATTAGCAACTTCAGTTATAGATATTCTATATTTATAACAACATTTTAAGAATAAATAAGTATAATTCCACCTAGTAACTATTTCTTCAGGCATGAGTCTTGGTTTTAGTCCATAGTGTACACATTTTTCTTTAAATGCATTTAATCTAACACTTCTGTTATTTCCTTGAATTACACCAACAGCTCTTCTAACTAAAGTGGTATCATCTCTAAATAATTCAAGGTCACTCTTCATAATCAAATTATAAATATGACATGCACATCTAACATGAAATATTTCAGAAAGCGGTGGGTGTAGATGCAATTTTAATATTGTAATAGCAGCATTGTTGTTAGAAGCATTATCAAATGACACACACAAAACTTTTTCTGCAAGATTATAAAATATAGCAACTTCATGAATAGTATTACTTATAAAAAAAATTAAAAAAAATAAAAAAAACAAACGTTAAAAATCGGGTTGAACCGGGATGTAGCCCGTTAACGGGTTAATGGGCTTAGTGGGTTCCGGTGCACCGGTATCCAAAAATTATTCGTTTGAAACCCGATCCCCGGTCCCCCACGCTACAGTACCGGGCTGAACCGAGTTGTAAACGGGTCAGCTCGGCCCAATTAACATGTATATTATAACCCCATTTATCCAACTTATGCTAACAACATTTCAAACGACATTTGCTCAAATGTTTTCTGGAAAATTAACTTTAAGTAGGAAAAATTGTGATATACGTATATATTTTCTTTAAAAAAAATAATATATCTAAACGCTCAAGATTAAAGTTTAAGCATCAAAGGGTGTGACCTAGCTATTACATTACTCATGTATATGTGCTAGTAAAATATAACAGAGTGGAATATATAATCAATCGAGGTGCGCGTCAAGGAATAACGGAGTTAGTAATTGCGATGGGAATAAATAAAAGTTTGTGATCTATATTAAATCCTCACGCGGCTCCACCACTGATTTCAAGCTGGCTTGAGCACTGCGTCATGAAAAAAAGTTAAGATTAACAAGTTAGAGATATTATTGAAATTGTTGCGTAAAACATAAAAAGAAGTATCTCTTTTTCTTCTTTTGTAACGGCAGGGTTTGAATGAGCAAAACACTCCCATTAATACATGCCTTGAGTGATTTTGCACAGTAAGAATAAATTTTCTTTTATCTCTCCCTTTTTCTTTTCTCTTCCATCTTTCTTCCTTCCTTGCTGTGAGCATCTAATTTTTGACCATATTTGAATTTTTCCCAACTCCCTCACGTCACTTAACACACACCTTACCACCAATATAATTATTCTCTCACAACTCACACTCCCACTCTTCCTCTTTAACAACTCACACTCCACTCTTCCTCTTTAACAACTCACACAAGTACTTCCCCCACATGATCCCTCCACAAACATATATGGCACTCACAAAAGAAATGAGCTTTATCTTCACCCTAAAGACCAACAAAACCCTATATATAATTGCTGCAAAAATCAGCAACGGGGGAGGAGAGACCAGCAAAAAACGAGCTGCAAATCCAGCCCCAAAACTCCCTCAAAACAGCTAAAAAAACGAGCTGAAAACAACCCAAAAAACGAGGTGAAGACCAGTCCACCCACAGCTGCCGATAACCCCCCAAAACAGCCCCTTTTCTCTAGTTAAACACCCCCAAAAATGAGCAGGAAATCTACTACCAAACCCACCTGAAAACAGCCTTGCAACAGTCATGAAAACTAACTGAAACTTCACTCGAATCCACACCTAAAACCATCCATGAAATCACCAAACTTCAGCCACTAAACAGCTCCAAAAACAGCTTTAAATCACCTAAAACTGTTCCCGTTTTCATCGGTCAGACAAGGCTTCTATGTCGAGGTTCCAGTTCGCAATTTCGGCGTTTTCGTCCGACGATTGTTGATTCGTTATTTCGATTGAGTTGCAAATTTTCAGCTTTATTCATCAATATAAAGGTCCATTCGAATCCATTTTTCTCAGTATTTGTTTTATATTTTTAGTATACACTTGCTTTGATATATTAGTATTTCTATCTGCTCGTGATGAATTTTATTTGCTTTATGGAAAATACTTGATCTCTTTCATATTGTTTGTGTACTAATTGCGTATTATTTGGGTTATATATTGATTTTAAAGATTAATTCGTTTGAGTACATATAAGTTTTGTTTTGGATGATTTCTGTTAAATATGCTATGGACTTGGATTTAGTTTTCTTACATATATGGTTATGTTACATTTCTTTTGTTTTGGCATGGTGAAGTGGTGATTTAAGTGAGTTGTTAAATTGGATAGATAGAAAATTAAAGTTGTTTCTTTCTTGGCAAGGAATGAGAATAGGCCATGAGTGATGTTAAGTCAGAAGAATGTATAACTCTTAAGCATCACAATAATCCCAGACTTAGAAAAATAATTTTTGAGTATGTTAGAATGCTTTAAGCGCGCCCTAAATTAATCAAATCATCGTAGTTATGTATATGTTCGCGTGACATAATTTTGATTTTCAAAATTGAAACCGAAGTATGTGTTCGCGCAACTTTGGCCAAAAAAATCATAATATAATAAAATGCTATTAATTGTGTACACATACGTGTGACATCATTTTGGCACAATAAAAAATGGATACACACCCGTGATTCGTTTCAAAGATAATTCTATATTTTAATAATTAAAAGCGGATAGATAAAACATGAAAATCAATAAATTAAAGTTTATCCAAAATTAATTCAAGCCAAGTTGTAGTCAATGAAGCGACCGTGCTAGAACCACGAGACTCATGGAATGCCTTACATCTTCTCCTTGGTCAACAGAATTTCTTACCTGGACTTTATTTTCGCAGACCAATAATAATGGAGTCAAATTTTCCTTTGACTAGGGATTCAAATAAAAGGTATCTTGGAACACCCAAAAATCAATTCCAAGTGGCGATTCTGTAAATAAAATAATCCCTACTCAAATTTGTTGCTTTAATTGGAAAAACTCTTTAACCCACCATCCATAATACATATTATCTTTGTGGGATAAAAAGGAGGTGTGACAGCTCTGGCGACTCTGCTGGGGAACTTCAAGAATTCGAGCTTATACATTGACTTTATTTGACTTTATTAATTTTTATATATATTGTGATTTATTTGGCCTAATGTGTTACTTGTCCAGCTTTTACAGTTTTGATATTGTTGAACTGTACATATAAATTGTATCCTCTCTCGCATCCCTCTGAGTCTTCTGATAATTAGTTATGTTGTGTTTGCATACCAGCATCACAAAATTTCTGTCTTGAGATAAAGCCAGTTATCCTACCAGCTTCTGGTGAAGGATTTAGTCACACGTGTTTAGGAGGGAGAGCCGTTAGCTAGCCAGTGTTGTTCTACTACTGGTGACGCTTGACGCTCCTCGGCTCGGGTTGTCCATCCGGGTAAGCCAGGTCTAGATACCATCTCCTTTAGGATTTACAAACTTAGAAGAAAAAAAGTTTGTTTTACCTTATGTATTCAATTAAATCCCCACGCGGCTCCACCACTGATTTCAAGCTGGCTTGAGAACTGCCGTCATGAAAAAAAGTTAAGATTAACAAGTTAGAGATATTATTGAAATTGTTGCGTAAAACATAAAGAGAAGTATCTCTTTTTCTTCTTTTGTAACGGCAGGGTTTGAATGAGCAAAACACTCCCATTAATACATGCCTTGAATGATTTTGCACAGTAAGAATAAATTACCTAACATTTTTTTAAAACCAAAGCTACGAGAAATCACCTGCATAAATACAAGAACAAAGAAAGCCATAAACATGGAGGAAATTATGGGGGAGATTTTAGTTGTGCCATTCTTTGGACAAGGCCATGTTTTCCCATTAACGGAGCTATGCAAGAAACTCTCCTCTTTTCGTTTCAAAAC
This sequence comes from Nicotiana tomentosiformis, assembly GCF_000390325.3. Lineage (NCBI taxonomy): Eukaryota > Viridiplantae > Streptophyta > Magnoliopsida > Solanales > Solanaceae > Nicotiana > Nicotiana tomentosiformis. Next base: position 104,086,588 of record NC_090823.1, on the reverse strand, counting down.
TACACTCATCATTTCTTCTGATATCTCCTCCTCCGTCTCCTCCATCTTGCTCCTCCACCCATTAGTCAGCGTCGCCGCCGTTGACGCCCCATTACCACCGCCTCCTAAACCTGGAAAATTTGATCCTCAGCCTCTTATGTTGCATTGCAAGCAGTTGAGACAAGGCATGGAATCTATCTTAAGAAGCTGCAGATCAGTGAAAAACAAGTTTGCAATTTCAGTTGTTTGTGCCATAGTTGATGCCATGATGTTGTCACATATTGAAGATATATTCACCACATTTCAGGTACCTAGTGATTTAGAAAGGGTTTCAACATTTCCTTTTTAGAGAGAATATATAACAACTTTCTAAATTTAAAAATAATAATTAGTCAGCAATTACGTGAAATTCTGTGTATATATATATCATTATCACCGCAGGTACCTATTGTGGGTTTCTTCCCTTGTGGCGCAGCTTGCCTTGCCATGGATTATGCTGCTTGGAAAACTGATGTAGAATACATCAAACCGGGTGAAACACGGTTTCTTCCCGAATTACCCAATGAAATGGCCATGGATTACGTTGATATAGTTAGGAGATATAGCTCATTAGAGGAAGCATTTGGTTCTGAGATTTCACGTACGAAAACGAAATCATTTCCGACACAACCTGGTGACGAGCCACCATGGGTGGAAGAGGTATTGTAAGAAGAGTTTAAGTTATATATATAAAAGTTTTACCATGTGTCGGTCTAGCAGATAACCTGTAGCAGGTAACGTCAATTTAATTTCAAAATTACTGTATTTTAAGAAAGTTTACCTGTAGATATCTTTTGGGTACCAAATAATGTAAAAAAATATTTTCACTTACTATGCATATAACTAAAACTCATGTATATTAGAATAGTTTATTACTGTTGAGAATTGTGAAAATTCCTACATCGACTGGGACAAAGGAATTTTGAAGGTCTAAAGATGAAAGTTTACCAAAAAGTTTAAACAAGCAATTGGTACTAATATATTACTCTCTATCTTATGTTATGAGAAAGGGTTCGGAGTATGAGGGTAAGCACTTAATTTTTGGGGTGAATTTGAGATAAATTCTTCAAGTCTAAAATTAAATTTACCAAAAGTACAACTATAAGTTAGCAATATTAAGAATTCAGAACATTAAAAAAAAAAATAGTTTGTGAAAATCGTAACTAAAGAAATAAGTGACTCGTCAAATAATAATAATGTCACATAAAATAAGATTGTTGGTATATACGAACAACATCTCTTTAAGAAAAGTTGCTTTACTCTCAAATCCCTTCACAATACTGTCTTTATTTTCTCCAAACAGGTAAAGGTTACAGTTGCAATTCTTGTGAACACGTTCGTTGAACTAGAGCAAACATTCTTGGAGTATTTAGCAAAACAAACAGGACTTCCAATTTGGGGCGTTGGCCCTATGTTGCCAGAAAAATTCTGGACACTCACTGCCTCAAAATCCCTCCTTCGCGATCGCGACATTAGAACAAATTTTAGTCACAAAACAAATTACTCAGAAGATGAAGTACTCAATTGGCTAGACTCAAAGTCTCCTAGTTCAATCATTTACATTGCCTTTGGTAGTGATGTTGTGCCCACTTTGGAAGAACATGAAGAAATAGCAAAGGCACTAGAAGAGAGTTCAAGGCAAAATTTCATATGGGTAATCTCCAAAAATCAAGACTATTATCCTAATGGCTTGGAAACTCAAGTTGGGAAAAGGGGTTTGATAATAAATGGATGGGCACCTCAATTGTTGATATTAAGTCATTCGTCGACAGGTGGATTCTTGACTCATTGTGGATGGAATTCGACTATGGAAGCGATTGGACAAGGGGTACCTTTATTAGCATGGCCTATTAGAGGTGACCAATTTTATAATGCAAAGTTGATAGTGTGTTATCTCAAAATTGGCCACATGGTATCATCAATTGGAGAAAATATTGGGTTGAAAAGGGTTAAGAAGGAAGAGATAATACAAGGGGTTCAGAGATTAATGGAGGATAAACAAGTTCATAATCGAGTAAAGGATTTAAGTCACAAATATAGACATGGTTTTCCAATTAGTTCAGCAGCTTCTTTGCATGATTTCAAGGATTTTATTATGCAAGCAAAGTGAAGAGCGGAGGATGTTAGAGGGTTTTGTCTGTGCTCTAGAGTAAGCTATCTTCAATTTATTTCTTAAGTCCGCATTGAAACTAAAAAATCCTCGCATCTAAAATAAAATACTTTGTACCCTAATGTCATAATTCAAAAATCCTTTGTTACTTGTTACTTATCCATTCATGACACTAGCAAAGTGTTTCGTATTTGCTACTGTTAAATTAAGGTCCATATGTATACCTTAACTTGGTATTATGATTTAAAATTATCCTCATATTAAAGCTCTGTTAAAGCTCAATAGCAAAAAATAATACTTCCTTCATTTATTTTTAGTTGTCCACTTATTTGTTTTTTAAATATGAATTTATGGCAAGTAACAAAAATCTTCAATCTTGAAAGTAAGTATCACATCCACTTTTGACTTTGCACTTCTTTTAAGAAAAAATAAATGAAGTATTTATTTTATAATTTTACCCATAATAATTATAGTATTTCAAAAAATCTTAGTAAATGATTTGGGGAATAAGTAGTTAATGATAAAAGTAAAACAAGAAAATACTATTGGGTTATCGATATCGGATTATTGGATAAATATTTCGTTAACGGTTTAATATTATTTGACTATTGGGTTATCGGTTTGGGTCTCGGTTTGTTCAATTTTATTAACGGTTTAACCGATAACCCAATAAGCTTTATCAAAACTATAATTTTACCCACAAAGTATATAAAGCCACCTTATGACTTCATCTCTCATTCTCTCAGAGCAGTTACTTTTCATTTTCAGATCTTAATCCTTAGAGTAAGTTTTAAACTTTTCATATTTTTAGTTTTTCTATTTGTTTCTTTTGTTGCACTGATTCTTTAGCATTTACAAGATTAGAATTTTATTATTTTTCTGTGAATTATGCCCGCCCCGCAGTGAGATACTTAGTAAGATTAGAATGTTGAATGTCTTATTCCTTACTCCTAGTAACTTATAACTTTAAAATTAAGATCATTCGTTGAGATTTTCACATGCAAAAAAAAAAAAAAATTCTTTTCTAAAGTTGAAATTTAATCCCTCCTTTCTTAAGAAAAAAATTTCAGTTCCTTTCTCTTAACAATATGGTCACGATTTCTATGATAAGAACATAAACTTTTTTGAATATTTTTTATTCTTATCGGGTAAACTAATAATCGAACCGATAACTGACTAACCGATATCTTATCGGTTTAATATATTTCTAAACCGATAACTGATATGTCGAACCAATAACATCTACAACCGAACCGACCCGATCAATACCCTCACCCATATAGTAGATAAGTAAAAGTGAATAGAGGGAGTATATATCAAAAGTTTAAAATGAGCAAAGTAGCTCAATTTCAAGTAACAAGTTTGACCATTTTCTCTTCTATTCATGAGTTTATATCCATTTATCTTTTGCAAATGCTCTGTGTTCATGTTCCTTTCGTATCAATTTCTATCTCACTGATTTTGTTCTACTTAGCAAAAAAATTGATTAGGATTTCCTCGAGAATAGAAGACGATCGTTGGAGCAACGAGGAATTGTAATTGATCTCAAGTCAAAAAAAAGACTTCAAGTTTTTCATTATTACTTTACTCTATAAATAAAAAACCGTTTTGACAAAGGTAACGGAATTTGTTAGTGAAAATGAGCTAAGAAAAGGCCCCCTGACACATTTTTCTTTTTTTTTACTAAGTGAAGCAATGAATGACTTGAAGTAATTACCAGTTAACAAGAATGTCTCTGGAACTTCTTTAACACATAGGAATACGAGTTAAGATTAATAATTTGGATAATCACAATCACATACAAAGGGAAAGAAAATAAAAAATGTATCAAAATGGAATTAGAATATTTGTCCTAACCAATATGATAAAGAAGAAGAAGAAGAAGAAAGTTAAGATAGAGCAGCATCTTGATTTTGTCAATATTACAAATTTGAAGCTCTCGGCCAGGCCAACAACCTAGTCGTACAATATACAATGTATGATTCTGCAAGAAACACAACATGCTTTATACAACTTAAAAACAAACTTAATTGGTCGACTCTATAAAAAAGCAGGACAAGCATCACTATCATCTCACCTAAAGCATAATTAAGTGATATTAGTAAAATGAAAATACGACAAGTTACAAGAGAGATACAGTTTTAGCTAATTTAAAATTATTTAATAATACTCATAATTCCCAAAATTACTAGTTATAAAAAAGTTACAGTTTTGCATTTCTCTTATCTCTCAACAAGGTCAAAATTAAATCCATAAAATAAAAATCCAAAATAAGGCGCAACAGAAATTTAAAAATTTAAATTATTTTGAAGTTTTTCAATATAAGAAATTAAATATATTTTTCTTGCAATCTTAATAGATCTAGTGAAAGATAAAAATAATGGAAGAAAAAAAAAATTATACGACCGACACCAATTAATTGAAAATATATTTTAGTAATATTAGCATGTTTACTTTAAGTTATGAGATTCAAATGCCTATAGAAAATAAATAGAACTTCTAGGATTATTTTCGTTGTATAATATTGGTCTAAAACGAATTTAAATGGAGACGCAGTCAGTGAAAATTCACAGTAGTTATTTTTGTTTAAAATAGCTGGTTAAAGGTTTTTTGGTATTTCTTTAACTTAAAAAGTTCAACTTCTTGTGAAAAAAACATCAAAATTTTGAAACAAACATCATTTTTTAAAAATAACTTTACTTTTTGCAAATAATTAGGCAAGAAAAACGGCACCAAAAGATCAAGAACTTTCCAGTGAAGGAAACTTAAGCATAGAAGATATGATATTCTTTCCTCAAGAACCAAGAATAAAGCCAAGTATTTGTGTAAACGGTGAATTTGGGCAGCTATTTTGTGTAAAAATTCCTAAAATTATAATGATAATGTAAACTATTAGGGTATATATTGAATAAGTCGCTCAAACTTGGAATCTTGTAAGTGAAGACAGGAAAAATAAATTTTATTTTTTATTTAGCAAACTTGGGCTGGTCATTGTAACTCCCAGGCCCCAGCTCAAACAGCAAAATACATTTATTTTTGTTCATACATATAGCAAAACTTGGGCTGCACTTGTTTTTTCAACCATCTCACTTAAAAGTGTTGAAAATCCACCATAAAGACATGCAATTATATCAGGATTTTCCAGCAACCAAAAAAAGTACACAACTCATACAAGTAGAGGTTACTTTGTCACTAGCAATACATGTTCCTGAGTACAGCACCAGACACTGCTTATTTCGATGGTAGCATCTCTCAAACATCTGCATCCAATACAAAACCAAAAGTCATGGCTCCAATGCTATAGAATGCAACTTTAATTGAATAAACAAGTTGCCGAAGGATGTTAACTTACCGTTTGGGGAACAAGAACTCCTTGAAAAGTCAGACGGAGCCATAGGAATGGATATGGACAGCTGAGTAGAGGAGAAATTATTTTTGTTGGATCCCTCGTCATCAAGATTGGACCACGATTCCTTAGCTGTAGGCCATTCGTCAAAGAAAGGGCGCATAGAACGTTCCTCCTGCTTTACAGTCCCAGGAGAGCCAATGTCACTATCAAAAAAGCAATGTTGTTGCTGTTTCGAAATAGTTGCATCAATCACAGGCTCAAATGGATGAGGCAGTCGTGTTTGAGGCGAGTCGTATAGCAACTGAGTGTCATTTTTTGGTTTCACCATTGGGTTTGAGGGAAGTTGTGGTGTTAAACACCATGTGCTGTCTGCATTAGATCCCATCCCTAAACTTCTCATACTAGCTGAAGCTTCTAGAGAGAAATTCTGCTCATCAGCATCAACAGCCATTCCATGGAAATATCTGTGTTGGCATTTTGCATTTCATTAATGTGGATGTTACACCACTTATAAGACAAGTGCAGCTCAATTTTGCTATATAAAAATAAATGAATTTTGCCAATCTTTCGGTTGGAATGCAACAATTACTTTTGGATATTCCAGTTTAAGCAACATTGTTAGTATTTCGTAGTAAATCATGTAGTCTAGTTTCAAGTACCCAGATGATTATTGACCAAGTCGGCCCTAATTATTCTGGGTTCTTGTGGTGTTACATCACTTATTTCTCCAAAGAAGTCTATACCATGTATCTTATGGCCTATACATCTCTCTTATTTAGCTTTTTCCATTCTCTTACCTATTCAGAAATCCAGTCACAGTGTTTCTTAGTGACCAAACTCTGAGAGTCCAATAAATATCATCTACTTCTTTCTGCAGTTCCACTTCTAACATTGATCAAGCCCTTGAAAATTCAAACTGAAAGCGCTCATATTCTAAGACAACCTATTATGCTGTCGAAGCTGCTTGCTGTCCTTAGAACTGCTGAAAGTATCCTATCGAAATTAGGCACTATATAATAATCTTGGTGCACATATAATAGTCCTTTTTTAAGACAGGAAAAATTGGCAGACATGATCATGCGTCACTTTCTACAGTAATAGCCGCAAAATTGATGCAACTCTCTCTCAACAAGTTTTTACTGTGGTTTCTTAAAAAAAGTAAATGATACTGAAAAGAAGTCCATACAATTTTTTTGCTGTCATTACAATAAAAACTTTTCATATTAGTAAGAAGAGCTAATATGATAAATTAACTCCAAGTATTCTTGGTCGACTAAGAAAGAAATGGAGAAAGGAAATCTACTCCCCCTTCAAAGTTCTTTAGAATAGAATTAGAAGATTTGAATCCTCGAAGTCCTATCAAGCAAACAACAGGATGGCAGAAAAAATAAAATCATGATTACTGATATGCCCTTAGTGCTCGCTACAAAATTTTGTTATTAAACCTTTGCATATAAGATTATTTGGAACTCGAATTATGTCACAAGGAAATAGGGAAATTTGTATTTCAGCAAGAAGAGTATGACCTATTTGGCATCCTTCCAAATGTAAAAGATTTGATTGTAACGTTTTTATCTTTACTTCGCAACAGAAACACAAATCATATACGCAAGCCTTTTCACATGTAACCAGTATTGAACATCACCAAGTACAGCCAAAGACCAAACTTTTACCCAACATTGTATAAGCATTCAAGGAAGATCCCATTTAAGTAACAAAATGCCAACTGCTTGAAAAAATAAACAAGTACATCTGAGAAAAAAGCACCTAAAGAAAACATGAACCATAGAGGACAAAGAGACTTTACCTATATGCCTTGTTATCTACCCCATAGGAGACAGGCTCCATCTGCGTCTTCATTCCAGTGCTTCCATAATTCGGTTCTTCTGAATAAGCAGCAGAATATAATGGCATGTTCTGTAAGCTTCCGCTGCTGCTAATTTGGAAATTTCCACTTATTTTGCTGCTTCCAGTAGCATTGTTCGACATACTTGTCAACAGGGACTGGGAAGTAGATTGAGATTCCACATGCTTTCTTGAACGGTTTCGGCCTCGATTCATGTGCCGCTCGCAATATTTTGAGTCAGGATATGCATCTTTGGAGCACCTCCACTTCTTTCCATCTGTCCTTCTACACCTTCCTGGCTCAGGGTCAAACTTCTTTCCATAATAGGAACAATAACCCACTGACCACAGAAGATACAAGCTAATAAGTTCCTTATCTAGAAAACAGATATGGCTGCAACACCTCTCCATCAAACCCCTAAAAAGGACTTTATAACACAACAATAACCCAGTAAAATACTACTAATGGGGTCTGGGGATGGTAGTGTGTACGCAGACCTTACCCCTACCCTGAAGGAGTAGAGAGGCTGTTTCCGAAAGACCCTCGGCTCAAGAAAACAAAAAGACAAAAGGATAAAAGGAGATAATATTAGTATCACCACAGCAATCATAGGAAAAATAGGAACACCATGAAATCCAGAAGAAAAATGCAGAGCAAAAGCGATAGCTAGTAAATAGGACATGCACTGCAAAGCGAAGTAAATAGGACTTTATAACACAAAAAGGAAATATTTTACTATATTTGGTTGGCCATTCTGCAGTCAGAAACCCAACAGATAGGAATTATACCAGAATAGAGACTGAAACTTATTCACTTCACAGACATTGAGATATAATGCAGCCTATAAATTATAAATTATGCATAAAACCAAAATAAACACCAAATGAGCCTCTGGAAATCAATAACATGATATCTCTTACTGTTTTGTGAAACAAAAGAAACAAAGATATAGTCCACCACTTGCCATATTCATTTAGATTACATTAGTAACCTACTTAAAATCAAAAGAGACTTATCCTACGGTCCTTCCCAATAAATAAAAGAGAGAAATGTTTCTCTTAGGGCTAACGAATCGCAGAAATAAGCAAAAATGAATGGATCAGTAAATGTCCAAACAAGAAAACAGAACGAGGAGAAAACAAAATGTAAGGGCTACTAATGATTGTACTGCCTTAAAAAAAATATTAGACCAAAAAAAGTGGAAAGCAATTTTCTTTATATGCATGCTCCAATTTCCCTATCAAAGCATGGTAAACTTCTCTTTCAGAAATGCAGACATTTCCAAGTTCCAGCACACTGCTTACTGAAAGAAGCTAAAAGTATTAACTATTGATAAATGAGCAAATTAACTTACAAAATGAAGAACGGAACGTTTTTACTTTAAATGAGAAAGACCTGGATCTCAGAATGGGATTCAGAATTTAAATTCATTGCATTTTTAAATTATGGATTCAAAATTTAATACTATTCCATAAATTTTAGTTTTTCCATGCAAAACTCGGGATAATAGGCCCGTCCCTCTACCTTCTCCACTTAAATATCAGGCTTAGTGATATTTAGCTTTAAGTATATATATTTATATGCATATCGCCTAATGTTTTACTCGTGTCTCGTAGATTTCGGATGTAAAATGTATTGATTTATGTTAATTCATGGTATTTTTATATGTAGGAATCATCCGGAGGCAATAGGGGGCGAAAGGTGCGAGATTAGAGCCAAAACAGAGAAAAACGGGAAAATGTTGAATTCCAGCGCCACAGGCAGCGCCCCACGCCACCTGTGGCGCCATTTACAGAATGCTCAAAGGGCCAGCGCCAGGCAGCGCACGGGCGCTGGTGACAGGAATTTCTCCAACTTTGCTCGGGACAAGGTTATTTCGGCCCTAGACCTACCCAACACGTATAAAAGCAAGACTAAGCCTATTTTGAGGAGGGAGATGCCACTTTGAAGAAAAAATACACATGAGGAACATCCGAGAGCGAGGATATCTCAGTTTTCTTCATCTTTTCTTAGTATTTTCAATTATTCAACACTTGTGAATTTGTTTGATACTATCATGAGTGGCTAAAATCCATAGTTCTGGGATTGTGATTTAGCCATGAATATTGTTGTTTAACGTTGACTTAACCTTAATTACAATTCACCAATATATGGTTGTTTCTTCAATTCTGTGATTAATTGCTTAATTGTCTGGTCAGCAGTTAGGTTGTATTTACTATCTATGCTATGCTTGGGAAAACCATGTTTAGATTAGAGAAGAATTGAAGAGAGCATGATCTTAACTCTGAGGGGGGGCAGATTTGTGGTTAGGATAGGAATATACCTAGTCACCGTGCTTAATTAAATATCGTAATCTTAATGCGTTCTTAATAGATTGATTGCATAGAAATATAGGTGTTAATCTATTTTGAATAGGCGAGTAGTACTTCGAGAGAAGGCTACGAGAGCAATTGTTCAATTAATTAGCAACCATGAGTGAATTGTATGAAAGGGAGAGCTAACTAGAACACAATAGGATTGGTGAATCGACCACAACCCTAGAAAATTTGTCTATATTGAATACACAACAACCATTTTGTTGCTTGATAATTTAGTTACTAGTTAGAATTATTGTTTTGTATAATCACACTTTTGAACTTTGATTGACTCGACTGAATAACAATTGTGATGAATTTAGTGAGTAGTTAATACAAGTTTCTGTGGGTACGACACTCGACTTATCATTTTATTATCATTTTATTACTTGTACAACCACTTATACTTGCGTGTGCGTTTGGGAGCGACAAGTTTTTGGCGCCGTTGTCGGGGACTTGAATATTGACTACTTTCTAGTTTTAGCTTTAATTGTTTATTTCGTCAAGTTTAACGTTACTTAATTGTTGCTCTGCTCTCAGGAACCTTGATTGAATGCGAAGGGTAAGAAGCCAGGACAGACTTCAAGGCTTTGACCCCGAACCTGAGAGAACATTTCACAGGAGGTTAAGGGAAGCAAGGGACACAAATAATCTTCAGGCACTTGTTCAATTTCCTGTGAACATAGCAGAGGAGCAACATATGGCTGTTCAGGAGGTGGCGATGCCCAGCATTGCTAATGTCACCTCCAGCATTGTGAAGCCTAGAATCACTGGGCACTTTGAGCTGAAACAGAGCATGATCAAGCTACTACATGCGAATGGGCAGTTTATGGGTCTTCCACACGAGGATCCACAACAGTACATCCTGAACTTCTTGGAGATTAGTGATACTTATATCACTAACGAAGTCACTCCAGACTATGTGAGGCTCACATTGTTCCCGTTCTCTCTGTTGGGCGAAGCAAAGCGTGGTTGAAGGCAGTACCAGCTAATTCTATTACATCATGGAATGATCTGGCAAGGAAATTTTTGGCAGCAAAACTGCAAAGATCAGAAGTGAGATAGTCGCCTTCAAACAGAAATCGGGGGGTCTTTATACTCAGCTTGGAAAAGATTCAAGGGGATGCTCAGAGACTGTTCTCATCACAATCAGACAAACGAAGTGTTAGCTCACACTTTCATAGAAGGGCTACATCCTTGAGACAAAGATTGTGGTAGATGCTGCAGCTGGAGGTCAAGTGTTGGAGAAAAGCTTTGATGAGATATATGCGTTATTGAACAAATTCTCCAAAAGCAATCCTGATTGGCAAGGAGAGATGAGCAGACACACAGTGCAAAAATCTGCAGGGGTTCTCGGGTTAGATGTATTGTCTGTATTATCAGCCCAGATTGCCACATTGGCCAACCAAGTCAATCAGATGACCTTGGTTATTAACAAGCAACAAGCCCAGCCAGTGCAACAGGTTCAAATATTTTGTGAAGTATGTGGAGAGTGTCACACGAGCGACTTATGCCCAGTTAATCCAGAGTCTGTCTGTTTTGTGGATAATGCAAATAGGGGCCAGACAAACCAGTATGGGAACACTTATAATTATAACTGGAGGAACCACCCAAACTTCTCTTGGGGTGGAAACCAAGGTGCTCAAAATCAGTACAGGCCACAAGCGCCTCAACAGCAATATAGACCACCTCAGGCTGAACAACCTGCAAACCCGACGAGTCACCTTGAGGACATGATGAAGAAATTAATGGCTGACCAGCAAGCTTAAGCAGCAACCAACGCTGCAGCAATTCAAAATTTGGAGCGACAAATGGGGCAACTTGCCAATGCCCAAAATACTCGACTAGTTGGAGCTCTTCCAAGCGACACTGAGGCTAATCCTAAGGCACCTATTAATGTTGTGTCATTGAGGAATGGAAGACGGTTAGAAGAAGTCCAGTCGAAAAAGAGAAAACAAGTGACCTTTAATGAGAAACCGGCCACCATAGAAGTAGAATCAGAAAAATCAAAGGAGACAGAGAAGCCAGCTGAAGAAGCGGTGGCTAAGCAACCCCCACCATTAGTTGTCAGGCCACCACCTCTGTTCCCTCAGAGATTGCAGAAAGTGAAGGATAATGCCGCTTATAAAAAGTTTCTTGATATTTTGAAGCAGGTGCAAATCAATATTCCACTGGTTGACATCCTGCAAGAAGTGCCCAAATATGCTAAATACATCAAGGACATAGTGGCAAATAAAAGGAGGTTGACCGAGTTCGAGACTGTGGCACTACCTCAAGAATGTAGCTCAAGAATTCAAAGCAAACTACCTCAGAAATTGAAGGATCCGGGTAGTTTCACTATCCAAATCTAGATTGGTATGCATGCAGTCGACTGAGCTTTGTGTGATCTTGGAGCGAGCATCAATTTGATGCTGCTATCTGTGTTCAAACAGTTGGGGTTGGGTGAGCCGCGCCCAATAACGGTAATTTTACAGTTGGATGATCGCTCCCTTGCTCATCCTGAAGGAATGATTGAAGATGTGTTAGTTCAAGTGGGTTCTTTCATATTCCCTGCTGATTTTGTTATCTTGAACTACGAGCTTGATCAAGAAGTCCCATTTATTTTGGGGCGTCCATTCTTAGCCACGGGCCGAGAGCACTCAGATTGCCAGCCCACTATGAAGAGCTATCTATGATTTATGTGGTGGAAAGTGATGCGACGTCATTTGTGCCTTATATGAGCCCTATAGATCCTCTTGAACGAGCTTTGATTAGGGATGAAGAAGACAGTAAAGATGAGATGACGGGAGAAATTGAGCAAGTACTTGACATGTCTTGCACCTGCGCTTGAAGAAGGTTTGGGAGATTTGAGGAGTTGGACAGGCCTGTCACTTTGACCCCTCCTAAGCCATCTAATGAAGAAGTTCCATAGCTAGAACTTAAGCCCCTTCCAGTGCACCTGCGCTATGCTTATTTGGGGAACTCTGAGACATTGCCGGTGATTATCTCATCCAGCTCGACTGATGTACAAGAAGAAAAATTGCTCAGAGTACTCCGGGAATGCCTCCTTAATTTGTCCTTCCTCTGGCCTAGCACTGCTCCAATAACATGATCACTTTGTATCGCACATAAGTTCAAATGGTAAGGACCAATCCAATACCGCAATAATGGGGGCAGCCACCAACTGCTTTTTTGAGCTCTTCAAATGCCTTTAGGCACGCTTCATCAAAATTGAAAGTTACATCCTTTTCAAGCAACCTGCACAAAGGAATAGCAATTTTTGAAAAATCCTTAATAAAGCGTCTATAGAATCCAGCGTGTCCCAAGAAACTCCGGACACCCTTCACAGAAATGGGTGGAGGTAATTTTTCAACCGCCTCCACCTTCGCCTTATCAACTTCAATGCCGCTCCTTGACACTCTGTGACCCAACAAGATGCCTTCTTGCACCATAAAATGGCATTTTTTCCAATTTAACACTAGATTTGTTTCTTCACAACGGGCCAACACCTTGCTCAAATTCTTCAAAAAGTCATCATAAGAAAACCCAAAGACTGAAAAATCATCCATAAAGACTTCCACAAATTTTTCCATCATATCGGTGAAAATAGTCATCATGCACCTCTAGAAAGTTGTGGGTGCATCGCAAAGACCAAACGGCATTCGCTTGAAGGCGAAAGTGCCATAAGGACAAGTAAAAGTGGTCTTCTCCTGATCCTCTGGCATATGACAATCTGGTTGTACCCCGAATAACCATCAAGGAAGCAATAATATTCATGCCCTGCCAATCTGTCCAACATTTGGTCAATGAATGGGAGTGGGAAGTGGTCCTTGCGGGTTGCTTTGTTGAGCGGTTGAGCCTTCTGTAATCAATACAAACTCTCCACCTCGTCACAGTGCGAGTAGGAATCAACTCATTTTTCTCATTCTCTACCACAGTCATCCCTCTCTTTTTGGGCACACATTGCATTGGGCTTACCTAATTGCTGTCAGAGATAGGGAAGATGATACATGCATCGAGCCGTTTAATTACGTCCTTCTTCACGACCTCTTTCATAATGGGATTTAATCTCCTTTGTTGCTCAACACTGGGGCGGTGTCCATCTTCCAGAAAGATTTTATGCATGCAAAATGATGGACTGATTCCTTTGATGTCAGCAATTGTCCACCTAATAGCCTTTTTATGCTCGCGAAGTACTCTGAGCAATTTTTCTTCTTGTACATCGGTCGAGCTGGATGAGATAATCACTGGCAATTAGAGTTCCCCAAATAAGTATAACGTAGATGCGCTGGAAGGGGCTTAAGTTCTAGCTTTGGAACTTCTTCAATAGATGGCTTAGGAGGGGTCAGAGTGATAGGCCTATCCAACTCCTCAAATCTCCCAAACCCATGGACATAACTACAAGACATGTCAAGTACTTGCTCAGTTTCTCCCATCATCTCATCTTCACTGTCTTCCTCATCCCCAATCAAACCTCGTTTAAGAGGATCTTTGGGGCTCATATAAGACACCAATGACGTTACATCACTTTCCACCACATAAATCATGGTTAGCTCTTCATAGTGGGCTGGCAATCTGAATGCTTTATACACATTGAATACCTCCACTTGATCACCTACTCTCATCGTCATCTTTCCTTCGCATACATCAATAATAGCTCGGCCCGTGGCTAAGAATGGACGCCCCAAAATAAATGGGACTTCCTGATCAGGCTCGCAATCCAAGATAATAAAATCAGCAGGAAATATGAAAGAACCCACTTGAACTAACCCATCTTCAATTAAAAAACAAATTCAACAAAACTCTAACCCCTCCCCAATTTCACTCGCTCACGCTCTCTCTCTGCCGCAACCCCCTTTCTCTTTCTCTCAAGTTTTTCTTGCTTGCTTTCATCCTCATTCATCAAAGGTATGTTCCCTCTTCTCCATTGATTTTATTTTGTGAGTAAAGTTCCCCATCCCGTTGTTCAAACACCCCAGCCCCAAAAATATCCCTAATAATTTGTTTTTTGGAATTCTTTTCTATGGTGGGTGGCCCTATTGTGCAATGAAATTGGTTGTGACGACCTTGTTGTTGTAATGTATACGGAGTAGTAAACTAGAATTCTCTCTACTTCGTTGAAATTTTGGAGGGTCACCATGTTCCACCATTGTTGAACTAAGTTGCACACACTTCATGCCCACAATGTGTTTGCTAAAATGTTTGAATGAGTATTTTGTGCACCGGTGAAGTCTGAGTAACCGAGTGTAGTTGTATGTGATATCGGGCTAAGTGTGGGGTGTTTGGGGATGATTTTACATAATTCGGAGCTTGGTTTTAATGTGCACATGTCGCTCACACCATGTATCTTGTATTATGTATGTTGTAGCACTTTGTAGAATTAGCTAATGTAGTGTCGTAGTTGTAGAGGTTAATGATCGACCACTTGATTTGTGTGGCATAACTCGTGAGCTAAAAATTGTGCGGCATGGGGAAGTCATGAGTACCCATTGTCTTGTGGTGCAACACTTGTGCGTTTTAAACCACGATTGTGAGTATACCACATTGAGCCTTCGGTTTTAAGTGGGCCATCTTTGACTCTCGCGGCAACCTTAGGCGAAGTTCTTCATTCTCTCTCACATTCATGCTTATTTGTGTTGTAGGTTGCTATGGCTCGTAATAATGCAAACAAAGGTAAGGGAGTAGGGAAGTCCTCCACCACTGCCCCCGCGCCTAAAAAGCACAAGCAAGGAGAAGGATCATCTAGGCAAGCTAAAGGGAAACAAGTTGCCGAAGGATCACAGCAGGCACCATTGAAACCGAGGCCTCGTTTGAAACTAGTCAGTGATGTTGCTATCGCATGGCACAGGGACTTCGTGCTATATGGGTGGTACGTCTCCGAGATGGGCATTAATGTGAAAGCTTTAGAAAAGAACTTCCCGGACGTGCTTGGCCGGTTGCGAGCACTGAACATGGAAAAATTCCTAGAATGCCCCGGCCATGCAAATTTGAGCATGGTGAGAGAATTGTATGCTAATTGGAATGCGGACTTGTTCAGGTCACATATCCGTGGAAAAGACGTGTCACTGAATAGGCGGGCCTTATGTGAATTTTTGGGGGTTGAGAACTCTGACCTGCGGAGGCTACAAAAATTTGTCAAAAGCCCAAGCTACACGGCGATACGACACTCTTTGTGGCGTCGATTGAAATGCCAAGTGGACCAGAACTAAGGGCGATACCCATCTTGAGATGGTTCGCTCTGATTTCAACAAGAGCGCCAAAGTGTGGCAGAATTTCGTGCATGCCCGACTCATGCCAGTTGAACACAACAGCGAATGCACTCGAGCTCGAGTGTGTGATATTCTTTTTGACGACTGGGAGACCCATTAATGTGGCTGATATCATGCTGGGGGAGATGGCCCGCACACGCTTAGGGCGGCAGATTAAGAGGTTTTTCTTTGGCAATTTGCTCACGCAGTATATGCTCTCCCGAGAGGTGCCGGAATACCCCGGGTATGACGAGGTGGTGGTGGCTCCTAAAGGGCTGTTGGACATCACATCTTTGTCGGAGACTACGTCTAAGCTCCCTCAGGCAGCACGGAATGAAAGAGACGAGAACTTCAACAGGTATCTCTATAACTCCTTAAAAGTAATCATGAGCAGGATGGGTGTATCAGACGAGGAGCGTATGCATTTACGCAATGATTTGTCTAGTTTTTCCAAAGAGATGTTGGGGATTGCACCTGGCAACCTCGTTCACCCATCGGAGGACGAGAACACTCACAAAGGCTCCGACACGGAGGATGAGATTGGTGATGAGGTCACGGGGCCCATGGATTTGGTGCCTCTGGGACCTGATGATGATGCTGAACCCGGAGCTGCTGATGGCGGGCATGTTGAGGAGGAGGACTCCGACTAGCAGGGAGTTTTCTTTTCACCCTACTCTGCTTTACATTTTCACATGCATCGGGGACTATGCATATGCTAAGCGTGGGGTGGGATAACTACTGCTTGTGATGTACTTTGTATAAATTGTATCAATTTGTTTCTTTTTATTAGTTTTTACTTAGTCTAGTTTGTTTTAGAAAAAAGAAAGAAAAAAAATACAAAAATACAAAAAGAAAAAAAAAATAGAAAAAGCTCGGACTTTTCCCGACGATGGATCTGTTGGACAATTTTCTTTAGGGATATAGTCCGACTAAAAACACCAAAAAGATTTTTTTTTTCATTTTAGGATAGTTAGGTAGTATTCCTTGGTTTTTCTTTGGGTGCCGGTTCTTTTCCAAGGGTGTAGCTCGAATCGGGTACTTTATTTTTTTTTTAGGAGTAGGTTAGGGGAAGAAACTGAGTTGCTCTGAGATACCTATTGACGTGTTTGGTGCTGGCACATTAGGTTATGGCATGCGCTCTATCTTCCCGTACATTTGATTTGAATTGTGATGCCTGAGTAAAATAAATAGCCTATTATGTGACGCCTTTTCGCAGTTGTTTGACTTGTATGCCACATAGTGCAATATTGCTTAAAATTTCTCAATTATATGTGTTTGCTTGACGTGAGAGTTGAACAGAACCGTCTTGATTGAGTCATGTGCAATGTGTGGGTGAGGAATTGTGATTCTCTGTGCTATCCTGTGTAATCTAGAACTTGCCCCGTGTGTTAATCGAAGCAAAATCATTAAGTTATGCTAGTCTAGGAGATGACGTAGACGTTTCTTGCTTGATCATAGATGTGCTTGTCACGTAAAAATAAAATTTTCTGTTGCTAGCCCCTTTGAGCCTATAGACCTTTTCTTTGGCACCCACATTACAATTCGTATCTTATTTTGTTCTTAATTTGAGATTGTTGAACCTTAACCTCCTAAGGCACTTAGTCGCTAAAAGAAGTAAGGTGGGAGATTGGGGAGTAGCTTTCGAGTGGAACCATGGAAAGGCCCTTTGGTGCACTAAAGTGTGAAAAAAGGTTACTAGCCGATGAACCTTAATGTATGGAGTGTGTGTAGGAAAAAAAAATTACAAGAAAAAAAAATGATAGTTCAAATAATGTAGAAAAACACACACCTCCTAATCTTACTAATTTGTACTAGTGGGAGTATAGAAGTGCTTAATTGAAAAAAAGGGCTATGTTGTATATGGTTTGTGGTGAGAGAATTGGTTGAGAAGAATATATGCTCGATTTGTGAGTGTAGTGTATTAAAGTGCTTGGGAGGGTTAGTCATTATTCCTAAATGTATCTTACCCATCCCTTAGCCTACATTATAATCTTAAAATCCTAATTGATCCTAGATTTGGCTAGCTTAGATTAGTAGAGATGTACACTACGGGCAAACTTATGGTACGACCACGGGATGCACATGAATTCTTTGTGAGAGTGAGCGAATTTTGTTCAATTATGTGACGTCCTTAAATTATGTTCAAAGGCATACTTGAATGTGTGGACTATTCTATATTCACTCTTTTGTTTGTTAGTGAGGACACGTGATCTCATGAAGGATTGGTAATGTTGTAAACTTATCTTGTTGGGTGAGTGTGCGAGTTGAGGGTGCTTAGTGGTAACGAGTCGGCTCTTGAGGTAGGGTGGTGACGGATAGGTTGTTTGGATTGATTGAATTGAAATAATAGACTCGGGCATGTTTAAAACGGGAAGAATGTGAATTTTGTATGGTCATGCTTGATTGCCGGTGTCGATCATAGTCAAGGGTAGCGTGTATGGTAAAAAAATTGAAGTGTTCCTCTCTAGTTGAGATTTGGACGTAGTTGGGGTATATTTGATAGTCCCATTGCTCGAGGACGAGCAAGAGTCTAAGTGTGGGGTGTTAATATTTAGTTTAAAATACATATATTTATATGTATATCGCCTCATGTTTTTCTCGTGTCTCGTAGATTTCGGATGTAAAATGTATTGATTTATGTTAATTCGTGGTATTTTTATATGTAGGAATTATCCGGAAGCAATAGGGGGCGAAAGGTGCGAGATTTGAGCCAAAACGGAGAAAAACGAGAAAATGTTGAATTGCAACGCCACAGGCAGCACCCCACGCCACCTGTGGCGCCATTTACAGAATGCTCAAAGGGCCAGCGTCCCACGCTGCCCTGCGCGCTGGTAACGGGAATTTCTCCAACTTTGTCCGGGACAACGTTATTTCGGCCCTAGACCTACCCAACGCGTATAAAGGCAAGACTAAGCCTATTTTGAGAAGGGAGACGCCACTTTGAAGAAAAAATACACACGAGAAACATCCGGGAGCGAGGATATCTCAGTTTTCTTCATCTTTTCTTAGTATTTTCAATTATTCAACACTTGTGAATTTGTTTGATACTATCATGAGTGACTAAAACCCATAGTTCTGGGGTTGTGATTTAGTCATAAATATTGTTGTTTAACGTTGACTTAACTTTAATTACAATTCACTAATATATGGTTGTTTCTTTAATTCTGTGATTAATTGCTTAATTGTCTGGCCAGCAATTAGGTTCTATTTACTATCTATGTTATGCTTGGGAAAGTTATGTTTAGATTAGAGAAGAATTGAAGAGAGCATGATCTTAACTCTGGGGGGATTTGTGGTTAGAATAGGAATATACCTAGTCACCGTGCTTAATTAAATATCGTAATCTTAATGCGTTCTTAATAGATTGATTTCATAGGAATATAGGCGTTAATCTATTTTGAATAGGCGAGTAGTACTTCGGGGGAAGGCTACGACAGCAATTGTTCGATTAATTAGCAACCATGAGTGAATTGTATGAAAGGAAGAGTTAACTAGAACACAATAGGATTGGTGAATCGATCACAACCCTGGAATATTTGTCTCTACTGAATACACAACAACCATTTTGCTGCTTGATAATATAGTTACTAGTTAGAATTATTGTTTAGTATAATCACACTTTTGAACTCTGATTGACTCGACTGAATAACAATCGTGGTGAATTTAGTGGTAGTTAATACAAGTCTCTGTGGGTTCGACACTCTACTTATCATTTTATTACTTGTACGACCACGTATACTTGTGCGTTTGGGAGCGACACTTAGTTTGCATAAGTCACACGTCCGTCAACCTTTGCCACTTGAACTAAGCCCTCTAATTTATACACATATATATCTATATTTTGTGTCAAAAATACTAGTTCGCCTACTGAAATGAGATCCATCCGCCTCTAGACTTTGAACCTAGGTGGGCAAAGTTACTGGATAACTGTACTGGTGAGAGGATGCAAATGCCCGATGAAATATTTGAGGTACATGCAAGCTGGTCTAACACCAACATTATGAAAAAATAAAAAATAAAATGGGAATTACTAAAAGAAGAAAGAGAAACATACAGCTAGTATGATGGAAGAACCTCGCAGAGATGGTTTCAAAGCTACGTTGTATAGGAAGAACAAGGTCCGGAGGCACAGGAATACCTGCCACTAAGTACTTATATATCATTGCTTGATGCTCTAACTCCTGCCACTGCACCGCCGTGAACGGCGGCCTGTAACCATCCTCCGCCACCGTCCTCGTCGTAGTCCCACTCATATTATCCACTTCACAAAAAAGAAAAAAGCTGCACCCAGAAATTATCACAACTGCAGTTAATATAAAGTTGCTTCAGTGTGTGTGTGCGTGTTTTTTTTTTTGGTGTGAGTTATAGAGAGCAAAGGTTGTTGGAGTTACCTAAGAGGGGGACAGATCTAGGGTTTGTACAAACATTGAAAGAGATCAGAATGAAAAAAGCTGGAAAAACAGCTAAGTGAGAGAAGTACAGAGTAGAGAACTGATAGTACACTTCATTATATTAGCTAGTAAATACTTCCATTATTACTCAAATGGAGATTTTAAATGTTTGAAATTGTGTTTTAGCAGAGTTGTAAGAGGAGTTTTGGCAAAGTTAATGAAGAGTTTTAAGGTTGAGAAAGTGAAGTGTTGAGGCTAAGGGAAGCATTGGGACATGGGAATAAATTGGTGGGGTTGAAGAAGAAAGGCTGATGTGGGGACCTAACAGAGTGGGGGTAGGGGAGATAAATTATGTCTTCTTGTGGTCCATTGATGTAACACTACTCTATTTTCAAAATATGGTCTTCTTTTTTCTTTGGTTTTTGTACCATGTTATTATCCCTTTCTGACTAATTCATATTTGGATCAAAAAAATTTACTTTAGCTAAAAATTACCTATCAGAGATAACTTTATTGCAAAGTTTGAAATCAAGACCTCTCGTTAACCTAAAGTTTGGCCATGAATTTTTAAATTTGTTCTGAAAAATTTAATTTTAGTGAAGTTTGGTTTGAAGATGAAAATGTATTTGGACGTCAGTTTTCATTTGATAAATTTAATACAAAATTATCATTTTTATAATGAATTACACGATACACTATCAGGTGAATGAAAAAACAAAGCAACATTGTTACAAAATAATAAATGGTGGGCTCTTTTATAAAATACAAAAGTTTGTGGCAATTTTTAAAAAATGTAACAGTGATATTTTGGCCCAAAACCAACTATTGAGCTGTTTTTGAAATTTGAGATTTTGCCAAAATATAGGCAAAATCTATGACCAAACACGTGTCTGCCAAATAAAATCTAAATTTATTTTGACAAAATTTATGACCAAACAGGTCCTAAATATGAATAAGTATTTACCCTCGCACCATAATCTTTAGTAGTTCAAGAAATATCATGTGATAGTATCATAAAACCAAACTACCAAAAATGTAAACTTTGTCCTTAAGGTTCAATAATTATTAGGGATGATTGACTACAAAAAGATCAATTTGTAGTAGCAATCTTTTTCCCTTTGCATATTTTGTTTGAGTTAGGAGGGAAATGTCTTGTAAATGAAGTCTTGAAATTCTCGGGCTGGGTACTCTTCACATTTAAGTTTCTTCCATGTGATGAAGTTTACTTTGGTTGCTTGTGACCACTGTGTCTAACTTCCTGTATTATTGTTAAAGAAAAGTATCTTAACAAACGGAAATTTAAGAGGATCAAGTTTAATAGAAGTACAAAAGAGATATTGGAGTTAATTAGCATTATAATATTAAAACGGGTTTCGCTAACATACTATAGGCATATAGCAGCTTAGCATATAGTCGCCTTTTTTTTTTTCTCCTCCCATACTAATGTTGCAATAAAATGTTAGCAACATTTAGAGCTTGTTTGGATTACAAGGTTACTTTATAATTTCTTTCTTTTTTTATTTTAATTTATTTTCTTTATAACTTTTTATTTTCATTATTTTAATTCTTTCCTTTTGTTTTTATTTTATTTTTTTTACTTTTAAATTTCTTTTTTACTTTAAAATATATTTTTCATTGTACATTATTTATCTTTTATTTCTCTACCTTTACTCCTTGTGATTCCATGTAATTACTTGTATATTTTATTTCTTATTTGTTTATTTTTTCATTTAGTGTAACTGCGTTATTATTCTAGTTTTTGAAACTACACCTCCTAATATTAGAAATAATGAGTCATTAACAAACTTGACATATAATGAGTGATGCCATTAAAGTAGAATTTCATTGTTGAATGAGGTTATAAACTTATTATGTTTTCCGATCTTAAGTTGTATTGGAACTTATTTTTATTATATTGAAATTTGATATATGTTAAACTATTTTATTTTATTCTTTAGATTTTGAAATTGTGTTGGCAGACAGTCTAAAGTTTCATCCAGGCATCCCAGTAATATTAGTACCAGTCTTGTATTTTGTTATGTCTAGCCCCTTGCTATTTCACATTGTGTCATTATTTTCAGCAAGACTGAATCTATTTTTTATAATGTTGTATTCTTAGATATATGTTGTTAAACGTATCTCTATTTGTGCCCATGTTTAATTATCTGGTTGTTGCTACTGTCTGTTTATTGCTTTATTTCACTTCTTTTGAGTCGAGGGTCTTTCGGAAACAACCTCTCCACATTCATTAGGTAGGGGTAAGGTGTGCATACACTTTACCTTCCCCAGACCAGTGGCGAAAGTAGAAATTTTCCTAAGGGTATTCAAATTTGAAAAAAGTGAAAAACAATTCCCTACAAAGGGTATTCAATATGTGTTATATACCTCTAAAACGTAATATTTTACCTATATACACAGTGTAATTTTTCGACGAAGGGTGGTCAGTACATGTGGCTTTGCCACTGCCCCAGACCTCACTTGTGAGATTTCACTAGGCTTGTTGTTGTTATTATTATTGTTGTTGTTGATTTTGAAATTGTGTTATATTTTGTGGTTTCAATTCTCAAACAATGACTCAAAACAACTATGAGCATGGATGATGAAATCATATACTGCCTATCGGGCTAACTTCACTCAGTCCTCCCAATCACTCCAACCTCACAATCACTCATGCCTCACTATCACCCATGCCTTAAAATAGCTCAGCACTCGGCACTCGTACTCAGTAGGTATATGCGCTCACTAGGAGTGTTCAGACTCCGGAGGGGCTCTTACAGCCCAAGCGCTATAATCTGTACGGACAATTCACATGCTGCACGGACAACTCATGTGCTATAATATCATATCAGAATCCGCACAGACAACTCACGTGCTAAGGTACAATACCTCACAAACAGGCCCTCGGCCTCACTCAGTCATAAACCTCTCCAGTCTCTTGGGTTCTCAGAAATCAAATAAATCAGCCCAAACAATATTAACATGATGTAACAAATAGAATAACAGAGACTGAGCTATGATGTAAGAATGCATGAACATGACTGAGTATGGGATATCAACTAAAGCAATGAGACGACAGCAAGAAACGACCTCTAAGGGTCCAAACAATACAGGCATAAGGCCTAGACATGGTATCTAGCATGATTTATAGTAAATCGTTGTAAAGCACATAAAGAGCATATAGCTACAACAGGTTGTTCAACTTTAAAGTTGCTACGAGACGGACCAAATCACAAATACCCAATGGTGCATGCCCACACGCCCATCACCTAGCATGTGCGTCACCTCCAAATAGTCACATGACACAAAAATCCGGGGTTTCATACCCTCAGGACTAGATTTACAACCGTTACTTACCTCAATCCGAGCAAATCTCTACTCCGCAATGCCCTTGCCTTTCGAATCGCCCTCCGAGCGTCCCGAATCTAGCCACAAGCAGTACAATACCATTAATATATGTTAAAGGAATCAATTCCACAAGAAAACTACTAAAGTAGACTCAAAACCCGAAATCGACTCAAATCCGACCCTAGGGCCCACGTCTCGAAATCCGACAAAATTCACAAAACCCGAAAGCTCATTCACTCACGAGTCTAACCATACAAAATTCATCAAAATCCGACATCATTGGGTCCCTCAAATTCTCAAATTATACTCTCCAAAATCCCAAGCTTAACCCCCAATTTTCACTTCAAAACTCCACTAATTAGATGAGAAATCAACGGGAAAGCACCATAGTTAGGAGTATTAGAGCTCAAGCAACTTACCTCTGTGAAAACCCTTGAATCCCCTTTAAAAATCACCCCAAAAGCTCCAAAGTCCGAGTTAAAAATGGTGGAAATGAGCAAAAAATCACGAAGTCCTCAATTTATACATTCTGCCTAGTGAAACCGCACCTGCAACCCCTTTTTTCGCTTCTGCGACGCTGCACCTACGGAATTTCTATCGCAGTTACGGAACTCACTTAAGATCCCAGGTTCCGCATCTGCGGCCAAATCTCGCACCTGCGAAAGCGCACATGCACATCTCCCTCCGCTTCTACCACCACCGCAGGTGCAGAAACTTTATCGCACCTGCGCCTTCTGCCCAGCTCCTCCAATCTCGCATCTACGATCTCCCGCTCGCTTCTGCGAGCTCGCACCTGCGATGAGACATCACAGGTGTGATTATGACAGCTGAGTTCAACTTCAGCAATTCCTTTAATTTCCAAACTTGTTCCGTTAATCACCCGGAATCACTCCGAGGCCCTATTCCAACTTCTGGAATTCCATTCCGACCCCGATATCAAAATTTCTACTACCGACCAAAATTGCCAAAATTCTAACTTTCGCCAATTCAAGCCTAATTCTACCACGGGCCTCCAAATCTCATTCTGAACGCGCTCCCAAGTCCAAAATCACCTAACGGAGATAACGGAACCATCAAAATTCAAATACGAGGTCGTTTACACATAAGTCAACATCCGTTCCACTTTTCCAACTTAAGCTTCTACGTGTCTTAATTCACTCAGAAACCACTCCGGACCCGAACCAACTAACTCGATATAATATAATATAATATAGCTGAAAAGCACAAAAGGAAGCAGAAATGGGAAAATGGGGCTATAACTCTCAAAACGACCGGCCGGGTCGTTACATCCTCCCCCTCTTAAATAACCGTTCGTCCTCGAACGGGTCTAGAAACATAACTGGAGTCTCAAATAGGTGGGGATATCTGCTCTGCATCTCCCGCTCGGTCTCCCAGGTGGCCTCCTCCACAGGCTGACCTCTCCAATGCACTTTCACTAAAGCTATATCCTTTGACCTCAACTTCCGAATATGCCGATCCAAAATAGCCACCGGCTCCACATCATAAGTCATATCACCCTCCAACTAAACCGTGATGAAGTCCAAAATATAGGATGGATCGCCAACATACTTTCGGAGCATGGAAACATGAAACACTGGATGCACACTCGACAAGCTGGGTGGCAAGGCAAGCTTATAAGCCATCTCCCCTATCCTCTGAAGCACCTCAAAAGGCCCAATAAACCGGGGGCTCAACTTGCTCCTCTTTCCAAACCTCATAACACCCTTCATGGGTGATATCTTCAGCAAAACCTTCTCCCCAACCATAAAAGACACATCATGGACCTTCCTGTCCGTGTAGTTCTTCTGACTAGACTGCGCCGTGCGAAGCTGCTCCTGAATCAATTTCACCTTATCTAATGCATCTTGGACCAAGTCTGTACCCAAGAGCCTAGCCTCACCCAGCTCAAACCATCCTACTGGAGATCTACACCTCCTCCCATATAAAGCCTTGTACGGAGCCATCTGAATGTTCGACTGATAACTGTTGTTATATGCAAACTCCGCGAGCGGCAGAAACTGATCCTATGAACCCCCAAAGTCAATGACACAAGCGCGTAACATGTCCTCCAATATCTAAATCGTGCACTTAGAGTGCCTGTCCGTCTGAGGGTGAAAAACTGTGCTCAACTCAACCTGAGTACCCAACTCTCGCCGTACGGCCCTCCAAAACAACGATATAAACTGAGTGCCCCTATCTGAAATGATGGAAATTGGGACACCATGCATGCGAACAATCTCTCGGATGTTAATCTCTGCCAACCGATATAAAGAGTAAGTAGTGCCAACTGGAATGAAGTGCGCAGACTTGGTCAGCCGATCCACAATCACCCAAATAACATCGAACTTCCTCGAAGTCCGTGGGAGACTACGAAGTCCATGGTGATTCGCTCCCACTTCCACTCTGGGATCTCTAATCTCTGAAGCAATCTATCCGGTCTCTGATGTTCATACTTAACCTGCTAACAGTTGAGACACTGAGCCACAAACCCAACTATATCTTTCTTCATCCTCCTCTACCAATAGTATTGTCTCAAATCCTGGTATATCTTCGCGGCACCCGGATGGATGGAGTACCGCGAGCTGTGGACCTTCTCAAAAATCAACTCCCGAAGCCCATCCACGTTGGACACACATATTCGGCCTTGCATCCTCAACACGCCATCATCACCAATAGTCACATCTCTGGCATCACCTCGCTGAACCTTGTCCTGAAGAACGAGCAGGTGGGGGTCATCATATTGACGCTCCCTAACACGGTCATAAAGAGAAGACCTGGAGACCACACAAGCCAATACCCGACTCGGCTCCGAAATATCCAATCTAACAAGCTATCCCACTAGGCCTGAACATCCAATGCCAAAGGTCTCTCTGTTGCTGGGAGATACGCTAAACTCCCTAAACTCTCCGCCCGGCGACTCAAGGCATCGGCTACCACATTGGCCTTCCCCGGATGGTGCAAAAATAGTGATATCATAGCCCTTAAGAAGCTCTAACCATCTCCGCTGACGCAAATTAAGATCCTTCTACTTAAATAGATACTGCAAACTCCGGTGATCAATATAGATCTCACAATGAACCCCATACATATAATGACGCCAAATCTTCAAGGCATGAACAATGGCTGCTAACTCAAGATCCTGGGCATGATAGTTCTTCTCATGGGTCTTCAACTGGCGCAAGGCATAGGCAATCACCCTACCCTCCTACATCAGAACACATCCAATACCTACCCTCGAAGCATCACAATACACAGTGTAAGAACCTGAAGCTGATGGCGGAACTAACACTGGAGCTGTGGTCAAAGCAGCCTTGAGCATCTGAAAGCTCTCCTCACACTCATCCGACCACCTGAATGGAGCACCCTTTTGGGTCAATTTGTTCAAGGGCGATGCAATAGATGAAAATCTCCCCACAAAGCGACGGTAATAGCCCACCAAACCAAGGAAGCTCCTAATCTCCGTGGCTGAGGATGGTCTAGGCTAACTCTACACAACCTCTATTTTCTTCGGATCCACCCGAATACCCTCACTGGACACCACGTGCCCCAAGAATGCTACTGAACCAAGCCAAAACTCACACTTGGAGAACTTTGCATAAATCTTCTCCTCCCTCAATCTTTGTAAGACAATCCTCAGATGCTGAGCATGCTCCTCCTAGCTACGAGAGTACACCAGGATGTCATAAATGAATACAATAACGAATGAGTCCAAATAGGGTTGGAATACATTGTTCATCAAATGCATGAACGTTGCTGGGACATTGGTCAGCCCAAAAGACATCACTAAGAACTCATAATGGTTATATCGGGTCCTGAAAATTGTCTTAAGAATATCCGAATCCCGAATCTTCAGCTGGTGATACCCGGACCTCAAATCAATCTTGGAGAACACCCTCACTCCCTGAAGCTGGTCAAATAAATCATTAATACGAGGCAAAGGATACTTGTTCTTGACTGTGACCTTGTTCAACTTCCTGTAATCAATGCACATCCTCATGGAACCATCCTTCTTCTTTACAAATAGAACCGGTGCACCCCAATGTGACATATTAGGCCGAATAAACCCCTTATCACGGAGTTCCTGAAGCTGTTCCTTCAACTCCGCTGGTGCCATACGATACAGTGGAATAGAAATGGGCTCAGTGCCCGATACCAAATCAATACCGAAGTCAATATCCCTGTCAGGCGGCATGCCCAGCAGGTCTGCAGGAAACACATTCGAAAAATCACGTACCATCGGAACAGAATCAATGGTAGGATTCTCTGCGCTAACATCCCTCACAAACGCCAAATAAGATAGGCAACCCTTCTCAACCATACGTTGAGCCTTCAAATATGAAATTACCCTACTAGGTACATAATCTATAGAATCGCTCCACTCAACCCTCGAAAATCTCGGCATCGCCAACGTCACGGTCTTAGTGTGACAATCTAGAAAAACATGACATGGAGATAACCAATCCATACTCAATATCACATAAAGTCAACCATATTGAGCAGCAAAAGGTCCACTCGGGTCTTCAGACCCCCAATAGACACCACACATGACCGATACACGCGGTCCAAAATAATAGTATCGCCTATAGGAGTAGATACATGAACAGACGAGACTAGAGACTCATAGGGCATATCCAGAAAATGAGCGAAATACGAGAAAACATATGAATAAGTGAAACCATGATCAAATAATACAGAGGCATCTCTGTGATAAAATGAGACAATACCTGTAATCATAGTATCTGAAGCAATATCATCTAGTCTGGAAGGGAGGGCATAGAAATGGGCATGGCCACCCCTGATCTGCCTCCCCCTCTAGGGCGACCCCTAGCTGACTGACCTCCACCCCGAGCTGACTGGGCGGGTGGTAAAGTAACTGGTGCTTTAGTCGAAGGCTGACTCTTCTGCTGAGATAGACCTCCATGATGACGAGGACACTGCCTCCACATATGCCCAAACTCCCCACACTCAAAACAACTCCTTGGTACTGGTTGCGGGGACTGAAGGGATCCCCGAGCACTGGGATAACTAGTAGAAGAACCTGGCATAGAGGAGCCCTGAACTGATGGAGCACAGGATGAACTCTGGGCTGGAAGGGCACTGAGTGATGAGTGGCCCTGATGAGAACTGTGAGAACTATGGCCATATGATGCACCATGGTGAACTGGGTGGGCGGGCTGAGCATGCCTGAATGGACGACCTCTGTCGTGCTGGAACTGACCCTCATAAGGAGCACCACTAAATCTTCCCTGTCCCCGAGGCCTCTTGGCCTCCCTCTCAATCCTCTACTGATCGCGAACCATCTCAATCTACCGAGCAATGTCGACAACCTCATCAAAAGTAGCACCAGACACCCTCTCTCTGGTCATAAGCAACCGCAGCTGAAAAGTGAGACCATCTATAAACCTCATGATCCTCTCCCTGTCTGTGGGAACCAACTAGATAGCATGACGGGCCAACTCCGAGAATCGTATCTCATACTGCGTCACAGACATATCACCCTGGCGAAGCTGCTCAAACTATCTGCGCAGCTCCTCTCTGCGGGACTGATGCACGAACTTCTCCAAAAAGACCATGGAGAACTGCTGCCAAGTAAGGGGTGTTGCACTAATAGGCCTACGCCTCTCGTAAGTCTCCCACCATCTGAGTGCAGCCCCAGAAAACTGAAAAGTAGTGGATGAGACCCCCACAAGTCTCCAGAATACCAGCTATACGGAGTATCCTCTGACACTTGTCCAAGAAGTCCTGAGCATCCTCTTTCTCTATGCCATTGAAAGGTGGAGGCTGGAGTCTCCCAAACCTCTCCAACCTACGCTGATCATCCTCAGGCATAGCAGGAACCACATAGTCCTTAGCAGCTGCATCCGGTTGGGCTGGTGGTTCCCCTAGTGTCTGGAGTCCCTGAACAACCTGCTCGGGTATGCGAGCGGCGGGAGTCTGATTGCCTCCCCCGGCCTGAGAAGTGGTTGCGGCCGTCAAGATAGAGACCGCCTGAGCAAGGCCGATACACACTGTCAGAATCTGAGCTAGGGCCTCCTGAAGGCCTGGAATCACAATAGGCACAGGTGGTGCATGAGCTGGTGCATCAATAACTGGGATCTGATCCTGATCTGGGGCAACTGGTGGGTCTGCAGGTACTGCCCCAGCTGCTGTGCGGGCTGCACCTCTGCCCTTACCGCGACCTCGTCCTCTCGTGGCCCTGGCTGGTGGTACTGGTGGCTGTCCATTCTGTCCGGTAGTATGAGTCCTTACCATCTATGAGAGAATGAAACAACAAATGTTTAGTTACTAAAATCAACAGATTCGCACGACAAAAATTCAAGAATGTGGAATTTTTCCTAAAGGTTCTGCAGCCTCTCGAAGATAAGTACAGACATCTCCGTACCGATCCGCAAGACTCTACTAAACTCGCTCATGACTCGTGAGACCTATGTAACCTAGGCTCTGATACTAACTTGTCACGACCCTAGACTCAAACCTGTCGTGATGGCGCCTATAGATGGTACTAGGCCATCCAACTCCCAAAGATATGCCAAAAGGCGTCTTGTATAGCAAAATTTCATAAAAGAAACAAGGGTTGAACTCAAAAATAGAAATGCGGAATGAAAAGTACCAAACATAGGGGTGTCACTGATTCATGAGTAACTACTAAAAACTGGTCCGACAATAATAAGACTAATATAGTCTGGAAAAAATCCAAAATACAACTAAGGGGGAGATAAAGAAGGAGAAAACAGGGCTGCGATTGCCAGGCAACTATCTTGCTAACTCCAATGATCAGTTACAGGAATATCAGCAGCCGCTACCGTGACCAAACATGCCTGGATCTGCACACAAAGTGCAGGGAGTAACGTGAGTACACCAACTCTGAAAGTAACAGAAATAAATAAAGGCTGAGAAGTAGTGACGAGCTAAATACAAGTACCGTTCATATCACAAAAATTTAGTAAAGTGCGGCATGCTTTGTAACTAGAGTTTAAGTCAAATCAGCTTGTTTAAATCAAGTTCAAGTAAATCAATTAGAAATATCTTTCAATAGTTCTCAAACAAGGACTCAAAGCAACTATGAGCATAGATGATGAAATCATATACTTCCCCTCGGGCTAACTTTACTCAGTCCTCCCAATCACTCCAACCTCACAATCACTCATGCCTTACCATCACTCATACCTCACAATCGCTCAGCACCCGGCACTTGACACTCGTACTCAGTAAGTACCTGCACTCACTGGGGGTGTTCAGACTCCGGAGGGGCTCCTACGGACAATTCACGTGCTGTACGGATAACTCATGTACTATAATATCATATCAGAATCCGCACGGACAACTCACGTGCTAAGGTACAATACCTCACAAACAGGCCCTCGGCCTCACTCAGTCATAAACCTCTCCAGTCTCTTGGGCTCTCAGAAATCAAAGAAATCAGCCTAAACAACATTAACATGATGTAACAAATAGAATAACAGAGACTGAGCTATGATGTAAGAATGCATGAACATGACTGAGTATGGGATATCAACTAAAGCAGTGAGACGACAGCAAGAAACGACCTCTAAGGGTCCAAACAATACAGGCATAAGGCCTAGACATGGTATCTAGCATGATTTATAGTAAATCTTTCTAAAGCACATAAAGAGCATATAGCTAGAACAGGTTGTTCAACTTTACAGTTGCTACGAGACGGACCAAGTCACAAATACCCAATGGTGCATGCCCACACGCCCGTCACCTAGCATGTGCGTCACCTTCAAATAGTCATATGACACAAAAATCCGGGGTTTCATACCCTCAGGACTAGATTTACAACTGTTACTTACCTCAATCCGAGCAAATTTCTACTCCGCAATGCCCTTGCCTTTCGAATCGGCCTCCGAGCGTCCCGAATCTAGCCACAAGCAGTACAATACCATATGCTAAAGGAATCAATTCCACAAGAAAACTACTAAATTAGACACAAAATCCGAAATCGACTCAAATTCGACCCCCAAGCCCACGTCTCAAAATCCGACAAAATTCACAAAACCCGAAAGCTCATTCACTTACGAGTCTAACCATACGAAATTCATCAAAATCCGACATCATTTGGTCCCTCAAATCCTTAAATTACACTATCTAAAATCCCGAGCCCTAACCCCCAATATTTACTTCAAAACCCCACTAATTAGATGAGAAATTAACGGAAAAGCATCATAGCTAGGAGTATTAGAGCTCAAGTAACTTATTTGTGTGAAAACCCTTGAATCCCCTTCAAATATTACCCCAAAGCTCCAAAGTCCGAGTTAAAAATGGTGGAAATGAGCAAAAATCACGAAGTCCTCAATTTATACATTCTGCCCAGTGAAACCGCACCTGCGGCCCATTTTTCCGCTTTTGTGACGCCGCACCTACGGAATTTTTATCGCAGGTGCGGAACTCACTTAAGATCCCAGGTTTCGCATCTGTGGCCAAATCTCGCACCTGCGAAAGCGCACATGCGCATCTCCCTTCGCTTCTGCGACTATCGCAGGTGCTGAAACTTCATCGCACCTGCGCTTTCTGCCCAGCTCCTCCAATCTCGCATCTGCGATCTCCCGCTCGCTTCTGCGGGCTCGCACATGCGATGAGACATCGCATGTGCGATTATGACAGCTGAGTTCAACTTAAGCAATTCCTCCAATTTCCAAACTTGTTCCGTTAATCACCCGGAATCACCCCGAGGCTCTCGGGACGTCAACCAAACATACCAACATATCCCACAACATCATACAAACTTAGACAAATAATCAAATCACTCAAAACAACATCAAAACACCAAATTACACTCGGATTCAAGCCTAAGGACTTCTAAACTTCCGAATTTCACCTACGATGCCGAAACCCGCTAAACCACGTCCGAATGACCTCAAATTTTATGCACAAGTCAAAAATAACATTCCGAACCTATTCCAACTTTCGAAATTCCATTCCGACCTTGATATCAAAATTTTCACTACCGACCAAAATTACCAAAATTCTAACTTTCGCCAATTCAAGCCTAATTCTATCACGAGCCTCCAAATCTCATTCCGAACGATCTTCGAAGTCCAAAATCACCTAACGGAGCTAACAGAACCATCAAAATTTAAATTCGAGGTCGTTTACACATAAGTCAACGTCCGATTGACTTTTTCAACTTAAGCTTCTACTTTAGAGACTATGTGTCTCAATTCACTCTGAAATCACTCCGGACCCGAACCAACTAATCCGATATAACATAATATAGCTGAAAAGCACAAAAGGAAGCAAAAATGGGGAAAACGGGGCTATAACGCTCGAAACGATCGGCCGGGTCGTTACACTGGGCCGATTTGTTATCCAACGGTTAGTTCATGTAACAAAAAAAAATGCGTTCTTTTACTTCCAATTAGTCTACTTCTAGGACTTTACTTCTGCCCAGAAATTTTAGGATTAAAGCTTCTCAATCCCTAAGTTTGAATCCTTCTCAAAGAGTGACAGCTCAATGAAACCATGTTGGGATCGAATCAAACACTACCCTTGATAGTCTATATAAGGACCCATTCTGATGCATTATTTTCACACCAACTCTTCGAGTCTTTCTTCCTTCATGTAAGTCCTCATGCACTTGTTTTGGTCTGGTTTTCCTCTTATCATGGCGCTCAAGAGAACAGACGTCTTCTATCGTTCCAACTTCTGTCACGTCGCTATGGACTTAGCCTTGCTTTCTTCGCGTTTTCCAATTGATCATATAATTTAATTATGCTCAAATTAAGCAAAGCTTGCAGCTAACGTTGTTCTTCCCTTATTGTCTGTGCGACAGAACTTTCCTGGCAGCTTGGAGCACTTGCAGGAGAAAATTCATAACTTGTTGTAGGAGCACCTGAATCTTAAACAGTTTGTGGAGCTGGAATGCAGACTCACGGAGCCTTGACATATCCGAAAATCACGATCTCATAGCTCATAGGTTTGTTCATGTAATCTCTTCGAAATCAGGTTCTTAATTCGAATTCGCTGATGGTTTTAGATTCGCGCGTCGTCACGAGAAACTTAATAACTTTTTGAAGGGATACCGAAATCATGAACGGTTTGCGGCGCTGGAAATTAGACTCATGAAGTTTCGACATACATGAAAATCACGATCAGAAAGCTCATAGATTTATCCAGGTTATGTTCTGAAATTCAGAGTTGAGATCCTGCTATATTGCAGCTCCAAATTTGCGCGCTCACTAAATAGCTTGTATCTTGACGTAGGAAGCTCGAAATCAAACACTTTTTTGATCCTTTGAAGAATAAAATTCAGAAGCTACTTTTGCGCCAGATATTAGCACTTCAATTCATTGTGTGCTGGTTTCATTGATTTTTTTAAAAGTTAGATGCAGGATCTGATTTTTTTCTGTTTCAGTTTTGGACATGCTTCACGAATTTTAATCTTCTTCCTCAATTACTTTCGTGCAGCGTATACAACCTTTGACTTCCGGCAATCAAGATGCAATTTCGTGACCATAATAAGCCGCACCCTCATCTTGAAATCACGAGCGACGAGCAAAATCAGTCTGATAAAGTTCTCACCTTGGAAGTTCATCCTCCGGTGATCGGTTCCTTCCCTCTTGTTAGAAAGCTGCCTGCCGCATCTCTTCATCTTACAGAATGGTGGACAAGGGAGGCCAAAGATATTATGAGCGACTTTTCGGGCAAGGTCACTAACATAAAGGTTCCTATTTTGAAGTCCGCAACTCATTGGGAGGTCGCGCAGTCCGAATTTTCTCATCGTGATGGATGTTTCCACACTTGGAATGTTCCCCCTTATGGCTTTGGAAAGGTTCGCTACACACCCGGATACTGGGAGTGGGTAGAAGATGTGCTGCCCTGCCACAAAACTTTTCTGGAAGATCTGAAGGTCTACGATGCCATATACGCTTCATTGTTTACGTACGACTATAACGACAACGTGCTTCAGGCCTTTTGTGAGCTTTGGCGTCCTTCCACCAAAACACTTGATGCTTTCATTGGAGAATTATCTATATCGTTATGGGACCTGCGAACCATTGGAGGCCTTCCATGCATGGATCCTTTTATGACGAAGTAGTTCCTTCGACGAAGGAGTTGACGGAAATGGACCATCAAGCGAAGCCATTCCTCCCAAAAAGCTGCTTATACTTGTTTTCGGCATTCCACAGACTTGCGGAAGGGGAATTTCATGAGGTCTCCGTCCATGATTGGGTGGGGTTCTGGTTTAGAGGACCGAGCAGGTACGCTGAGCCTCCGCAAAGAGCGTCAAAGGTGCGGACCACCAAGCCGAGGCAGAATCACAATCCTTCCGGATGTATAGACAAAACCTTCCTACCACGAACAAACGAGGAGAATGCCCCCTTCATCGAACTAGGTGTGGAGGAGTCTCTTATAAATGAGATTAATTTGGCGGCTTTCCTTGCATGTTGGCTCTATAAGTTTTTGCTTCCAAATAAGAAGGTTGACCATGTTTGTGCTAGTATTTTCAAAGTTGCAAGCTTAACGGCTCATGGGGTAAAATTCTCTTTAGCAGTCCCGGTCCTCGCGAGCATATATCGTGGCTTGAGGGAGATCTCCACTTCCAACGACCTGATTACAAGCGATGTGATTTTTCCCATACATTATGTGTATGGATGGATAGAAGAGTATTTTGATACCCATCATCATGTTAATCATACGCACCGAAGTTTACCCTTATGCAAAATATCTGGCAAGAAGATGGCCAAATATTTCAACCTTTCTGATGCTCGAAGGTTGTTCCAACATGATGATGCCCGTCAACTCCACCATTTGGCATTTCTGAGGCAAAGAGTTACACTTTACGGACAGTGGCAAACTTTCAGATTCATTCAACGAATTATTTTATATCTCTTCGCTCTAGCTATCTCACCCTTAGGCATGATGCTACTTTTATCGTGGAGTCTTATAGCCCTCACAGATTTAGTAGGCAGTTTGGTTTTTGCCAAGACATCCCTGGAGATCTTGTGGAGTATCCCTATGATGGTACATTGCAAGCACTAGTGCAACTTTGGGATTCATCCACATGTCTTGGCACCTCCTCGAAATTCATTGTGCCACTACGTCCGGTAAATGATATGCCTTTAATGACTCGTGAGTATGCAGAATGGTGGACAATACATCGACTAGATCCTTCAAAAATGAGCCCTCATATTATTTTGAAAAGTCCAAGGAAAGATCAGGTGCATGTGTGATCCAAAGGGGTCCCGAGTCGACTGAAGGTAACGCTACCTTCTTCATCCAAGTCTGACACGAAGTCAAATGATCTTCTGCAAGCATCCCAGACTCTTTCCAAGTCTAAAGCTGTGAAAGATGTGGATTCACCGGCGAAAAAGAAACTTAGACGTCTTTCATTGGCCTCAAAGACAACTACTACTGCCCCAAGGTAACCAGCGACGCTAGCAAAAGGAAGGAGCGCCTAGTTTCGTCAAACAAGGGCAGTGATAAAGATCCCAGTCTTGTGCCACTTTGTGATGAAAAAACTCAGCTTCCCGTTTCGCCGAATGGTATTAGAGATACTACTACAGCTTCCAGTCCAATAGAGAGTGAATCTAGCAAAGACCACCATTGGAACCGTCCGAACAAGAAGACTAAAGAGTTGGGTGATGACTATTGCAGTACTGCTGCCTTAGATACCATCATTATTGAGGATGATGCCTTTGTGGATGAAGATACCGGCCTAACAATGCCATTCCCTGAATTACCAGAACAAGTAGAATTCTTCTTGTTTGTATTTCTGTTATTTTCTTCTTCTTTTTTTCTTTTTGAATACTAATAGTTTTTTTTTTCTTTTTTTTTTCATCAGTCGGATCTTCAAGAATTATGCAATAATGAGCTTGGAGATGACATTATTGAGGATTGCTTTGCACACATAGATGATCTTGGTATGACCGCAAAGAGCTCCCATAACTCGCCTAATGGTTCTAAGGATCATGTTATTGGTGGAGCCTCTTCGGTGGAGTTAATTCCACCTAGAAAGCCATATTCTTCTTCTTCAGGTCATAGAAAGCTTATCCAACCAGCTGTGATAAGTGAAGTTGTGGCTGCTACAACTAAAGTCATATACCCGAGATCGTTCAGGCCTTCCTCATGGTCGTTGCAGCCCGGTGCTTCAAGCAAAGAGCCACATGGGACTATTTGTCGTGCCAAACCAAATTTTATTTCTGTGATGTGGCGTGGATTGTGTGAGTGGATCAAAGAGTTCTCGATAGATTCCACGGACAACTTTATGAAGTTGTAGAAAAGTATCAGTTTGACTCTTACGGATATACGAAGAGAGAATATCATTGATATTTCTACTTTGGAGGATCTTGTTGAAGCTTTCTTTAAAACTTATGTAGAGTATGATGCTTTAAGATCGTCCAAGATGAGTAAATAATTACACCAAGAGTCACTCTCTAGTGCACAACAACACCTCAATGATGCGAAGCTGGAATATGGGAAGGCAAATGAGTTTGCTAAAAAACTTCAAGTGGATCTTGCGAATCTCGAGAAACAATTAGCATCCCTGACCTCTAAAAAGAAGAAGATCATCGCGCTCTTGGATAAACAATAATAGAAGCTATCCAAAAGTCAAAAGGAAATCACCGTTACCGAAGGCGAGATTTATATCATTGAGGCGAATGTCCCGTTGTCGGATGATGAAGAAGAGAAATTGTCCCTCCTGAAAGATGCAGTTAAAACGAGTCTCCAGCAAATCCTTAGCTTCAAACCTTTTCCATAGCTTTAGATATTTTTTTCACTTAGGGTCCCCTGCCTTTTTTTTCCCTTTTAGGGACGGATATCATGTATTGATATTTCTTTTCATAGAGTAATAAAAGAACTTTCTTTTTATTTATACTATCTCATTGAATTTTGAGTTTCCTGTGAATTATGGTATGGATGAATTATACAGATATATTGAGGTTAATTGAGATAAACTAGCTGGTGTCAAAGTTCTGAAGTTTATTTCTAAAACGTATGCTCAGATTCTTTGCTTGGCTGATTCTCCCTCTTTACACTTTTGTATAATTCCCATTTTTGGTGTGTTGCTGGTCAGAGTTGCACCTTATGTTTGTTGATCGTTGCCTCCTGATGCTGCTAAGAAAGGTCGTTGAACGACCAAAGTTGCTTTTTCAGATTCTTTGCTCTGTTGATAGAGATTGTTGGTCATACTTTCTTCGTTGTGGTGTCGTAACAGATGAACTATTTCTTACCAGTTGTTAGAGACATGCCGAATGAAATGCTGCTGCACTTTTTAGCGTCGCAATACTTGAGCTCTGATAGAATTTAAGGGTCCACCAAACTATATAGAGAACCCGGTTCTCTATTAGTTCCCAGAGAACACACACACACTGCAGTAGGTAAATGACACAAAGAAGTTTTATGTGGAAAACTCCCAGCTCACGTGATTAAAAA
Organism: Nicotiana tomentosiformis; assembly: GCF_000390325.3. Taxonomy (NCBI): domain Eukaryota; kingdom Viridiplantae; phylum Streptophyta; class Magnoliopsida; order Solanales; family Solanaceae; genus Nicotiana; species Nicotiana tomentosiformis. The sequence goes on along the minus strand of NC_090823.1, from coordinate 104,048,551 downwards.
CCACGACCTACCCTTGTAGGATTTCAACTTCACTACTAAGCAAACTTTAGATTACAACCTATTGTAACCTAGGAATTAACCTCTTAATCCCTCACTAACTTGTAACGACTCTATTACAAAGACTTACAACTCGACTAACTCTAGCCAAGATACAAACACAAGAGTTTATGATTTATAAAGGTTTCCTACACAATGCTTCTAACTAAGGTAAGTAGGAATTACAAGTAAAGAAATTTTAACAAAGGTGCAACACAACTAAGGACATGTAATAACTCAATATAGGAGACTGGTCCTTCGTTATGTTGTTCTTTATTCTTTATGCCCTTGAGAATCACTTGTAAGATTGACACAGACTTGAGAGAATGCTTGATAGATTCTTTAATGTGCAAGTGTTTTATTTTACCTTTGCTTGATGTTAATAACTCATTTGTGAAATCACTTGAATGATGCAAGCAAGTTAGGTAAAGGGCATTCCCCATAAAGTTGTTTGCTGTACTGTTTTTGCATTGTTGCGTGTGCAAGCAACAACTTTACAACTGTGGGGAGTTGACTTGTACAGTCACCACGGGAACTGGTGGCCATCTGTTCCCTCTATTGTTCCTTTGACTCTGAAGAGTTGAACCACATCCCCGAACTAAGATTTGTTGTTCTTTAAGTGCTTGAAGATGTGTAACAGGTTCCTTATCTGGTTCTTATCATTAAGTTTGTTAGATCATCAAAACATAACATGGATACATATATAATATATCAATTTCTCCCTTTTTGATGATGACAAACTTATAATTGAAGTTCCCCCTAAGAGCCAGAATGGTAGATCAGTATCCTGTATTCCCCCTGAATTTGTTCCCCAACTTGTTCCCCCTCAATTATTTTTTCCCCCTTTTGGCATCATAAAAAGATAAGTAACAAGCAATAAGCAAAAAAAAGTCTAGCTTGGTTAACTCATGCCACATGTGTGCACACAATCATGAATAAAAATAGAGCAAATGAGCAAGACATACACAACAAAAGGATGAAACGTTCATTTATTTTTGAAAATTTAGCAGGAGCAGTTCCAGTGTTACCAACACATCCACAAAATAAAAATAGCAAAAACAGAAGTACCAGTCATAAACATCATCAGAACTAAAACAAAGAACAGACACTAAGACTTGACACTGGAAATGGAACACTTTCTAGGGAGCACTTGAATAGGAAGGCTTAGATGAAGAGGCAAGGGTTTTAAGACGGATGTCCATTCGAGCATTAGGTGACATCTACTCATTGAGCAGTTTCTCCTTCAGGTCCTCAACCTGTTTCCTGAGGTCGGCATTTTCTTTGGTCAGACGGGCAACCTCCGTACTTTGAGAGTTGCTGGAACCAGGTGCCTCCTGAAGCTGACTTAGCTGACCCTCAAGAATGGTATTCCTTGCCTTCAGCTTCCTGATCTCATCAGTGGCACTGTTTTGGGCTTTGATCAACTGGGAGATGAAGTGTTGCCAACCCCTCCAACTTTATCAATGCACTCGCATTCCTCGAGAGTGGTCTTGGAGAAGGTTTGCTTATGAATGCCCACCTTAGCTTTTCCCAAAGGGACTTTGAAGAACTCAAACACCTTAGTAAGAAGGAACCCGTAAGGCAGCCCATTATTACCATCCTTGAACTCCGCCACCTTCTGCATGTGTTCTATCATGATGCTAGGCAGGTTGATGGTTTTGTAGCCATACAGTGCTTCCATGAGAACCAAGTCTGCTCGAGATGTAATGGACCTTTTATCAGAACGAGGGAGCAAAACCTTGTTCACCATTTTCAAACAATAATTGGTACACTAGAAGGAGGGCCTTCTTGTGTACCCGTTCCCCTTGTTGAACTGCCTTATCCTTCAAGATGGCATTTCTAAAGTTCGAAGAGTAGGATCCCTGAACAGAAGACAATCCCTCAGCAGGCACACCCAAAATAGATCCCAGCACAGCAGAGTCCATCACAAAATCAACACCATTCACCATTATGCAAATATGATCATCCTCAATTGTGAAGAAGTCAGCATAAAAACTGCGCACTTCTTCCTCATACACTTTGGGACTGTCACTGGTGAACAAGTGCATCCACTTTTGAAATTCACAGATCTCCACCAATTGGCGCATGCTAGCCATATCCAGAATATTGGGGGCAAATGTACGGCCCTACGTCACCTTTTGATTTTTCAATTTTTCCTTGTCAACATCCTGGGTATGACCAACCTTGGTCTTTTTGGAGGAACCAGGTTCCTCACTGACATCACTCTTCCTATTTACTAATTTGCGAGCACTCTTTCCTTTCTCAGCAGATTTCTCAGACATCCTCTTCGTAGACACTTTTTCAACTAATTCTTCTGTCACTCTTTCTCCAGATTCCTCAACCACATTTTCACCAGAGTTGTCACCTTCAACTTTGTTCAAACTCTCCGTACTCACAGAGGACTCCTCTTTTAACTTGGGGATAATGTGCTTATGTGAGAACTTGCAAGTTAAGGAACCAGGTTCCTCATCCACTTCATCATCAACATTGACAACATGCACTACTTTCTTCTTCACAATCTTCCCATCCTTTACCAATCTTCTCCTCTTTTGTTGTTCTTGGCTTTTCTTAATAACAGACTCAAGAGCCTCCTTCTTTTGCAACCTAGTGGTAGGTCTCGTAGGAGTTGGTGTTTGAGTAGTGGCATGTCTACTCCTAGCCCTGAGAAAACTAGCAATAGCCATATTATCATAATCATATTCACTGTCCTCAGTCTCCTTATCAGATAGAGATCTCATTTCAGGAACAACCATGGACAAAGGCTCAACATAGAAGTGAGAAGAGGGAGCAGGATCAGTACTGACCTGGGGTGCTTGAGAGGAACCATGGGTTGGATCCTCTTGGGTGGAGGGATTAGGTCCCTCAATTGGTGCCCTAGTAGTATTATCCGGTGCTGATGTTTCAAGAGGTACCAGTTCCCTATCCTCGACCTCTGTACCATTATCTTCCCCTTGACTCAGACATATCCTCATAACCTCCAATCAAACTTCCCTCAGCAACGATTGAAAATATGTTTTCTATAGCTTCCTATTCTTGTAACTCCAAAGTAACTTCAGAAGGCATAAGAGGATCATTACCCGTAGGATCAAAGCCCGGGGCTGCGATTGTCGATTCTTCACTGGTATGACCCATGCCTTGTTCTTTAGCTGAACGTTCTTCCACTGGTAGACTAAAAATTTCTTGATTTTCTTCTCCATCCACTGTGTCTTCATCAACCATCTTTTCCGGCGAGGCAGAAGGAGAGGTCACAGCCACAAACTTCCTGGGAGTCGAAGTTTTGTGACTCCGATGAGAACCAATACTCAATTGGGTTGGGGAGGAAGCAGATGGTGGTTGTGCCTTTGTCTTAGGGTTTGGACTGGTCAGAGTAGAGAGTGTGGGTTCTATCACTGGCGTTTCAATAGGTGAGGACACAGTAGGGACGGCACTTGGAACATTTTGTGTTTCCTGATGTTCAGACATGGTAGAGTGCAGTGAGTTGAAGAAGAGAGAGATTGGTTTGAAGAAAGAGAAAGAGGAATTTTGGATTTTTTGATGTGAACAGTGGTAAAAGTGAGTATGAGTGGATGTATTTAAGAGGGGTGAGGGACCGGTTAGGAATAGGTGGCAATTTGGATAGTCGGATCGCTTCATAACAGGCGAGACGTTTGGGTTCACAAATTGGGAAAGAAAAGAAACTGATAGTGTAATGATGGGGCACTGTTTCAACCATTTAAAAATTGTGCATGAGAGTACAGAGAAACCACTAACCTGTGTCGAGGGAACCAGGTTCCCTGACGGATTTTGCAAATGTATGCTTCATCCTTTGACCAACGTGCAATGCATTAGCTGTTTGTTTGCTCTGTAATCATCATGCGTATCTACCTGTAATAGTGTATAAATGAGTTAGACTTCGACAGAAAACACTTTTTAGCTAATTTACCTGTACATTTCTTTCATAGCCAATCATCGAGGGACCATGTTCTCAGCTTGGTTTTATCAACCCTAGTGCCAAGTGATTTCTTTCAAAGTGCTCTTTGCTCAGTGCTTTGGTGAATATGTCTGCAATTTGATCTGTTGTGCTACAAAATTTCATACAGATGAGTCCTTTTTCGACATTGTCTCTGAGAAAGTGGTGTCGCACATCGATGTACTTTGTTCTCTTATGTTGGACTGGATTCTTGGCCATGTTGAGTGCACTGGTATTGTTACACAATAGGGGCACACAATCTTCCAGCTGCTGTTTAATCCATAGTAATTGAGCACAACAAGAGGCAGCTATCACATATTCGGCTTCTGCAGTTGAGAGGACCACTGAATTTTGTTTTCTTGTACCCCATGAAATTAAACATGAACCCAGAAAATGTGACATTCCAGAAGTGCTTTTCCTGTCCACCAGATACCCTCAGAATTCTCTTTGCAGCCTTCAGATGAGACTCCTTTAGATTAGATTGAAACTTGGCACAGAGTCCCACATTGAAAACAATGTCTGGTCTACTTGTTGTGAGATACAGAAGTGACCCAATAATGCCTCTATATATAGTCTCTTTACAAGAGAACCAGGTTCATTCATATCCTGGCGAGTGGTAGTTGCAATAGGTGTATCAATGATCTTTGAACTCTCCATTTCAAATCTCTTCAGAAGCTCTTTGATGTACTTTTGCTGACTTATCATTGTTCCCCGAGGAGTTTGCTTGACCTGTAGACCCAAGAAGAAATTCAATTTTCCCATCATGCTCATCTCGAACTCACTTCCCATGAGTTTTGCAAATTCCTCACACAATGAATCATTTGTTGCTTCGAAGATGATATCATCAACATAGACTTGCACAGTGAGCAGGTTCCTCCCTCGTTTCTTCAGAAATAAGGTGTTATCAAATTTTCCTCTTGTAAAGCCATTTTCTAGAAGAAATTTGGACAACCTTTCATACCAAGTACGAGGAGCCTTCTTTAGCCCATATAGTGCCTTGTCAAGTTTGAAAACATGCTCAGGATGTTCATGATTCTCAAATCCAGAAGGTTGCTGGACAAAGACTTCTTCTTTTAGAAAGCCATTCAGAAATGCACTTTTGACATCCATTTGGAACAATTTGAATTCCATATGAGACGCAAAGGCAATGAGGATTCTGATTGCCTCCATTCGAGCAACTGGAGCAAATATTTCATCATAGTAAATCCCTTCTTCTTGATTGTAAACTTGAACTACCAGCCTTGCCTTGTTTCTTGTTGTGTTTCCAAACTCATCGAGTTTGTTTTTGAATACCCACCTGGTTTCTATAACAGTTTTGTCAGCAGGTCATGGAACTAGGTTCCATACACTGTTTCTCTCAAATTGATGGAGTTCTTCTTGCATAGCTGTAATCCAATCAGCATCTTTTAATGCTTCCTTGATATTCTTGGGCTCAATTTGAGAGAGAAAAGCTGAGAAAGCAATCACGTTTCTTGCCTTTGATCTGGTTTGAATTCCTGAATCAAGAGGAGTGATCACATTATCTAGAGGATGTGAAATTTTGTGTTTCCAGTTAGACACCTGAACCTTGTTGTCGGATGGTCCAGGTATTTCTGAATGTGATTCTCTCTCTGCATGTGGGGTCCCTTGAACTGCATCAGCAACTCTATTTTCAGCTTCAATTGTTGTGATTGAGGAACCGGGTTCCTCTATCTGCTAGAGATTTAGCTGTGCCATTGTCATTTGAATCCTTGACCTGACTCATCATATTGGCCTATCCATTTGCCATGTCAATAAATTCACCAGGGACATTTGATAACTTTCCATCTTGATCATCCTTATCATGTGCAGCGTTTCCAAGAAGGTATTGTGTTTCGTCAAAGATCGCATGTATGCTTTCCTCAACATATTGCATCACACACTTTGTGATTCTTGAAGCTTGAGTTGGGCAGGCCACGAACCAGGTCCTTCTTGACCAACTTGTTCAGCAACATAAAGCTTGCATGACCCAATCTTTGGTGCCATAGTTTAGCATCATTATCTACAACACTTAGACAACTGAGATCTCCATTTTGCAGAGATTCAAAGTCAGCAACATATATATTTTTGTATCTTTTGGCCACTAACACCACTTCACCAGTCACAAGATTAGTGACTATGCATATCTTTGACAAAAATTCCACTTTGTTTCCATCGTCACAGATTTGGGAAACACTCAGCAAGTTATACTTCAATCTGTTCACACAGTACACATTTTTAATAGAGTGAGAGAGAGACTTCCCAATCCTTCCAACTCCCAGAATGTATCCCTTCTTTCCATTTCCAAAGGATACACTCCCTCCTTGCAGGGCCTTCAGTGAAAGTAAATTGTTTGTACTTCCAGTTATGTGCTTTGAGCAACCACTATCCATGTACCATTGTTGGTTGCACCCATTCACTGTTCTCTGCACAAAGATATTAAGGGTTAGAATTAGGAACCCAAATAAGTTTGGGTCCCTTGTAATGATGAAAGGGATGAATGAGGGTTCTTTTGGTCCAAGCAGGCATCATGCGTCTTTTATATGAGGAACCAGGTTCTCTAGCTGTAATTACCATTTTAGAAAAAACTTTATTTTTCTGTTGAGACTGAACCTTGGCCTTACAGGTTTCCTTAAAGTGCCCAGTGTTACCACAGTGAGTGCAAAGCCAGTTGTCAGGTACAGTAACATACTTGATGTGAGGGTTGTAGGGAGTTTTTTCCCTTTGAAACCCGATTCCCTGCCTGTTTCCCCCATTGTTCGTGTACATGGCAGTGATAGATTCAGAGGACCAGGTCCACTTGAGTGATTTTTCACGATCACTCTTGACTCTACCTAGTTCTTCCTGAAGTTGTTTGTTTTTCTCGAGTTTAACACACAGACTAGATTTTACTGATTTTATCTCATCTTCAAGCCTAAGATGTGTTTCATCCGCAACTTCTTTTCCCTTTTGAAGAATCTCATGCCTACCTTCTCATTTTAGTTCCTCAATTGTATCCTTCAGATCTACAATTGTTACTAATAGGTCGTCTCTCTCATGCTCTATGTTTGCAATTTTTTCAGTTAAGGCATCTTTTTCTTTCTTTAGACTCTCAATGGTTTCCTTTAAATCTACCACAACGACTACTAGGTCATCTCTCGACTGTTCTGCTTCTCCTAATTCCACAGTTAATGCATTTTTATCACTTATAAGACTGTGATAAGCATCAATTAAGACATTTGCCAATGACATAAGTTGTTTAGGAGAATAAGACTTCAGATTTCTTTGAACATCTAGAAAGTTTAACTCATCATCATCGTCGTCATCTTCATCATTATCAGACTATGCCATCAAGGCAAAGATAGAGTCATACTCAGCTGTTTCACTTTCTACTGCCATCATGGAGCTGTCACCCTTGTCATCATCTTCGCCAAATTCACTTGAGGAGTCCCCCCATGTAGCAAGAGCTTGTTTCACAACATTGTAGGCAACATCTTTTCTTTTGATTTTTTTTTTCTGAAACCTGGTTCCTCTTAGCTGCTTTGTCTGAGTTGTGTTTGTACTGATCTTACTTGAGAAGAGGAAAATCTTTGATGAAGTGCCCTGCCTTTCCACACCTATGGTATAATTCATAGCCTCTTGGCTTGCTGGAGCTGCCCCGCTTTGGAATACCTCAATTTCTGCGAACCATTTTCAGAAATCTCTTTGTCAAGTAAGCCATATCAGCATCCTCACTACTTGATTCATTGTTGTCTGTCTTGAGGACCAGGTTTTTCTCCTTCTTGGGCTCTCTTCTCTCGTTATCCTTATCCTCCTCCTCCTCCTCCTCCTTCTTCTCCTTCTTTAGATTTCCAACGAGCTCATCGATGGTCAGCTTCTGTAGATCCTTTGCATCCGTGATAGCATTTACTTTGCTTTCCTAGGAACTGGGTAATACACTAAGTATTTTCCTGACTAGTTTATTCCTTGGAATGATTTCTCCCAGAGAATGAAGCTTGTTGATGATGGAAGTGAAGTGAGTGTGCATGTCCTGGATGGACTCGTCGTCCTTCATCCTGAAGAGCTCGTACTCTGTGGCAAGCATGTCAATCTTCAACTGCTTGACTTGAGTTGTTCCCTCATGAGCTGTTTGGAGAGCTTCCCAGATCTCCTTAGCAGATTGACATGCTGATATCCTGTTATATTCATCTGGTCCAATACCACAAACGAGAATTTTTTTGCTCGGAAGTTCTTCTCTATGGCCTTGCGATCAGCATCATTGAATTCTTTTCTTATTTTGGGAACTGTTACTACTGGGTCACCAATGGTCTTCATAGGAACGAAGGGTCCATCGCATATAACGTCCCAAAGCTCAGAATCTTCAGCCATGATGAAATCATGCATCCTTGTCTTCCACCATCCATAATATTGGCCGTTGAACCTTAGTGGTCTGTAAGTAGATTGACCTTCTTCAAAGTTTGGTAGAGCAGCCATGGGGATCCTTTCTAGGTGTTAGCCTGATAGAAAGAACCTGCTCTGATACCAATTGATAGAATTTAAGAGTCCACCAAACTATATAGAGAACCCAATTCTCTATTAGTTCCCACAGAACACACGCACACAACAGTAGGTAAATTACACAAAGAAGTTTTATGTGAAAAACTCCCAGTTTACGGGATTAAAAATCACGACCTACCCTTGTAGGATTTCAACTTCACTACTGAGCAAACTTTAGATTACAACCTATTATAACCTAGGAATTAACCTCTTAATCCCTCACTAACTTGTAACGACTCTATTACAAGCCACTTTGTAATAACTCTATTATAAAGACTTACAAATCGACTAACTCTAGCCAAGACACAAACACAAGAGTTTATGATTTACAAAGGTTTCCTACACAATGCTTCTAACTAAGGTAAATAGGAATTACAAGTAAAGAACTTTATAGCTGTGGGGAGTTGACTTGTACAGTCACCATGGGAACTGGTGGCCATCTGTTCCCTCTATTGTTCCTTTGACTTTGAAGAGTTGAACCACGTCCCCAAACTAAGACTTGTTGTTCTTTAAGTGCTTGAGGATGTGTAACAGGTTCCTTATCTGGTTCTTATCATTAAGTTTGTTAGATCATCAAAATATAATATGGATACATATGTAACCTATCAAGCTCGATCGGCTAAGTTCACTGCATAATGGTTAGTTATTTTACCGATAGTGTTCAAAGTTGTTGTGTTGCTTTAATTATGCTTCTCAGAAGAAGTTTTCTTTTTTTTTGGTTCGGTTGTCACTGCATTGGAAAGCTATTTTTTTTTTAAAATTTTGGTTGCAGCCATCTATCCATGGAGGCTTCAGTTGAATGGCTATTCCCAAACGCGAGCCATGGACTCCATTCGGTGACAAATATATTAGGGTGACTCTTTACCGGATGCACGTACTTGATGACTTCTAATTGGACGACTTGCTCATATGTTTCTAGGAATTTCGCAGTGCGTCCGTTTGTATTGGAAGCCTGCGCCAAGTTCAAAAAATAGTATACAACAAAAGCTTTATGATTTGATGCTGGAGAGACAGTGAGGACCACGTGCGGTAGAGTTGCTTTTTGCTACAACATGTGTCAGTCACTTCATGTGCCTATGCAATTTTGATCACATTTTAGTGTGAACAAGTTCAAATCAGAAGCCGCTTGATTGAGCAGAAACTAGACTTCAGTGGCAATGACATATCCGAATTTCATCTTGAAATTCCTTCCGCATTGGTCCGAGTTAATTCCTGAAGTTGATCTCAAAGTCAGATACATATATTTACAGCTTTGCGCGCTCTAAAAAAAGTCCATATCTTAAGTTAGTTGCTCTCAAATCATGAGGCCCTTAATCCCCTAGAAACCAGGTATCGAGTGTTGCAACATGTAAAAGTTTCAGCTTGAATATCCTTCTGGACCGACCAGAATTAATTTTTTGAAGTCGGCCTCTAGTCATGACTTGCTCCTTTCGCAACTTTGGCCACTCTTGCTGAACCAACCATATCTTGGTGTAGGCAAGTGTAACCCAAAAATTCTTTTATGCACCTGAAATCAGACTTATATCGCAACCTCGCATCAAAATTTTAGATCAAAATTTCTTCTGGATTAGTTGCAGCAGTTTCTTGAATTTGTTCTAACTGTAGTAACTTTACAAGTTTGCATACTTTCATCGTAGAAAATCATATCCCGAGCTAGGAGTGTCAAAATCGTGATTCGTCTGCGCTGTTAGGAAGTAAACTTAGAGACCTTCAATATGTATGCATTTCATATCAGGACACCTTTCGGACTGTCAACAAAAAATTCTCGAAGTCGACCTTACTACAATAAACTTTCAAACTCATACACTTTTTTGTGAAAGAGATCATATCTTGTGTTTGGTGAATTTGAATTGCGATATGTCTGGTCCTTCGACATCTTACCTTCAAAAGCCATGGTTACGCCGAAGATGAAGACCGAGATCATCCTTGATTGACTTTCACAAATCGTTCAAGAATCTAGTCGATGATGACTTCGTGTGGCATGTGCAGTGAACTATCTCATTTTCTTTTGTACTTTTAGAGATGCTTCAATGAATATGACCTACTATTGCTATGATGAAAGCATGATAGAGTTGTAGATATCAAGAAGAGACCTTCAAGACAAGCTGGCGACGACCTTCAACTTCAATTGCTTCATGACTTAGACCTTTTGTACGTGATAATGCATTTTTACACCCCCGCCCCTTTTTTTTTAAGTTTTATGTATCAAGGTCTCGTCATATTGAAGCAATGAAAATTTCCTTTTTCTTTAATTGTCTTCTTTCTTTCGTTCTGCGCTTCATTCCTTTGTATTTAAGATAATCAAGGTGGTTCTCTTGACTTTAATTTCGATGATCGCGTCACGCCATGCTCTTTTTTTTAAACTCACGTGACTGAACTTAGAATAAGACTCTAAGCTACCTACGTACCTCGGTGAAGAGGATCAAGTCATCACGTAGTTCAAAGTCAATATTTTTTTTGACTCATGTGACTAAACTTAGAATGAGACTCTAAGCTGCCTACGTACCTCGGTGAAGAGGATCAAGTCATCACGTAGTTCAAAGGGATGAGTTTTTTTTTCATTTTTCATTTTTATTTTATTTATGCCCTAATTTTTTGCCTAGGCCGGCTCTCACGAGGTTTTCAACCTAGCGGACTTCTTCTTTTTTTGGGTTGTACCCAATTTAGACTCATGTGGGCCAGGAGTGTAGTAACGTACAGTTTAGGCTCATGCATCAAGGAACGTAACAACATGTAGTTTAGGCTCGTGCATTAAGGAACTTCATGACTTGAAGTTTAGGCTCGTGCATCGAGGAGCATATTTTTCTTAAGGATAATGCTTATTCAAGAATCTTCCATTGATGGGACCGATCCGCAAACCATTCGCATCTACAAGCTTGTAAGTACCGCTTGAATAGGCTTCTTGCACCATATATGGTCTATCCCACTTCGAGGTAAACTTGCTTTTCGACTTATGAGAAATGATAACGGGTCTTCTTACTGCAAGGACTTGATCATCTACTTGGAAAGACCTTAGGCAAACCTTTTTATTGAAAGCACGAGAAAGACGAGCTTGATAGCATTCGAGCCTTTGTTGAGCTTCTAACCTTTTCTCATCAAGTGCCTCTAGTTCTTCAAGGAGTAAACGAGCGTTTTTTTCTTTAGTAAGCCCTTCTTGGATGGCGAGTCGTAAGGATTATATTTGACGCTCAAGAGGAAGAACTACTTCGACTTTATAAACAAGAGAATAAGGAGTAGCTTGCATTGGCGTGCGATGAGTCGTCCGATATGGCCACAAAGCTTCTTCCATTCTGTCATGCCAATCTCTTTAAGATTTGGAGACGATCTTCTTTAACAAGTTGCATAGTGTCTTGTTAAATGCTTCGACCAGTCCATTTGCAGCAGCATAATACATTGACGAATTACGTTGTTTGAACCGAAAGAGGTCGCATATCTTATGTCACACCTCCTTTTCCGAGGGATAGAGGGAGTTTTCCCAATTAAAGTGACATTATTCAAAACAAGATTATTTATTTAATTAGAGTCGCCACTTGAAATATTTATTATGGTGTCCCAAGTCACCAGTTTATTTTTAAAATCCCAAATCAAGAAAATTGACTCTATTTATGGTCTGCGAACACAGAAGACCGGATAAGAAATTCTGTTAACCCGGAAGAAGGTATGAGGCACTCTCGAGTTCCGTAGTTTTAGCACGGTCGCTTAACAAATTACACTAGGCTTAGTTGTCTGATTTATTACATGTTTAAAACCTATTGTGCATTTTACCTTCCACCGCTTTTAATTATTTATTTAACCGCCTTTTGTATTTATGAAATTCTTTTGGAACAAGTTACGATATCGTACATTTGTCGGTTTGGTACACATTGCAACCCGCGCTACACACCAGCAATTTATAACATGTTTATTATTATTATTTTAAAATTATAAGGCCAAGTCACGCGAACATGCACTCATATTTGAAATTATGTATCATGACTATGCCACGTGAACCGTACTCATAGTCACAATAATTTTATTAATCGCTCGCCTAAAGCAATTACGAATGTTCACGAATTATTCTTTAAGCTATTTGGAGATTATTACGATGTCATAATTATGGAAGTAGATTTGTGGGAGAGATAAGATTAATTACTAAGAAATATTAACAAGGTTCATTATACTACTAAGTTATGAGGGGTGAATGCTACTTACTAAATTATTAATATTCTAACTTGAATCCCCAATAATAAAAACAACTGGATATGGAACAAACTTAAACAAAAGAAGCTAAAATGTCAATTAACCCTCTAAACAAAGACGATGGCCTAGAACAGTCATAATTACATTTCAATACCATATAAAAGTCAGCAAGAAAAAAAATAACTTAAAGATATCACATGAATTCTTCTCAAATGCATACAATCCATTTATCGGTCTTGACAGAGTTAGTCCCAAAACCATATGCAGCAAATCATATTGGCCCATTCAACTTAATAAAATTTCTTACAGCTTTCTTCTCCAAGCTTTCAGAAAATGAATTAACAATAAAATAATATTTAACGCATTGACACATGCTCAACAGTAGAAATACTACAACTGCAAGCAACATGTACATAAACTGCAAATAACTAAATAAATGTGTAGAATGTGAATTAGCTAATTAAGATAACAAACATAGGATAGCGATGAAATGAGCTTTTACTTAAACTAACAGAAGCAAAAATGAAAGAATTAATTAAAGGGAGAAGAAGACCTTATGTGAAGCTTTTAGAATATGTGTATTGATATGAAACTATACACAGCAAATTCAGACTCCGATTGTCAAAACTCGACCGGAGAAAACGGATATCAACAAAACCTCGGACCGGAGCTTTCGAGCGCGACTTTGAACTCAGCTTTGGAGCTGCTGATTTGGTGCGAAAGGGGATTGTTTCATCGAGCTTTTAGCTCAGTTTTTGCTGGGTTTGTTGGCCTGTTTGAGGTTGGTTATTAACAGTTTTTCAGCTCGTATTTGGAGCTGTTTTGAGGTCGTTTTGGGGGTGGATTCGAGCTTGTTTCTGGGGTGCTTTGGTGATGAAAATGACGTGAGGAAGGTGAGATTTTGGTGAGGAATTACTGTCGTATTTTTGGGTGTTAAAGGGTATATTTTAGGTGGAAGAAAGGTGCTAGGTTACTGATTTTATTTTTTTATTTGTTGTGTTGCTCTATGTAGTGAAAATGGTCTAGTATCGGGTGAGGGGAAGAGAATTGGAGAGCAATAAATACGTGAGTGTGTATGTGCAGGTGATGGAGGGGGATAGTGGGGATGTGAGTGGGGGACAAGAGTGGTAAAAGTGAGAGTGTGAGTGGGGAAGTGAGAAGTTAGGTATTGGGGAGATGAGTGGGGAAATTTTCAAGCACGGTCAAAAATTAGGTTCTCACAGCATGCCCTCTTTGCTTGGAAACATGAAAAGTTTTGAGGCAAAGACAAGGTGAGTCATGTGACTAATTTTTGACCAAACCGTTATTCAAAAGGAAAATAAATAAAAGATAGGGTGCATTCGAGTCCTAGTTTTGGGCAACCTACATATCCCGGGTTATATGGGAATCAGGTCACATGTAGTTCAAGGAGAATTGTGGAATGATGAGTTGTAGAGTTGTGTGGGGTTCCGTCGAGGCTACGGTCCGTGATCATGTCATTACATCAAGATCAAAAGAAACTAAACAAACCTATCAGCTATCAGTTACAAGATTCCTATCTATATGCCTTCTAAAATTTAATCTTGAGTCTTGACTGGTTCTTCACGCAGATTTTGATCTGAACCTTGATGCTATCTAGCTGTAGGTGCTAGTTCATTCTTCTACGGCTTCTTCTGATCAAAACGGAAAACGTAAAGCTCGTAACTTCAGTCGTCTTGAGCAGTCCATATCCTTTCCATCTACTTTTGCATTTGGATTCACTTCTCTCTCTCTCTCTCTCTCTCTCTCTCTCTCTCTGTCTCTTTTAATATTATGGATTGAGACTTCTTATTTTGTTCATCTCGAACTCTGTGCCTTAAGCTAAAACTTACTCAGACACCAAAACAAAATAAACTGACGGAATGTTTCTGCCCCAGTTTTCACTAGGAAAATTTCCTGAGTTATTTGTAACAAAAACTCTAAACTACTTCATTATTGAAAGAGATAAAAGGTCGGAAATGGTATACCCTGGGAAAAATATGATTCATTGGGAATGGTGTACCCTGATTGTCTAAATGGTACCTCAACTAAGGATTGATGTACCTTATGTTGGGAAAATATAACTAGGGAATGATGTACCATATATTAACAATGATACCAGAGAGTGGTGTACCCTGCATTTAAGATCAAATCAACTAGGGAGTGGTGTACCCTATGTTGAAAAATATAGTTAGGGATTGGTGTACCCTATACTGGTAAGTAGACTAGGGAGTGATGACCTTATGTCTAAAATAAAATTCAACTAGGGAGTGGAGACCCTATGTTGGAAAAGAGACTAGGGAGTGGAGACCCTATGTCTAAAATAAAATCAACTAGGGAGTGGAGACCCTATGTTGAAAAAAAAACTAGGGAGTGGAAATCCTATGTCTAAAATAAAATCAACTAGGGAGTGGAGACCATATGTTGGAAACGAGACTACGGAGTGGAGACCCTATGTTTAAAATAACTTCAATTAGGGAGTGGAGACCCTATGTTGGAAAAGGAGACTAGGGAGAGGAGACCCTATGTCTAAAATAAAATCAACTAGGCTATGGATATCCTATGTTGGAAAAGAGACTAGGGAGTGGAGACCTTATATCTAAAATAACATCAACTAGGGAGTGGAGACCCTATGGTAGAAAAGGAGACTAGAGAGTGGAGACACTATGTCTAAAATAAAATTAACTAGGGAGTGGAGACCCTATGTTGGAAAAAAGACTAGGGAATGAAGACCCTATGTCTAAAATAAAATCAACTAGGGAGTGGAGACCCTATGATGAAAAAGGAGACTAGGTAGTGGAGACCGTATGTCTAAAATAAAATCAACAAGGGAGTGGAGACGTTATGTTGAAAAAGAGACTAGGGAGTAGAGACGTTATGTTGGAAAAAGAGACTAGGGAGTGGAGACCATATGTCTAAAATAAAATCAACTAGGGAGTGGAGACCCTATGTCTAAAATAAAATCAACTAGGGAGTGGAAACCTTACGTTGGAAAAAGGAGACTAGGGAATGGAAACCCTATGTTGGAAAAGAGACTAGGGAGTGAAGACCCTATATCTAATCTAAAATCAACTAGGGAGTGGAGACCCTATATTGGAAAAGGAGACTAGGGAGTGCAGACCCTATGTCTAAAATAAAATCAACTAGGGAGTGGAGACCCTATGTTGGAAAAGAGACTTGGGAGTGGAGGCCCTAAGTCTAAAATAACATCAACTAGGGAGTTGAGACACTATATTGGAAAAGAAGACTAGGGAGTGGAGACCCTATGTCTAAAATAACATCAACTAGAGAGTGGAGATCCTATGTTGGCAATGGAGACTAGGAAGTGGAGATCCTATATCTAAAATAAAATCAACTAGGGAGTGAAGACCCTATGTTAGAAAAGAGACTAGGGAGTGGAGACCCTATGTCTACAATAAAATCAAATAGGGATTGGAGACCCTATGTTGGAAAAGAAAACTAGGTAGTGGAGACCCTATGTCTAAAATAAAATCAACAAGTGAGTGGAGACCCTATGTTGGAAAAGGAGACTAGAGAGTGGAGACGTTATGTTGGAAAAAGAGACTAGGGAGTGGAGACCCTATGTCTAAAATAAAATCAACTAGGGAGTGGAGACCCTATGTTGGAAAAGAGACTAGGGAGTGGAGACCCTATGTCTAAAATAAAATCAACTAGGGAGTGAAAACCCTACGTTGGAAAAAGGAGACTAGGGAATGGAGACCCTATGTCTAAAATAAAATCAACTAGGGAATGGAGACCCTATATTGGAAAAGAGACTAGAGAGTGGAGACCCTATGTCTAAAATATAATCAATTAGGGAGTGGAGACCCTATGTCTAAAATAAAATCAACTAGGGAGTGGAGACCCTATGTTAGAAAAGAGACTAGGGAATGGAGACCATATGTCTAAAATAACGTCAACTAGGGAGTGGAGACCCTATGTTGGAAAAGAAGACTAGGGAGTGGAGACCCTATGTCTAAAATAACGTCAACTAGGGAGTATAGACCCTATGTTCGAAAAGAAACAAGGGAGTGGAGACCCTATGTCCAAAATAACATCAACCAGGGAGTGGAGACCCTATGTTGGAAAAGTGACTAGGGAGTGGAGACCATATGTCTAAAATAAAATCAACTAGGGAGTGGAGACCCTATGTCTAAAATAACGTCAACTAGGGAGTGGAGACCCTATGTCTAAAATAATTTCAACTAGGGAGTGGAGACTCTATATCTAAAATAACGTCAACTAGGGAGTGGAGACCCTATGTCTAAAATAAAATTAACTAGGGAGTGGAAACCCTATGTCTAAAATAAAATCAACTAGGGAGTGGAGACCCTATATCTAAAATAAAATCATCTAGGGAATGGAGACCCTATGTTGGAAAACGCAACTAGGGATTGGAGACCTTATACTACCATGATTTTGAACTCTTTTTTTTAAGAGAATAAGTAAAATGCGGGAAAGAATTTGGAAAAGATTTCCCTTTTGGAGTTGTTGTTGCTGCAGAGCTATTTTAGTCTCTGCGTGGTTTCATTTTGGCTGCACCTGCTTCTTGCAAGGTTGCTTTTGATTGCACATGTTTTTTATTTTTTTTAAACAAAGAACAATTTGTCAGTTTGAAACGGTGGTTGGTTTTGCGGCCTTAAGTTGTTTTAGCCACTTGATCTTGACCGACTTCTTTGATGATAATTTCACTTACCACTGGTTGTTCCCTGAATGCCGATTGTACTTCTGGCCCCAGAGAACCCTTGGCTTTTTCAAAACTTTGCTATGACGGTTGGTCACATGGGACTTAACCTTTATCAACTTTATTTTTCCTTTGTAGGGCTTTCACTTTGGATTTCTTTCTCCCAATTTTAATTTCAGAGCATTGTGGAACCCTTGACTTTTCAAACCTTGTCAAGACGGTTAGCTACGTGGGACTAAGCCTTTTCAATTTTATTTTGCACTTGTAGGAACTTTAATTTGATTTCCTACTGACAAGAGTTTTGATTTCGAAACATCGGCCGCCACGGCCAGTCGGGGTCGACTTGATGCTCCTGCCGAGGCTGGGTGCCTTTTTGCATATTAGCCTGTATCAAACGAGAACCCTGTAAATCAGTCTTGCCATCCCTTATTTGCCTTAGGTTTTGGAAATTAGACCGAAATGGATTCAAAGAAAAACAAAAATATGGAATGCAAAAAGAGTTTAAATAAGAGGTGTCCCTTTCGGGGAAAGGAAAGAAGAACTTATTTGGAGTACATGCAGACTTCAATGAATATGACATGCCTTTTGGACTGGATGTCTGATATGTGTAAACCGTCCGACTCTTAGAAATTCATCACAACTTTTGCCTCGAAACCGAGAAACCTTGCCCAGGACTGTGCCGATGCCGATGACGGTGAGGATCCTCTTTTTGATTAATGGTGCCCTTTGCGGGTTTTCACCAACTGATCTCTCTCATTTTTCTTCTCACTATCGCCTTATCACTACAAAAAAGGACCTAATTGAGGCGATTAAATAGTGGGGGTCAGCTCCACCCCCCACAAATTTCATTAAATAACAGGGTTTACTTAACTGACACAATATAAGAAAATAGCGACGGCTGAAAACCTACGCTATCTGCAAAAAAACAGCGTGCTAATATTTCCCACGCTATTTTTTGCTTCGTTCATTTTTTTCTCAAAAGCTCAAAACCTCCGCCCACTTCTCAAAAGCTCAACCCCCCCCCCCCCCGCCCCCCACTTCTCAAAAGCTCAAAACCTCCCCCGCGCTCAAAAACTCAAGGTAAAGATCTCAATTTTGAGAGATTTACTCAAATTTCATGATTCTTTCTACTTTATTTTTCTTAGAATTGAAAGTTTGTGTAAATTTCTCATTCCGTTTGTAAGATTTGAACTAAAATCCTCGTTTTTCTTTGATTTTCCTCATGTTTTCCCCCTATAGCAGTGGCAAAGGCATCTCAATCACTCACTAGGGCATAGTAATCGACAAGTATCTTCAATTACAGTAAGTTCTTCTACCCTATTTTTGATTTAGTGCAATGTTATTTCTACAAATGGGTCTTTTATCTTACCCATTGGGTTTGTATAATCTGTAACTTTTGTATGTTTTCTATTGCATGTGGCTTTAATTTTATTTTTGCTGTTTTTTGGATACTTTATGTTAGATTTCGATTTTCTCTGTTTATTTGAGATTTTTTTGTTGAACTAGCAGAAAATATAAAATTTTTTATGCCATATTGTATGAGGATTTATATGGGTGTATTGTGATTCTAAGGTTTGGTGTTTGAGAAAATATTTGGTAAATTTTCTTTAATAAACTATTTTACTGTTTATATGGGTGTACTATTTTACTCCAGTAAAACAGTTTATTACAGAACTGGACCTATCTAATCAAATTCTAGTTTACAGATGGATACAATTAAATTCCAGCACATGGATAAGCATGAAACAATTTAAATTAAACTAGACATTCTAGTTTACAGAACTACACATTCCAGTTTCATGATACAATTAAACCTCCATCATATAACTAGATGGTTGGTAGCATGAAACAGTTTAAATTTTCTTTAAAGCTATGTTATAAAGGAGTGCATACAGAACCAAAGAGAAAAAAAACCTCTTAGAATCAAAGTTCATCCTATAACTTTCAGCTTTTTTAAGTTATAAAGGAGTGCATACAGAACCAAGAGAAAACAAAACCTTTAGAATCAAAGTTCATCCTATGACTTTCAATTTTTTTAACTTTTCCTTCTAAAGTAAGCCTCCCTTATTTTGACAATCTATCTCAAATCTACCGGTACTTCATGAAAATCACAATAATCTTTTCTTAAGATATTTGGTTATGTATGTTCTCTGTTAGAATTAAATAATTTTTTTATTTTCTGTTCTGTTAACTTATACTAATAGACTACTCATTTTCTTCCTCATGAAATATTATAGGTGATATTATTGCATATAATCTAATTTTCAATGGATAAATCTTGAATTGGAATGCCAAGGAACACACCAGAGTATTTGCTTGGTTTGAATTAATTTTTAGATTTTGCATTTAACAATGGATCTATAGGAGATAAAATAAAATGTCCATGTCCTAAATGTGGTTTTAGGAAGTGGCAGACTAGAAATATAGTGTTTGATCATTTGATCGACAAGCCGTTCCCTCAAAACTATGTCACTTGGGTTATGCATGGGGAAATGAATGTATTGCATAATTCTGGAAACATAGAGGTCACTCAAGATGCACCACCCATTGAAAATCCTGTAGAATTGTTGATTAATGAAGCATTCGAGGGCTTAAGGCATGAGGGTGTTGATGTAGTTCCGTCACAAGTAGTCGGAGAAGAAGAAATGATACGTGATATGCCCACTTCAAATAACAAATTTTTTTTTGAATTGCTTAGAGATGGACGTCAAGAATTATATGAAGGGTCTAAGTACTCAAAGTTGGAATTTTTATTAAAGCTTTATCACATAAAGTATTTATCTGGATTAAGTGACAAGGGAATGACTATGATACTCTCAGTAGCCGTAGTACTCAAACTAAACTTCTTTTTATTAGTGGAATTTTTTCTTGAGTGCAACACTGCATTTTTCTCATTTTGTTGAGCGACTTCACAACAATTAGTTACAAATAAAAAGTTTGAACTCATTGTTTGGTTTATGATTCTTTGAGTTCATTGACAGTATTCATCAAGGTTTTGTTATTACTATTCTCTTCCTTTTGCTTAGGCTTGGACTTGATGTGCTTTGCATAGTTCATTCTTTCACACATCGCAGAAATAAATTGCATTAGATTTCTTTGACCTTACAATATTTGGTTGATTTTCTATGCTATATAGTAGGTAAAAGTTACAGTACAACTCATTGGACCTTTGTTTAGGATACAACTGCTGAAATTTATACTACTGCTGAAAGCAAATTGACTGCATCATTGAAATTTATTGTAGTGTAGCCAAAAGTTTCATGACTGCCAATTAATGTAGTGTAGCCACAAGTTTTTATTAATGTAATTATTTCTAAGTAGTAACTAATTCTGATTTGATTTTTTATTTATAGATGGCTCAGACTGGACAAATGCCTGGACGAGCACAAATATACATTGCTACTCATAAGAATGAAGATGGAGTATATGTTAATGAAGAAGCAAAAATAATATGTGTAAGTTTGTGTGAATTCTTATCTTATCTTATCTTAAACGTGATGGCTGATGCTATTTTCATTTAATTATTTCATTTTGAAAATTTTAGAAAACTTGTGATATGAAGTTTGAACAACGGCAATTACGGATATGAAATTTAGTTGTAGCAGTTTAAATGTTTGAAATTTAATTCTGGCAGTTCAAACTTCTTACCACTAATATGTGCAAATGGCATATTTTGATGAATAATGCTTGTAGAACGATTCTAAGTTAGCTTGAGCAATAAATTGATTAGACGTTCATCTTATTCAGCAACCACTAGCTTTTGTGATTAGGCATTTATTTCTCACGAACATATTGAGTTCAAGTCAAGTTAAATATTACCATTGTGTCTTTCTTATTTGTTGGTCCCTTCCAGATCCAGATCAAATCGAATTTTGACACGAGACAAATGCATCCCTGTTGGCTTAGTTGTGACAATGAGTTTTGTTTGTGTAGGAAAAAATTGAGTTAGCTTTGAGCCAAAGCACCATAGACGAGTCTCAAATTTTGCCAAATGATGCCGTTGGTAAGGTGCTAGGAAAAGAGCACTCTGGAAGGGTGATGTGTTTGGGATTAGGCCCTGTCCCTAGTAGAGTTTTTAAACAAGTAAGACCTCGTTTTGGTGGTACAAGTTCTTCAAGTACTGAAGGTTCATGTTCGTCCCAATATCAACATAACCATAATTAAATGATGAATGCTCACAATCAAATGATGAACGCTGTCAAGGCATATATGATAATGAAAGAAGGGACTATACCAGAATAGTTTGCGGGGTTCTTTGCTTCTCCTTCGACGGTTTCTCCTACAACGGTAAGTAAAGTTTTTCAATATTTTTTTCTAGTCCTAAAATGTGTGCACAAGTCTAACACCAGTTTCTTGTGAATCTAAAGGACAACTGGCCTTGTTGTTGCATCTGCTATTGTTACACTTATTTACTTACAGTATTTAGTAGAACCTAGAGTTACTGCAATTTCTGATTCTGACATGATTTTTATACTTTATTTTTTTATGCAACCAAGTGATGTGGACAATGGACCCCTTTCGCCAATGGACGCAAGAAGATCATGTGCTGATAGTAATTCTAGTGGCAACCGTTAATTTCATTGTAATTGTGTGGTTGAAGCAGATGTTAGAATGTTGGAGTGAATGTTTTGTGTTTAAAATAGTTTTTGAGTGATACTACTTAATGTTGACAATTTAATTTTAAAGACTAATGATATTTTATGATAACGTTTTGCGATTTTATGATATGTTATCGATTTCTTTTAACTTTAAAATATATTTTTTTGCTTTGATTATGATTTACAACTTAATTAGTGATTTTGTCAATAATATATGAATTAAAAATTTTAATAAATTCTTGAGGTTATGATTGACAGGACCTTTAAATATAAGCTAATAAAAAAGAATAAAAATTATATTGCAGAGGTTTAAAATCGCCGCAATTCGTAACAGAAAATTATTTTAAATATATTTAAGTTTTAGATCTGTGGGTGTAACGACCCGGTAGATCATTTTGAGTATTACAACCCCGTTTACTGCTCAAATTGTACTTCACAGTTATTGTGTGAATTGCCGGGGTAAATGGTTCAGGTCCGGTGAGGTTTTGGAATGAATTGGACCATTTAGTTTCAAGGTTTAAAGCTTAAGTTAAAATAGTGACCAGATATCGACTTATGTGTAAATGACCCCGGAATAGAGTTTTGATGATTCCAATACCTCCGTACGGTAATTTTGGACTTAGGAGCGTGTCCGGAAAATTATTTGAAGGTCCGTAGTGGAATTAGGCTTGAAATGTCGAAAGTTGAATTTTTGGAAAGTTTGACCGGGGGTTGACTTTTTGATATCGGGGTCGGAATCCGATTATGAAAAATTTGAATAGGTCCGTAATGTGAAATATGACTTGTGTGCAAAAGTTGAGGTCAATCGGACGTGATTTGATATGTTTCGGCGTCATTTGTAGAATTTGAAAATTTCAAAATTTATTAGGCTTGAATCCATGTGCAGTTCGTATTTTGAGGCTGTTTGATGTGATTTGAGACCTTGAGTAGGTTCGTGATGTGTGTTAGGACTTGTTGGTGTATTTGGATGGGGTCCCGAGTGGCTCGGGTGAGTTTTAGATGTTAACGAATCAAATTCAACTTGAAACATTTCTGGAACTGCTGCCTACTAGTGTGATCGCACCTGCGAAGCTTTTGATCGCAGGTGCAGAGCCGCATGTGCGCAAAATCTGTCGCAGAAGCAGGCAAGTGTGGAACTGGGCACTGCTCGCAGGTGCGAGGAATTTACCGTATCTGCGAGGCCGCAGGTGCGAAGCTGTTGGCGTAGATGCGGACTGGGGCTGGCGTGGGGGCGAACGCAGGTGCAAAGGGAATGCGTATCTGTGAGCCCGCAGATGCGAGAAGGCGCCGCAGATGCGAGATTTGAGAAGGTCGGTTGTTTCCGCAGGCGCGCAATTTTGTCCGCAGAAGCGAGGCTCGCAGGTGCGACCCCTTGTCCGCAGATACGGAAATTACTGGGACATAACCTTAAATTTGTGGGTTCGACATTTTTACCCATTTTCGGATTTTAGAGCTCGGGTTGGGCGATTTTGGAGAGAAAGTTTTTCACACAACTTGGGGTAAGTGTTTTTAACTCCCTTGTGATTATATTCCATGAATTAATCTTAATTTTTGTTGTAAGATTATTGAATCTTCAAGAGAAATAGAAGGAAATTTCTATAATGTCACAAAATGAATTTTTCAAGTTTGAATACCGATTTGGAGTCGGATTTGAGTGAAATTAGTATGGTTGAACTTGTAATTGGATGGATTATCGTATTTTGTGAGTTTTGTCGGATTTTGAGATGTGGGCCCCACAGGTGATTTTTGGGAGCGAAATTTCGGATTTTCTGGAAAATATTAATATTTTGATATGGAATTAATTCCTATAAATTGTGTGGACTGAATCAAATTAATTGTGGTAGATTCGAGCCTTTGGGGAGTTGATACACGCATAATGAGATTTCTGGAGCATTGTTTAGCTTGCTCGACATTGGATTCAGCTCGTTCGAGGTAAGTAACTATTCTAATCTTGGAGTTGAGAGTATGAACCCTGAATATATGTATTTCGTGAATTGTTGGGAGGTGATACACATGCTAGGTAACGGGCGTGTGGGCGTGCACTAAAGAAATTATGACATAATTGTATATGTGGAATTTTGTAGTTAAATGATCTTGGCATTTTCCATGCGGTTTTATGAGTTAAATAAATTAAAGCTGAAAAGTATATTAAAAATCATGTTGAGGCTATGTGCCAGTATTAATGGGATCCACAGAGGTCCTATTATTGTGAATTATTTGTTTTAAATTAAAATTTCATACTCAGTCATATTCATTTCATTGCATATCATATCTCAGTCTCTGTTGTTATTTATTGATACATCATATCATCATTTTTGGGCTATTTTTATGACATTGTGAGCCCGAGAGACTGGAGAGATTGATGACCGAGTGAGGCCGAGGGCCTGATTGTGAGGATTATTATGTGGATCGGGGCTGCCCGCCTGCAACATACTTTATATACTTTATTATATAGCACATGAGTTGTCCGTGCAACACGTGAGTTGTCCGTGCAGATTATAGCGCTTGGGCTGAAGGAGCCCTTACGGAGTCTGTACACACCCCCAGTGAGCGCAGGTACCTACTGAGTGCGAGTGCCGAGTGCCGAGTACCGAGTGACTGGGAGGCATGGGTGATTGTGAGGTATGCCCGAGTGGCATGAGTGACTGTGAGGTATTCCCGAGAGGCATGAGTGACTGTGAGGTTTGCCCGAGGGGTTGTATATGAGTGATGTTCTGCCTGAGGGGCTGTTTATGATTTTATCACTGAGTTGCATCGCATTGGCATGCACACATGATATACAAGCATAAAGATGTATTTTTCTCATGTTGTACAACATCATATCATTCATGATTTCTCACACATTTTTACAGATGGGCATAGTGATGCATTTTTTACACGGGTTATCCGGAAGGAAAATGAAACATCTTATTTATTATTGAAAATATTTTGGGAGAAATTATTGTTTTCAAATTATTCATATTTTTGGCAACTTCGGCAAACGATTTGGGTTTTCACTAATGTATTTGAAAGGAAGAACTATTATTTTTGAAATCATGATTTGACCGAGCATTTTATCTCTGAGTTACTTCTAGTATTATTTGCTTTATGTTGTTATGGACTGTTGTGGACTATTGGTTATGGACCCGACTTTGGTAGAAGCTCGTCACTACTTTCAACCTACGGCTAGGTTTGTTACTTACTCAGTACATGGGGTCGGTTGTACTGATACTACACTTCTGCACATTGCGTGCAGATGTTGGCTGTTGTTGTTGCTGTGCTTAATGGTTGCGGGACTTGAAGATGTACCTGCGTTCCTATTGTAGCTGCCTCTTGTTCAGGGTAGCCTTAGATTTATAAAAGCTCTGTTTATGTATTATTCAAACAGACTATATATTTATTTCATTTCTGCTTTGTATACTCTATTCTTAGAAGCACATGATTTGTACTACCAGTTCTTGGGGATTGTATAAGATTAAGATCTTTATTCACTTAAATTGCTTTAATAATTATTATTGGAATTGGATAATTAAAAGTTGGATTACTAGCGGGTTGGGTTAGGTGTCATCACGACTAGTTGGATTATGGGTCGTGACAAGGTGGTATCAGAGCCCTAGGTTCATAGGTTCTATAAGTCATGAGCAAGTGTCTAGTAGAGTCTTGCGGATTGGTATGATGACGTCCATACTTATCTTCGAGAGGCTACAAGGCATTTAGGATATATACTTCCCATCTTTCTTTCCTTATCGTGCGAGATTGATTCAGCTTGAGACATAACTCTTTGAATTCCTTCCACGTATTCGTATGCGCACATGAGCCCTCGGTATCAGCCGTGCATCGCCGGCTTGTGATTCCATGAACGAAGTTCGAGATGAGTATTCTATGTTTTGGTGATGGGCCAGTCTGAAAAACTTGAGGCCAGGTTTAGACCGCAGCTTAAGTTCGGTAGCTTCAGTTGTAACTTGTACATTTGGACTCATATGTCCGGTAAAATGGCTTGATGAGCGGTGAAATGGCTTTGTGATGAGTATGATGTAACTGCAGTATGTGTTAAGACAAGGTGAATGTGGCGAGAAGTGTTCCCTTGAAGTGTAAAGGAAGGCCATTGGGTGCTTTATTTTCATTTTGATGTGGCATACAGTCTCGAGTATGAATATTTCGAAGGATCTTTCACATTGTTTAAATTTTGGGACAAATTAAATTCTCATGTCTGGTTAATGAGTTTGGACTCAGATAGACTAAGTGATTACATAGTAATTGTGACTGCGAAAGGGTATAACAAGATACCAGTTTGAGGCTAAGAAGGGGGTTATCCCCTGCGGAGTAATCTACATAGGTGTATTCCTTACGATGTGAGTAGAGAGTTTTTATTCTGCCGACGGGGCGTATATGTTGGGATTTGAATTTGAATCTGGCTGAGAAAGTTGACTTGAGTGTCAAAAGAATGATTGCGAGTTTAGCAGATGATTTGTGGTATTTCTATGGTTGGCG
Source organism: Nicotiana tomentosiformis (assembly GCF_000390325.3). NCBI lineage: Eukaryota > Viridiplantae > Streptophyta > Magnoliopsida > Solanales > Solanaceae > Nicotiana > Nicotiana tomentosiformis. Next base: position 104,022,126 of record NC_090823.1, on the reverse strand, counting down.
TTGCATGAGTTTAAGAAGAGGTTTCGTTGAACTGACTGTGACATCATGACAGTAATATAGTATGAGTATGGTGAGTTATGAAGTGTTTTAATCTACGACTTTGAGCCAGGTGGGGGAGCCTGCTATTGATAATTCAATTTCATGGTTATATGTAAAGATTTAGTTTTGGGTTAGTTATGACTTGCAGAAGTTGAGATCGAGGATGATTCGAATAAAGAAATTCCTGATTACGGGGTTATATTGCACGTATGAGTATATAAAAATTATGGGATGAGTGAGTTGTTATTGGTGAATGATGTAGTGCACAGGGAGTATGAATTTGATATGTGGTGTTAAAGTAGAGTTACTTCTTTGAGTGTTGTTGTGCTATGGGGCACGTATCTTTTGGCCCATTTGGGCAGTGCAATATAGATTTGAACAAAGTGGGTGACTCTCGGGAAAGTTTCAATAGGTTCGAGGTTTATATATAGCAATTGAGAATGTTTTCGGACTTGCGTATGGATAAAGCCTGAGGTTTGCATTTGATGGTGCCTGGACTTACGAAAAACATTCTGTATAACTATGGATTCTACATTTTTGTATAAGGAAGGTAAGAAGAATAATTTTAAATTCACATAAGGTATTTTTGGAGTGAGTGTTATAGTTGTAGTATTTATGGAGGTGCTTAAGAAGAATGGCTTATGGGCCTTAGGGCGTTGTGGTTCTATGCTAGGGTTCGTGGGGAAATTATGGCTAAAGATCGTGGTATTTTAGCAAGGAGAAGTATCAATTTGAAGGCAAATTCGGAAGGGACTCGGAGAAAATAGGACAACTAGGTAGTAGACTGGACCAGTATGTTAATGGTAGGATCGGTCCTTTGGGTAGTTACGACGTGGTAAGACTTTACAGATGTTTGATGGCAATATTCTTGGATTTGGTGACCTGCGTGGCTTGATTGAGCTAGAGAGATTCAACTCTGATGGCTTGATTATGTGCAAATGGATTCTAAAGCATTCTCGAGGATTCCTACTACGGTTTGAGATGGGTATTTTCCTACCGGCCTGAGGAGCATGTTGAGTATTGTGATTTTATACCGGATGGGAACAAATGGAAGGCTTTTCGCTGATCAGATATGTATTTTACATGTGACTCAGAATGATTATGAGGTTCTCGTATTTTTCAAATGATGGCATGATAGATGCAATGTGTTATGTGGGATTAAGGTTGGTGTGTGCAAGGTCACGGTTTAGCTTTGAAAGGGAGGTCATAAATTCTTAGAGGGCATGAACAGTTCCCAATGTTTAGATGAATGCTATAACTATTTGGTATTGCGTGAGTAGAGTGTACATTTCAGAAGGCGCACTATGTTTTGAATTATGGATATTTCATAGGTATTGCGGCACTCTCCTGGTTGATCGACTGCTGATTTTAAGACGTTGTTAAGTGGAACGAAAGAATGGGAGAAATATTCCTCGTAGGATGATCGTTTATGAGAAATGTGTTAGACATTCAGGCGGTGGAGATTGGGAGTTGTCAGGAGCAAATTGTTTCTTGGCGGTGGACTGTGAGGTCGTGGCCGAAGCTAGAAAGATGATAGTATGTATTATGATTCAGTCGTTGTGGACTTTCGGAGGGTTATTTGTCTATTTGTGGGTGACCAGAGTTGATTTGGGGGTCCATTAGTAGGCCTAATCAAGATATGTATTCTATATCGAGCCGGAATGGTTGGCTCCATACTGCTATTGTTGAGGGATGTGTCATTCGGTTGATGTTGAACTTATTTGTGTTCTGAAATGATCTGTGAGTTACTCATTTATGCTACGAGGAGTTGTGATTCATTGGTTATGTGCACAGATGGTGCGGTTCTATTTGAGCCTTATAGCGATATTTGAGCGTGATGAGTATTTGGGTATTGCATGATCGATTGCGTAATGGTTATGTTCTTTCAGGTTTTGTATGGTATTTTTGTCATTTGCCTCTCAGTGGTTATTAATTTTGAGTGGGGTGGCTCGAGGTATATATTATGGACCAACGTTTGGATGGGGTCACGTATTGCAGCAGAGTTATATTAAGGTATGAACCTTGTGTTAGGATTGGGTGATGGTTCTACGGTGTATGATGGATTTTCAGCATTTCGGTTGTGGTGGTACTTGTTAATCTGGCGGGGTAGTTCTCTCATTTGAGTCATTTTTCCATGACTGAGTGCATTTGAATTGTTGCGTATTGGTGCACGGATGGCACGGGTTGTGGCTCTGAGTTATATTGGTGCGGTATGTCTGTGGAATAGTTGTGTTTAGTAATATAAGGTCATTGGACCTAAAATGGGTACTATCAGGTTTGATTACGGTATGTTCGGGAGTATAATATTAAAAGTCGGCTCAGAAAGTGATTATGGTTCTGGTTGGGGCGAGAGAGCTCCGTGACTTGTTGATCTGGTAAGTGGTCATGAAATTTTGTGTGTTTCTTTTATTATCAACAGTGTGCGAAGGTTTTGGGATGAGGTTTGGTTCGATAGGGGTGTAATACTAGTATGTGGTTGGTTTTGGAGTAGTCACTGTGATTAGAAATGATGCTACAAGCATGCGAGTTGTGTAATATGTTAGTTGATTATATCCGTGGTTATGGTTATGGCTTGATACAGCTGTTCAAACTCATACAGTGTTTAAATGTAAGATTCGTGTCTTGAAAAAAAATTTCTAAAGGTTGAAAATTAAATTTCAAGGTTTATGGGCTAAAGTTAAATCAATGATTTCAGTTGTATTATGTTGTCAAGCATATATGGAATAGGGTGACGTGGGTTCACCCCCGGGTACGTGTGTGGTAATATGGAACAGTGATTTGATGGCTTGGAAATAACTCTTGGCACGTTCGAGGACGAACACATGTTTAAGTGAGGGAGAATGTAGCGATCCGGCAGGTAGTTCTAAGTATTACAACCCCGTTTACTGCTCAAATTGTACTTCACAGTTATTGTGTGAATTGCCGGGGTAAATGGTTCAAGTCCGGTGAGGTTTTGGAATGAATTGGACTATTTAGTTCCAAGGTTTAAAGCTTAAGTTAAAATAGTAACCGGATATCGACTTATATGTAAACGACCCCGGAATGGTGTTTTGATGATTCCAATAGCTCCGTACGGTGATTTTGAACTTAGGAGCGTGTCCGGAAAATTATTTGGAGGTCCGTAGTGGAATTAGGCTTGAAATGCTGAAAGTTGAATTTTTGGGAAGTTTGACCGGGGGTTGACTTTTTGATATCGGGATCAGAATCCGATTCTGGAAATTTGAATAGGTCCGTAATGTGAAATGTGACTTGTGTGCAAAATTTGAGGTCAATCGGACGTGATTTGATAGGTTTCGGTGTCGTTTGTAGAATTTGAAAATTTCGAAATTTATTAGGCTTGAATCCGTGTGTAGTTCATATTTTGAGGTTGTTTGATGTGATTTGAGGCCTTGAGTAGGTCCGTGGTGTGTGTTAGGACTTGTTGGTGTATTTGGACGGGGTCCCGAGTGGCTCGGGTGAGTTTTGGATGGTTAACAGATAATATTCAACTTGAAACATTTCTGGAACTACTGCCTACTGGTGTGATCGCACCTGCGAAGCTTTTGATCGCAGGTGCGAAGGAATTTTCCGCATCTGCGAGGCCGCAGGTGCGAAGATGTTGGCGCAGATGCGGACTGGGGCTAGCGTGGGGCTGCAGATGCGAGATTTGAGAAGGCCGGTTGTTTTCGCAGTCGCGTAATTTTGTCCGCAGAAGCAAGGGTCGCAGGTGCGACCCCTTGTCCGCAGATACGGAAATCGCTGGGACAGAACCTTAATTCGAGGATTCAACATTTTCACCCATTTTCGGATTTTGGAGCTCGGGTTGGGCGATTTTGGAGAGGAAATTTTTCAGAGAACTTGGGGTAAGTGTTCTTAACTCTCTTGTGATTATATTCCATGAATTAATCTTCATTTTTGGTATAAGATTATTGAATCTTCAAGAGAAATAGAAGGAAATTTCTATAATGTCACAAAACGAATTTTTCAAGTTTGAATACCGATTTGGAGTCGGATTTGAGTGAAATTAGTATGGTTGAACTTGTAATTGGATGGATTGTCGTATTTTGTAAGTTTCGTCGGATTTCGAGACGTGGTCCCCACGGGTATTTTTGGAGGCGAAATTTTGAATTTTGTGGAAAATATTAGCATTTTGATATGGAATTAATTCCTATAAATTGTGTGGACTGAATCAAATTAATTGTGGTAGATTCGAGCCGTTCGGGAGTTGATACGCGCATAATGGGATTTCTAGAGCATTGTTTAGCTTGTTCGACATTGGATTCGGCTTGTTCGAGGTAGGTAACTCTTCTTATCTTGAAGTTGAGGGTATGAACCCTGAATATATGTATTTCGTGAATTGTTGGGAGGTGACGCACATACTAGGTGACGGGCGTGTGGGCGTGCACTATAGAAATTGTGACATAATTATTTCTGTGAAATTTTATAGTTAAATGATCTTGGCATTTTCCATGCGGTTTTATGAGTTAAAAAAATTGAGCTGAAAAGCATATTAAAAATCTTGTTGAGGCTATGTGCCAGTATTATTGGGACCCACAGAGGTCATATTGCTGTGAATTATTTGTTTTAAATTAAAAATTCATACTCAGTCATATTCATTTCATTGCATATCATATCTCAGTCTCTGTTGTTATTTATTGATACACCATATCATCATTTTTAGGCTATTTTCATGACATTGTGAGCCCGAGAGACTGGAGAGATTGATGACCGAGTGAGGCCGATGGCCTGATTGTGAGGATTATTATATGGATCGGGGTTGTCCGCCTGTAGCATGCTTTATATACTTTATTATTATAGCACGTGAGTTGTTCGTGCAGCACGTGAGTTGTCCGTGCAGCACATGAGTTGTCCATGCAGATTATAGCGTTTGGGCTGAAGGAGCCCCCCTGGAGTCTGTACACACCCCCAGTGAGCGCATGTACCTAGTGAGTGCGAGTGCCGAGTGCCGAGTGACTGGGAGGCATGAGTGATTGTGAGGTATGCCCGAGTGGCATGAGTGATTGTGAGGTATTCCCGAGTGGCATGAGTGACTGTGAGGTATGCCCGAGAGGCATGAGTGACTGTGAGGTTTGCCCGAGGGGCTGTATATGAGTGATGTTCTGCCCGAGGGGCTATTTATGATTTTATCACTGAGTTGCATCGCATTGGCATGCACACATGACATACATGCATAGAGATGTATTTTTCTCATGCTGTACAATATCACATCATTCATGATTTCTCACACATATATACAGATGAGCATAGTGATGCATTTGTTTTACACGGGTTATCCGAAAGGAAAATGAAACATCTAATTTATTATTAGAAAGATTTTAGGAGAAATTATTGTTTTCAAATTATTCATATTTTTGGCAACTTCGGCAAACGATTTGGGTTTTCACTAATGTATTTGAAAGGAAGAACTATTATTTTTGAAATCATGATTTGGCTGAGCATTTTATCTCTGAGTTACTTCTGATATTATTTGCTTTATGTTGTTATGGACTGTTGTGGACTATTGGTTATGGACTCGACCTTGGTAGAAGCTCGTCACTACTTTCAACCTACAACTAGGTTTGTTACTTACTCAGTACATGGGGTCGATTGTACTGATACTACACTTCTGCACGTTGCGTGCAGATATTGACTGCTGTTGTTGTTGTGCTCGATGGTTGCGGGACTTGAAGATGTACCTGCGTTCCTGTTGTAGCTGCCTCTTGTTCAGGGTAGCCTTAGATTTAAAAAAGCTCTATTTATGTATTATTCAAACAGACTATGTATTTATTTTATTTTCGCTTTGTATACTCTATTCTTAGAAGCTCATGATTGGTACTACCAGTTCTTGGGGATTGTATAAGATTAAGATCTTTATTCACTTAAATTGCTTTAATAATTATTATTGGAATTGGATAGTTGAAAGTTGGCTTACTAGAGGGTTGGGTTAGGTGCCATCACGACTAGTTGGATTATGGGTCGTGACAGCGGGGGTCAACCGCCGCTAAGTAACCTCCGCTACTTAGTTCTAGCAGTCAGCAAAAAAACTACTGCAAATCGATTGCGATGACTCTTATTGTGGGGGGTTTTTACGACTGCCGCAACAACATATTGCAGGGGTTTTAAACCGCCGCAAACCTTAAAAATAACCCCCGCAATTAGGCCTTTTTTGTAGTGTATAGTGCTCTTTGCAAGTTTTCACGAACAAGACTCTCTCATTTTAGTTCTTTACTCACCATCGCCTTACAGTACCCGTGAGGGTTTTCACCAATAAGACTCTCTCATTTTAGTTTCTCTCATTTTGTTGTATCAGATCCAAGTGACTGTATTCTCCAATTTTGAACATCTTTGTCGATTGATCGGAAGGACTTGAAAATGATTTGGGTAAAAAGAATTTAGATTGAATTACAACTTTGGAATATTTCAGGCGAAACCATCGACGAACCTTTGTAACATCTGCCCCAGTTTTAACTTTTGGAGGAATGTGGATTTTTGTTTTGGTGTGACTGAACCCGAGAGAGAGGTTGCCTACGTATCCTTTCGGAATCAAGCCGAACGTAGTACAATTAACATGAACTTGTTTGGATTTTTGTTTTGTTTTATTTTTCTTTTTCTTTCACTTTTTTTTTCTTTTTTCTTTTTACTTTTTCCTCTCTTTTTTTTCTTTCTTTTTTTTTATCTCCTTTGTTTGTTTTCTTCTCTTTATTACTTTCTTGTTTTTTTTTTAATAACATCTTCAGGTTCCAAAGAAGTTAATCAAAGAAAGGTAACCAACTCAAAAGGGTTAGCAAAGGGTTGATGGTGTTTGGATAGCAAGAATGAAAGCCTTGGTCATCCCAATTAGAGAACATTAATGCTACATAAAGGATCAAACATAGTACCTTTTGACTGTATCCGCGTTGACGGTTATTTCAGAGACATTTTCTTTGATGCTTCCCAGGTACAACACTCTCTTTTGCAGTACTTTCGTTACAATGTATGGACCTTTCCAATTTGGAGCTAATTTTTCTTTAGCTTCTTCATGAGGTGGGAGGATACGTCTTAGAATGAGTTGTCCTATTTCAAATTTTCAGGGACGCACTTTCTTGTTGTAGACACGGGCCATTCTTTGTTGGTACAACTGCCCGTGGCAAACTGCGACCAATCATTTTTTATCAATCAATGTCAATTGTTACAATCGGTTCTTGACTCAATCTTTATCCTCAATCTCGGCTTCAACAATGATCCGAAGAGAGGAAATTTCAACTTCTTCCGTTTTCATTCAGACTTGGCTTAGGCTTACTATTCAAATTCTTTGTTTATTTTCTCACAAGCTTTATCTTCAACATATTCTGCTTCTTGATTCATTATTTCGAGGTCTGACAGCGTTTTAGGATCTGAGCATGAAGTCGCAAGCATGTCATGTTATTAAAATCTACATTAACGGAACTGAAAAAGAATAAGAAAGGTGACAAGATTAAGAAAAGAGACATTCGTTAACGAAGAAATATTGATTTCATTTATTTGAAACTTCTTTTTTTAAGATAGAAGGGTTTACATCAGAAAACAAAGTAGTGAAGTAAAACATCCGGATTACACACTAAAATAATCTGGACACAGAAAAGATAGCAAGACCGGCTATGGAGACTCCCATCTGACAGAGAACTTTTCAGATTTGGCGCCTGTTTTTAGGTTTCTCTTCTGCCGCGACAATGGCTACTGTGGCTTTTGATGCTGGATCATCAAGTCTTCAACTGCCCTTGTGCGGGTCCAACAATCCTCTATATCATGTCCCACTGATCCAGAGTGGTATTCACATCTAGCATCAGCTTGGTGCTAGGGGGACTCGGGGTTTGGCCGGTTCGGGGCCACTAGCTGCAGCAGACCTAGCCCGATTAGCTTTTGAAACAAACTTGAATATGATTCATCAGTAGGGGTGAACTGATTCCTTCTGAGGGGCTATCTTGGGCGAGGATTGTATTGGGAACATTTGGTTGGGGATTATATGGAGCTTGGTAGGGACAGACATTTTTGTGAGGTGGAGCTCGATTTTGTGTATAATATTGTGGTCGCGTGTAAGGTTGCGCGTTCATCACCATATAGGGAGGCAGTGCCACGACATAAGCAGCATCTTGATGGGGATAATAGTGTTATGGGATCTTAGGAAGCATGTATGATTGGTTGAATGACATGCGGGTCCCCCTCGAGCTCGAAGGCATCATGGCTCCCTCTTTCCTCCTGTTTCTGTTCATCAAACCCCTCGAACCATTCTAAACGGTCTGTGATGTGGCCTTAAAGGAAGCATGACTTAAGATTCGGCCCTTTTTAAACCATTTCCGACCATCACCCTAATTTTGATAGCTTCGGCGAACGGATTACCCATAGCGGACATCATGTTCTGGAAGTAGTCCTCCTCTTGGGCATGTAGGAAGACCGTAACCATTTCTGCTTCATTCATTGGAGGCTTTACCCTGGCGGCTTGCTTGCGCCATTTGACAGCATAGCCACGGAAACTTTCCGCGATTTTTTTTTTAAATTGGATAAAGAGTTCTCTTTTTGGATTTCTTCACTCTTGCTTTTTTTTTTTTTTGTTGTTGTTTTTCGCTCTTTGTTTTTCTTTGTTATTTTTGTCACTCTTTTCTTTTCTTTTTTTCTTTTTTTCACTCGGTTTATTTAATGGCTATGATCGAATCCGACGGAGTTTGCCTACGTATCATGACGCCGCATGTATTAGATCATTACGTAGTTCACGAAGATCGGGAATAGACTGACCCATTTTTCTTTTTTTTCTTTTTATAAAGACTTTTAAATATATATTTTTTTGAGTTTTTTTTCTTTTTTTTGGAATTTTTGGAATTTTTTTTAAAGAAGGAATTCTAAAGAAGGAAGAAAATATTTGGATTTTGATTTGAATTTCTTTTTCTTTTTCTTTTTCGAATGAAAGACTTCGAAAAGGAAGGAAAATATTTTTGAATTTAGTTTTTTTTTAAATTTTTTAAGGAAAGAATTCTAAAGAGGGAATTAAGGAAAATGAAAATATTTTTGGATTTGTTTTTGAAAATTGGGGCCGGAACCGATGAGGTTTGCCTACGTATCTCACATCCGGTAAGAATCAGACCCGCGTAGTTTGGTCAGTTTTGACAGAAAAGAGGAAACATGGACTTGAAAATTTTGGCCCATTTTGAAATGACCTTTCTTTGTTTCTTTTTTTTTTCTTCAAAATTTCGGTAGAGTTTTAGGATTTTTCAAATACCTAGGCTTTTCAGAACCGGGTTAATTTTCTCTCTCCTACCTCACTCTTGGTTTTTTATTGATTTTCTTTCCCTATTCTACAAGTTGATCGACATGCAAGCTCAAACAAGCAAATGCACAAATAACACGTAGGATGCATCAAGATGGTCTTTCATTTTAGGTACACCTGTCTTAGACGGACCCAACCCTTATCTTGGATCCCCAAAAGCAAATGCATGTGATGCAAACAAATGTTCCTACTAGGGATCCGACATGAGGCTATGTTATTCTAGGTTTAAAATCCTGGGGGGAGTGTTTTAGACCTAGTTTACCCAAGCGGACAGCTCGAGCCGAGGTGGGGGCAATGTACCGGGAGCACGAAAGTCTACCCGGTCTAGTTGCTGATCCAGCCTTGTTCTATTTGGTATGACCTCTAACAGAAATATGGGCCACACATACATGTGCACCATAAATTCAGAAGACTCAGAAGGGAGGCATAAGGAGACAGTTTATACAGTTCAAATAATATCAAAGCGTTAAAAAATGAGTGGCAGTTAGCACTTTAGGCCCACAAATACAGTAATATCAACAATTAAGAAAGCCAAGTATAGATCACATCATAAGCTCGAATTCTGAACCATGAACCAGAAGTTCTGGGTTCTGTCCCCAGCAGAGTCGCCAGAGCTGTCAAACCTCCTGTTTCCGAGGGATATGAGAGTTCTTTCAATTAAAATAATATTATTCAAAATGAGATTATTTATTTAATTAGAGTCGCCACTTGAAATATTTATTATGGTGTCCCAAGTCACAGGTTTATTTTTAAAATCCCAAATCGAAAAAATTGACTCTATTTATGGCCCGCGAGCACAGAAGACCGGGTAAGGAATTCTGTTAACCCGAGAGAAGGTGTGAGGCATTTTCGAGTTCCGTGGTTTTAGCACGGTCGCTTAACAAATTACACTCGGCTTAATTGTTTGATTTATTACATGTTTAAAACCTATTGTGCATTTTATCTTCCACCGCTTTTAATCATTTATTTAACCGCTTTTAGTATTTATAGAATTCTTTTGGAATAAGTTACGATGTCGTACACTTGTCGTTTTGGTACACATTGCAAACCGCGTTATGCACCCGCAATTTATAATATATTTATTATTATTATTTTAAAGTTATAAGGCCAAGTCACGCGAACGTGTACTCGGATTTGGAATTATGTATCATGACTATGCCACGAGAACCGTACCCATAGCGACAATAATTTTATTAATCGCGCGCCTAAAGCAACTACGAATGTTCATGAATTATTCTTAAGCTACTTGGAGATTATTGCGATGTCATAATTATGGAAGTAGATTTGTGGGAGAGATAAAATTAATTACTAAGAAATATTAACAAGGTTCATTATACTACTAAGTTATGAGGGGTAATGCCACTTACTAAATTATTAATATTCTAACTTGAATCCCCATTAATAAAAACAACTGGATATGGAACAAACTTAAACAAAAGAAGCTAAAATGTCAATTAACCCTCTAAACAAAGACGATGGCCTCGAACAGTCATAATTACATTTCAATACCATATAAAAGTCAGCAAGAAAAAAAACAACTTAAAGATATCACTTGAATTCTTCTCAAATGCATACAACTATCGGTCTTGACAGAGTTAGGCCCAAAACCATACGCAACAAATCATATTGGCCCATTCAACTTAATAAAATTTCTTACAGCTTTCTTCTCCAGCTTTCAGAAAATGAACTAACAATAAAATAATATTTAACGCAATGACACATGCTTAACAATAGAAATACTACAAATGCAAGCGGCATGTACATAAACTGCAAATAACCAAATAAATGTCTAGAATGTGAATTAGCTAATTAAGATAGCAAACACAGGATAGCGATGAAATGAGCTTTTACTTAAACTAACAGGAGCAAAAATGAAAGAATTAATTAAAGGGAGAAGGAGACCTTATGTGAAGCTTTTCAAATATATGTATTGATATGAAACTACACAGCAAATTCAGACTCCGATTGTCAGAACTCGACCGGAGAAAACGGACAGCAACAAAACCTCGGACCGGAGCTTTCAAGTGCAACTTCGAACTCAGCTTTGGAGCTGCTGATTTGGTGCGAAAGGGGACTATTTCATCGAGCTTTTAGCTCAGTTTTTGCTGGGTTTGTTGGGCCGTTTGAGGTTGGTTTTTGACAGTTTTTCAGCTCATTTTTGGAGCAGTTTTGAGGTTGTTTTTGGGGTGGATTTGAGCTTGTTTCTGGGTTGTTTTGGTGTTGAAAATGACGTGAGAAAGGTGAGATTTTGGTGAGGAGTTACTGCCGTATTTTTGGGTATTATAAGGGTGTATTTTAGGTGGAATAAAGGTGCTAGGTTTTTGATTTTCTTTTTTTCTTTGTTGTGTTGCTCTCTATATTTAGTGAAAATGGGCAGGCATCGGGTGAGGGGAAGAGAATTGGAGAGCAAGAAATGCGTAAGTGTGTATATGCAGGTGATGGAAGGGGATAGTGGGGATGTGATTGAGGGACATGAGTAGTGAAAGTGAAAGTGTGAGTGGGGGAAGTGGGAAGTTAGGTATTGAGGAGATGAATGGGAAAAAATTCAAGCACGGTCAAAACTTAGGTGCTTACATCTTGGTTATAAATTGTTATCGAACAGCTTGCCTTTATCTATTATGATATAACTAGGAATCCTGAAACGATAGATGATATTCACTCGAATGAAGTTTGAAACATTCTCCTTCTTCACTTCTCATAAGGCGACAACATTCGCACATTTCGAGAAGTAATCAGTTGCAGCTAAGATATACAAGTGGCCACCAGAAGATTTCGATAGCGGTCCAACAACATCTAATCCACAAGCATCAAATGGACAAGATGCTACAGCTGGATGTAACACTTCAGGAGGCTGGTGAATAAAATTTGCATGAAGTTGGCATGCTTTGCATCTTCGGGCGTAGTCCAAGCAATCTTTGACCATCGTTGGCCAATAATACCCCATTCTTTTTATGTGAAAATGCAGCTTCGGTTCAGATTGATGTGATCCATAAACTCCAGAATGTGCTTCTTGCATAGCTTGAGTCACTTCATCTTCCCCTAAACAACGCAGGAGAACTCCCTCGAATGATCTTCGATACAAAGTATCTTTGTAGTAAAGGAAGCGAGGGGCACGACGACGGATTTCGGTCTTTCTCCTTGAATCTTGTGGAAGTATCCCATAGCATAAGTAGTCGATCATGACTTGTCACCAATCAACCTTCTCAGCTTCAGAAACGGCTACAAGACGCTCAAGCTTGCTTTCTTCATCCTCATCCTCATCTGGTGGTACTATCCATTTTTGGCAGATAGTGATTTGCGTTTGGTTGGGAAAAGTCAATATTGAAGCCAGAGCAGCTAGGGCATCATCTTTCTTATTTTCCTTCCTTGGCACATGCTGAAGAGTGACGTTGCCAAGCCATCCAATCAATTTCCGTGCATAGTCATGATATGGATGCAATTCTGGCTTTTTGACCTCATAGCTACCTAGGAATTGATTGATCACCAACTTGGAGTCTCCAAAAATATGTAATTGGAGTTGTTTCATATCAACGGCCATTTCAATCCCAATGATGAGTGCTTGATATTCTGCCATATTATTGGAGCAACATTGAATTAAAGCAAAATAATATGGCAAGACCTCTTCTTGGGAAGTGATGAACACTACACCTGCACCAGCTCCTTCGCAATGTGAGGCGCCATCAAAATACATCTTCCAAGGCTGTTGAACTTCGACGACCATTGCATCCTCATCAGGTAGCTCGTCAGTTAGCTCCCAATCATTCGGTATCAAATGATCAGCTAAAAAGTCGGCCAATGCTTGCCCTTTCACAGCTGTATGAGGCACGTACACGATCTCAAATTGTTGAAATTAGAGGTACCACCTTGCTAGTCGGTCATTAAGGACAGGTTTTGACATCACAAACTTGATAGGGTTTGCTTTGGAAATGAGACGAAGAACATGAGCTTGAAAGTAGTGTTTCAACTTCTGAATTGAGAAGACTAGGGCCAAACATAGCTTCTCGATCGGTGAATACTTCAACTCGTTTGGCGTCATCATTCTACTCAAGTAGTAAAGAGATATTTCTTTCCCTTCACTATTCTCTTGGGCTAAGAGCGCTACAACATATCTTTCCTGTGTCGCTATATATAGTATTAATGGCTTCCTAGGCATGGGAGACGCCATAACTAGAGGTCTCGTCAAGTAAGATTTGATGCTGTCGAAGGTGTTACTACAAGCATGGTCCCACTCAAAAGGGACACCCTTCTTCATGAGATGACTGAATGGTTGATGCTTCCATGCTAAATTTGAGATGAATCTCCTAAGATACACCAACTTCCCTTGTAGACTTTTCAATTTATGGATATTTCTTGGCTCGGGCATTTTCAAGATTGCATCTACTTTGGCTTGATCAATCTCTATCCCTCGATGTCAAACAACGAAGCCAAGGAATTTTCCATAAGTAACTCCAAATGCACATTTCAAAGGATTCATTCTGAGTTGATACCTCCGTAGTAGATCAAACACCATTCTCAAGTCTTGCAGGTGGTCTTTCCTCTTTCTTAATTTTACCACCAAGTCATTAACATAGCATTCAACGTTTTTGTGAAGCATGCTATCGAAGATATTTTGCATAGCTCTTTGGTAGGTGGCGCCAGCATTCTTCAAGCCGAAAGGCATTACCTTATAGAAATAAATATCTTTAGGAGTACGAAATGCGGTAAGCTCTTCATCCTTAGGTGACATACGAATCTGATTGTAGCCAGACGAACCATCCATAAAAGACATCGCCTCGTATCCAGTGGTGGCATCGATCATAAGCTCAAGAATAGGCAGCGAAAATTCCTATTTAGGGCATGCATTATTAAGATCCCTAAAGTCGACAAAAAATCAAATTTGTTCATTCTTCTTCCTCACAGGGACAATACTTGAAATCCATGTGGGGTACTTAACTTCACGAATAAAGCCAACTTCAATAATCTTGTTAACTTCAGTTTCGATTAAGGGAACCAACTATGGCCTCAAGCGTCGTTGAGCTTGCTTGATGGGACGAGCACCTTTCTTGGCCGCGAGATGATGGACTGCCACTTTAGGGTATAAACTAGGTATCTCTTTGTAACTCCAGACAAAGACATCATTATATTCCTTAAGTAGATCAATGTAAGTAACTTCTTCATCAACTGCGAGCAAAGCACTTACATAAATGGACCTTGGATCATCTTCAGTGCCAAGGTTGACCTCTTTCAGTGCATCGACTCGTTTTAATCCCTTCCTTAAGTTTGGGTGGGGCATCTTCAGCGTCTTCATCATTTTGAGGATCGCCACCATTGAAATATATGTGGTAACACTAAGAAATATCCTTCATTTATTCATCAATATTTTTTGGAGATGAAGTATAACGCTCATCTTGTGCACTAACATGATATGAAGATCCAACACTCTCTTCGTCTTCATCACATTCTTTGGTGTATACCACAATGTGCGACTTTACTTTTAGTACCTCTCCGCACGAAACCACAAGGTTTGTTTGTCTCCTCATTCTAGAAGGGATCAAACTTTGATAATCATTGGAGAGTCTTTGAGATTTAGACATAGAAGATGCTTTCATGCTTTTATAGTTTCTACGCAACTTGCTTTTCTTCTTCAATGGCTCTAATCTCTCAAATACAGAAGTTCTTGCAGTTGATTTTCATAGACGATCGAAGACAGAAGGTCTTCCATTAGAAGCAACAGATTCGTCTTCCGTAGTGATGTAGTTGTTGTTTGCCCTTCTTATGGAGATGCGTACTGGCGAAGGTTGTTTGTATCCTAAAACCTTCACGTGATTGCCTTGTAACAGGTTCTAAGGGAAGCTTCCCTAATTTTGATAGTTCATTAGGATTGTACCCTGCTTTTACAAGTAGTTTGTAAGCATTTGGATCGAAACCTTCGTCTGTACGCTTCTCCGGGAGTGCATAATTTTGTGGCGGACTATGGGCTACAAGCTTTCCAAGTAATTTTGAGGGTACCTTTACCGTGTCAATCCGCCTGATAGGAAGGGCCATTCCTCTTAATGCATTTACTTTAAACTTAGGAGATTGTTCTTCGACTTTCTTAACCCTGGGAACATAGTGAAGAGCATGTGCTACCCTTTTACTTGATGATGCGATATCCATTTGAGGCACCTTATTCGTTTTGGCGAGCACTTGATCTTCCTTAACTCGAAACTTCCCAGATCCCACTTCGGCTCTTTTGGTATTGGTCTCAGCATTCTTGATCATTGCAATGTCATCTTTTTACCATTCGAGATGTTGCCAACTTTGACTTCACTCAGGACGTAGCTCTTTAAGTAGAACTTTGCATCCTCAAAGTATGACTCAGCTTCGGTGAACGGTTTGTTGTCGGCAACTATCCTTTTTTCGACTCTGCCTTCATGATACTTTAAAAATTGATAGTAGGTAGATGGGACAACTTTGTTCTCATGTATCCACGGACTACCAAGCAACATGTTGTATGAAGTTTTTGAGTCAATCACATGCATCCATGCACTTGAATGCATATCTCCGATGGTGATCTCCAATTTTATAGAACATATAACCCTTTGCCCCTTGATTAAATCCTTGAATCATCAAGCGGCTTTCAGAAAGTTCTTCAGTTGAAATTCCCAGTTCCTTCATTGTGCGGATAGGAAGAATATTGACCTCAGATCCATCATCTATCAAGATTCTGTTTATCTTCTTCTCAAGTACATATCCTACCATGAATAAAGGATGATTGTGCAGTGTTTCACCAAGTAGAAGATCGTCATCGGTGAAAGTAATTTTAGCCATGCAAGCATCTACGACTTCATGAGAGGATTTTGGAGGGTCCTCTAGCGGCGGCGGACATGATAAGGTTGTAGTTTTTGCTTCTTTCCCATCAATGTTACAACACAAAGCTTTGAAGCTTTTATGAACCAACTTGGTGCGAAACTAGCTTGGTAAAAATTCTTCCAACGCCACAGTCGACGTGCATTCTGGTGGTGGTTCCCCTTCATTCGTTCCTTCTTTGAGTGCTTAATTGGATCTTTCATTTTGGATTTCCTTGCCATTTTTTCCCTAGTTTTTCGTTTGGACGACTCCTTTTGTGAACTTGCTTTACGGCAAGTAACGAGAGTCCAACCCTCGTCATCAAGTTGATCTACTTGGTCTTCAGCTCCATTTGTGGATCCTTCATCTACTAGAACCAAATCACTTGACATTGGATGAGATGGTAATTCATTTACATCGACAGGTTCAAAGTCCCCAAACCTGATCATTCTTGGCAGAATGACATTTGGTATGTCTCTTCCTTCATGTCCCTCAACAACATTGCATGTAATGCACAGATCGAGTGAGCCAAAAGTGATACAAACTTAGTTTGTATTTGCTTTCTCATATTCAAGTGTGATCTTTCCTTCGCAGGCTAGCTCCATAACTTTATCCTTGAAGACAAAGCACTTCTCAATGGGGTGGCCGACCAATCGATGGTACTTGCAATAATTTGGTTCATTGGTTCTCCCTACTTTATTTGGTCGATTCATCTCTAGCAACTCCAGAAGTTTTAGCGCAAGGAGTTCATCAAAGATTGTGGGAACATCATAATCAAGGAATGTGTACTCTTTCGCTTGCATTTCCTTCAGGCTCAGTTTTTGATTTGCCTTATCCTCCAGAGAAGTCGTATTCATACTCTGCTTCTTGCGCACCTTAGTAGTAAACTTCATAGGCGAAGCATTGACATTCATGGATTCTTTGCTTTCAGCCTTGGGTAAATATTTCCCTACTTTATTGACTTCTTGCTTGTATCTGCCTATGTGAGGTTCCCGGACAGGTGACCCTTCACTCCCAACTGCAGCCATGCTTAACTCCATATCATGAGCGCGAGTGGCAAGTTCTTAGAAAGTCTTAGGCTTTATGCCTTACAAGATGTAGCGAAGACCCCAATGCATACCTTGAATGCACATCTCAATTCTGGAGGCTTCACTAAGCCTATCTTTACAATTGAGACTTGCATGTATCTATCGATTAATGAAATCAATAACTGACTCTCCCTTTTGTTGGCGCGTGTTTGTAAGTTCTACCATACGTATGGTACGACTTGTGCTATAGAAGTAATTGAGAAACTCTAGCTCCAATTTCTCCCAGCTATCAATGGAACCAGACTCAAGGTCTGTATACCAGTCAAAAGCATTCCTTTTAAGGGAACGGACAAACTGTTTGACGAGGTAATCACCATATGTTCCAACATTGTTGCATGTTTCGACGAAGTGCGCCACATGTTGCTTCGGATTTCCTTTTTTGTCAAACTGCTAAAATTTTGGGGGTTGATAACCAGCAGGCATCTTCAAGCTATCAATCCTTGCGGTGTTGTCACGACCCGAAATTCCCACCTTCGGACCGTGATGGCGCCTAACATTTCACTTGCTAGGCAAGCCAACGTTAGAATGATATTAACAAATTTTTAAACAATCTTTAAATTTTATTAATAACAAATAAATAAACGCGGAAGTAAGGTCTGAAATATAGTGATTAATCCATAAAGATAACGATGTCTAAATACCATCCCAGAATTGGTGTCACAAGTGCACGAGCTTCTAGAATAAATACAAATAAAGGTTTGAATAAAATAAAGCTGTCTGGAATCAAACACACAACTAAAGTAAAGTAGATGGGGACTTCAGAACTGCGAACGCCGTGCAGTTATACCTCAAGTCTCCTCTGAGTAGCTGAAATCCGAGCAAGTCTATGGTACGCTGCTGGGACCAACTCCAAAATCTGCACAAGAAGTGCAGAGTATAGTATCAGTATAACCGACCCCATGTACTGGTAAGTGCTGAGCCTAACCTCGACGAAGTAGTAACGAGGCTAAGGCGGGTCACTTATATTTCCTGTATGCAATATTAGTAACAACAACAATAATAGAAATAAATCAGGTAACTCGTTTATAATAATTGAAGCCAACTCAGCAGTCATAACCAATTATCATTTCTATCAATTCTGTTGCAGCGTGCAACACGCTCTCACGATATATTCACCTTCAATTCTATTGCAGCGTGCAACCCGCTCTCACACTATATTCATATTCAGTTCTGTTGCAGCGTGCAACCCGCTCTCACGCTCTCGCAAATTCCAATCAATTACTCAACCACAGCTTTTCCTTTTAAATTTGTCTCCGAAAGCTTCAAATCTATTCACAAACAATTCAATATACTCAATACGAATCATAGGTATTAAGTCCATATGAATTTACTAATTTTCTGGAAAAAATCTAAAATTCATTAAAATATTCGGCAGTGGGACCCACGTATCAAATCTCAAAAAAACTTACGAAATCCAAACACCCATTCCGAGACGAGTCTAGATATACAATTAGTTTTGGAATCCGACCTCAATTCGAGGTCTAAATCCCCAAATTTTGAAATTCCTAAGTTCTACCCAAAAATCCAAATTTCACCATAACAATTCTAGATTCTAGGTTGAAATCTTGTTATAAGATGTAAAAGATTGAAAGCGACTAGTTTAGAATCACTTACCTATGATTTGGGGAAGGAATGGTCTTTGGAAAATCGCCTATTGTGTTTTAGGTTTTGAAGATTTGGAAAATGAATCAAAAATCCCGTCCAAAAGTCATTTTGATCAGCTGCAGATGTCACATTTGCGACCTGGGCTTCGCAAATGCGAAGCCCACAAATGCGAGAAAAGTATCACAAATGCGAACTCCTCGCATCTCTACTGCCTTCGCAAATGCGAACCATTTGTTCGCAATTGCGAACATTGAACCATCGCAAATGGAGATTTCCAGTCCCAGCCCCACTGCTCGCAATTGCGAAGTCTGCAGACCTAAAGCACACCAGCTATTATTTCTATGTTCAATTCACCCTGTAACCTATCCGAAACTCACCCGAGCCCTCGGGGCTCTAAACCAAAGGTGCACACAAGTCTAAAAATATCATACGAACTTGCTCGCACGATCAAATCGCCAAAATAACACCCAGAACTATGAATTTAGCACCAATTCAAATGAAATTCTCAAGAACACTTTAAAATTTCTATTTTCTCAACTGGACGTCCGAATCACGTCAAATCAACTCCGTTTCTCACCAAATTTCACAGACAAGTCTTAAAAATCATAATGAACCTGTACCGGGCTCCGGAACTAAAATACGGACCCGACACTAACAATGCCAAACATCATTCAATTCTTAAAAATAATTAATTTTTTAGACTTTTAATTTTCATCAAATATTCATAACTCAAGCTAGGGACCTCGGAGTTCGATTCCGGGCATACGCCCAGGCCCCATAATTTGATACGGATCTACAGGGACTGTCAAAACACGGATCAATGCCCGTTTACCAAAATTGTTGACCTAAGTCAACTAAAATCGACTTTTTAAGGCATAAATTCTTATTTTCATCAATTTTCAACATAAAAGCTTTCCGGAAACCTGCCCGGACTGTGCACGCAAATCGAGGAGGGTAAAAATGAGATTTTTAAGGCTTAAGAGCGCAAATTTGAGTTCTAAAACATAAGATGACCTTTTGGGTCATTACATTCTCCACCTCTAAAATAACCGTTCGTCCTCGAACGGACATAGAAAAGTACCTGGGCTGGTGAAAAGGTGGGGACATCTACTCCGCATATCGGACTCGGACTCCCAAGTAGCTGCCTCAATAGGCTGGCCTCTCTACTGCACTCGAATTGAAGGGTAACTCTTTGATCTCAACTGGCGAACTTGCCGGACTAGAATTGCCACCAACACTTCCTCGTAAGTCAAATAAATGTTCAACTGGACCGAGCTAAAATCTAACACATGGGATGGATCACCATGATATTTCCGGAGCATAGACATATGGAACACCGGATGAACCGCTGATAAACTAGGTGGTAATGCAAGCCTGTAGGCTACTTCACCCACCCTTTCAAGAATTTCAAAGAGTCCGATATACCTAGGGCTCATCTTGTGCCCTTCTTTCCGAACCTCATCACACCTTTCCTAGGTGAAACCCGGAGCAATATTCTTTCTCCAACCATGAATGCAATATCACAAACTTTACGGTCGGCATAACCACTTTTGCCTAGACTGAGCTGTGCGAAGTCGATCCTGAATAATCTTGACCTTATCCAAGGCATCCTGTACCAAATCGGTACCCAACAACCGAGCCTCTCCCGGTTCAAACCAACCAACTGGCGATTGGAATCGCCTTCCATAAAATGCCTCATATGGAGCCATCTGAATGCTCGACTGGTAGCTATTATTATAAGCAATCTCCGCAAGTGGCAAGAAATGATCCCAAGAGCCTCCAACGTCTATAACACAAGCGTGGAGTATATCTTCCAATATCTGAATAGTGCGCTCTGACTGTCCGTTTGTCTGTGGATGAAATATTGTACTTAACTCCACCCACGCGCCTAACTCACGCTGTACAGCCCTCCAGAAATATGAGGTAAACTGCGTACCTCGATCTTAAATAATAGACACGGGCACCCCGTGAAGGTGGACAATCTCACGAATGTAAAGTTCAGCTAACCTCTCTGAAGAATAGGTAACTGCCACTGGAATGAAATGTGCTGACTTGGTCAACCTGTCCACAATGACCCAAACTGCGTCAAATTTTCTCTGAGTCCGTGGGAGCCCAACAACAAAATCCATAGTGATACGCTCCCACTTCCACTCAAGAATTTCTAACTTCTGAAGCAAACCACCAGGTCTCTGATGCTCATACTTAACTTGCTGACAATTCAGACACCGAGCTACATATGCAACTATATCCTTTTTCATTCTCCCCCACCAATAATGTTGCCGCAAATCTTGATACATTTTGGCGGTACCTGGATGAATAAAATACTTGGAACTGTGTGCTTCTTCAAGAATTAATTCATGAAGCCCATCCACATTAGGCATACAAATATGACCCTGCATTCACAGAACCCCATCTTCCCCCACAACAACCTGTTTGGCATCACCGTGCCGCACCGTGTTCTTAAGGACAAGTAAATGAGGATCATCATACTGCCTCTCTCTGATGCACTTATATAAAGAAGACCGAGCGACTGTGCAAGCTAGAACCCGACTGGGTTCTGAAACATCTAACCTAACGAATTGATTAGCCAAAGTTTGAACATCTGCAGGTAATGGCCTCTCACCAATAGGAATATACGCAAGACTGCCCATACTCACAGCCTTCCTACTCAAAACATCGACCACCACATTGGCCTTTTCCGGAGTGATACAAAATGGTGATATCATAGTCTTTCAACAACTCTAACCATATTCTCTGCCTCAAATTAAGATCTTTTTGTTTGAATAGGTACTGAAGGCTACGATGATCAGTAAATACCTCACACGAGACACCGTAGAGGTAATGCCTCCAAATCTTCAACGCATGAACAATGGCTGCCAGTTCTAAATCATGAACATGATAATTCTTCCAGTGATCTTTCAACTGCTGCTACACATATGCAATCACCCTGCCATCTTGCATTAATACTGCACCAAGCATAATGTGAGAGGCGTCACAATATACCGTATACGATCCTGAACCTGTGGGTAATACCAACACTATCGTTGTAGTCAAAGCGGTCTTGAGCTTCTAAAAGCTCAACTCACACTCGTCTGACCATCTAAATGGGGCACCCTTCTGGGTCAATCTGGTCTTAATAGTTATTCATAATCAATTACAGAATCATCAATTAACTTCATGTTAACAAAAATATCATTTCACCCTTCACAATACTGATAACGAGATGCGAGGCATGAAGACCTCATAATTATTTACCCGAATTAACGAGTTACCTTTAACGCCACCTGGGCGGGCTCCTACATCGTAGGTTTAAACTCAATAATTACAACACGAGTTTGGCAAGTATGCACAGAGAATTTCATACAAGAATTTTCACATAAGCCTAACAGGCAGGACTCCCTTATTATTACTATAGTACAAAATTAATTTCACTAGGGAGAGCTTAAACACAAGAATTTTCATCACAAGGATCTCGTCCTTATATAACTTCCACCGCAGCTCGTAGCCCGGTTTAAACATATCAATTTATTTTTAAAAGGGAGGATCTCATCCTCAGTTTTGAATCACAAGTAATATGCATATCGTGCCAATCGAAAACTTTCATTTTCTCCTTCTAAATAATTTCGGTTACACAAAATCACAACACATAATGAACCTCACACCGATAGAGCATATAATTCATAATTTATAATTAATTATTCATAAATTACATCAAAACTTACCGAAATGAGTAACAGAAAGGCACCTTTAGCCTCACAGATCTTATTAGAGTCCATCATGGAATGATAGGTGTAGTTATCTCCATAAAACCTCCCAACAGAAGTAAACACATAAGTAGATTATAGAATTACGAAGCTCACTCATAAGTGGAGCACAATAGGAGGACTCGTCTTGATACTCAGAACCGAATCAAGTTAAGGAAATTATTCCTTAATTTTAAATCGAGGCCGTACCTATAACGATACCATCTGATGTAACGACCTCCACCATACCATAAAACAAATATAACAACGGCTGGGTCTCCACCTCTAGGACGCCTTCTACCCGCCTGTCCTCCACCCTTAACTGGTCGTGTGGGTGGTGTAGTAACTACAATGGGGCACGTAGCCTGAGTGCTTTGATGAAATATGCCTCTCCCAAGTTTGGGACAATTTCCTCATGATGTGACTAGTATCACCGCATTCATAACAATCTATTTGCGAGTTTGGCTGCTCATACTGAGTCTATGCCAGATAACTAGAATAACCATTGTAGGACACTTATGTCAGTGGTGCATTAAAAGAACTTACTAGAGCACCTCGATTAATCCGATGTGCGAACTAGGCTAGCCGACTACCTGAGCCCCCGCCATAATGATTTATACTCGCAGAGTAGAATCCATTGAATCCCCCAGAACCTCGAGACGTCTTGGTCTCCTTAGTTTCCTTTTTCCTTACCCCGAACACGTTCTAATATCTTGGCAATTTCTACCACTAGTGGAAATGAAGTATCAGCCTGTAGCTCCCGAGTCATACAAAATTTTACGATCATAATTGAGTCCTTTAATGAGTCTGTGGACTCGCTCTCTGGCTATAGGAAGCAAAGTAGGAATATGACGGGCTAACTTATGGAACCCGATGGCATATTATGACAACGTCATGGTGACTTGATGCAACCATTCAAAACCTATGCGCCACGCATTACGGAGAGTCCGGAAAACAAACTCTTTCAAAAGCATTCTGGGAACTGAGCCAAGTGGGCGGTGTTGCTTTGGCTGGGCTGCCCTCTTCATAGGCTTTCCACGGACACTTGTGGAGAATTATCTCTCCCAAGGCCAATTTCTTCTTTTGTTATGCTGACTCAACACTGTTGAGCTGATCCATTTCTTAACATACTCTTCAAATCTTCTTTGGGGTAACCCTTACCCCCATTTATACACAACGATCACAAAAGTAGAGCTCCATACAAGCAAATCTTGGCACGAACCACATAGTCCAGAATCTCGTCAACCACTGTACTTTCTCCGAAGCACTCTGAAATCCGTAACCATGACGTCCACGCTGAGTAGACATTCTATAGATTTAAAGTTGTTTCTCTAACTCTTTTGGTACTGAAGTATAGGATTATTAAGTAGGCGGACATACCGTAAGTCCCAACCTTATCCTCTACAAAATCTCAGGCCTTAAACATGTGTAAATTTTTGGGGAACCTTTCAGTACCACATATATACATTTCAGGCCAAAACTGATATAACACATGACCCCCGCAATCCATCCATTGATAGTGGACTTCCCCCCACTCGGCACGAAGTCATAGTTCACCACGTCCGATAATCCATAATAATAACCTTCACAGCTCGTATAAATCAACCAGATGCCAAGGTCCGTTGCACCCCTCACATGATTCACTGGTTGATCTCTCAATACGTCCGCATCTTCAGTCGGAACCATACGTTGAGGCAATGTTGAACATCTATGGCTCTCTCATAATCCATCTGCGGCATAATGAACCATCGACGCACAACTGATACCGAGTGCGCAATATCATACACGAGTGGATACAAAGGATTATGAGATATATGTTTCAAGATAAATCAATGCCGCACGATAAGGAATGAAATAAGTGAAATTGTTCCTAAACTCCATAGCCTCTGAGAGATAGGTACAGACGTCTCCGTATCGATCCTTCAGACTCTACTAAGCTTGCTCGTGACTCGTGAGACCTATGTAACCTAGTGCTCTGATACCAACTGCCACGACCCGAAATTCCCACCTTCAGACCGTGATGGTACCTAACATTTCACTTGCTAGGCAAGCCAACGTTAGAATGATATTAACAAATTTTTAAACAATCTTTAAATTTTATTAATAACAAATAAATAAACATGAAAGTAAGGTCTGAAATATAGTGATTAATCCATAAAGACAACAGTGTCTAAATACTATCCCAGAATTGGTGACACAAGTGCACGAGCTTCTAGAATAAATACAAATAAAGGTCTAAATAAAATAAAGCTGTATAAAAACAAACACACAGCTAAAGTAAAGTAGATGGGGACTTCAGAATTGCGAACGCTGTGCAGTTATACCTCAAGTCTTCTCTGAGTAGCTGAAATCCGAGCAAGTCTATGGTACGCTGCTGGGACCAACTCCAAAATCTGCACAAGAAATGCAGAGTGTAGTATCAGTACAACCTACCCCATGTACTGGTAAGTGCTGAGCCTAACCTCGACGAAGTAGTGACGAGGCTAAGGTGGGTCACTTACATTTCCTGTACGCAATATTAGTAACAACAACAATAATAGAAATAAATCAGGTAACTCGTTTATAATAACTGAAGCCAACTCAGCAGTCATAACCAATTATCATTTCCATCAATTCTGTTGCAGCGTGCAACCCGCTCTCACGATATATTCACATTCAATTCTATTGCAGCGTGCAACCCGCTCTCACACTATATTCACATTCAGTTCTGTTGCAGCGTGCAACCCGCTCTCACAATATATTTACATTCAGTTCTGTTGCGGCGTGCAACCCGCTCCTCCAATATATTCATTTTAATCAAGTCTGTTAAGGCGTGCAACCCGATCCCCCAATATATATATGTATGTCGACTTTTAAATAAGTCTATTGCGGCGTGCAACCCAATCCTCCAATATGGACTTTTAATAAGTCTGTTGCGGCGTGTAACCCGATCCTCCAATACGGACTTTTAATAAGTCTGTTGCGGTGTGCAACCCGATCCTCCAATATGGACTTTTTTCATAAGTCTGTTGCGGTGTGCAACCCGATCCTCTAATATATTCATTATAATTAATTCTGTTGCGGCGCGCAACCCGATCCTCCAATATATTAATTATAATCAATTCTGTTGCGGTGTGCAACCCGATCCTCCAATATATTCATTATAATCAATTATGTTGCGGCGTGCAACCCGATCCTCCAACATATTCATTTACCAATTCTTATAGAAGAAATTTCCCCAATAAATGCAATAATTAATATAAAATTATAAGACAACAAGCATACAATAATTATGATTTAGTTATGAAACAAACAAGGCAAATAGCAAATTATTATGGAAATCAAAGAGAAAATATGCAATTTAATATTTAATATGCTAAATGTCAAATAACAATTAAGGAACATAATTCAAATAGCATGTAACAATTAATGCAGGAATTCAAGAATTAATATTTGACAAAGAATAGGAGAGAAATAATTATTATAATAATTAATTCATGATTTAAAATAATTTATATTTTTTCAAGTAATTAGGCAAACAATTAATTTGACGACGTATAGATACCCATCACCTCGCATATACATCGTTCATATGCAATTCACATAACAATTAATTTAAGGGTTCTATTCCCTCAAGTCAAGGTTAACCACGACACTTACCTCGCTTCGCAAATTCCAATCAATTACTCAACCACAGCTTTTCCTTTTAAATTTGTCTCCGAAAGCTTCAAATCTATTCACAAATAATTTAATATACTCAATACGAATCATAGGAATTAATTCCATATGAATTTACTAATTTTCCGGATAAAATCCGAAATTCATTAAAATATTCGGTAGTGGGACCCACGTATTAAATCTCGGAAAAACTTACAAAATCCAAACACCCATTCCGAGACGAGTCCGGATATACAATTGGTTTTGGAATCCGACCTCAATTCGAGACTAGTTTAGATGTAAAAGAGACTAGTGTAGAATCACTTACCTATGAATTGGGGAAGGAATGGTCTTTGGAAAATCGCCTATTGTGTTTTAGGTTTTGAAGATTTGGAAAATGAATCATAAATCCCGTCCAAAAGTCATTTTGACCAGCTGCAAATGTCGCATTTGCGACCTGGGCTTCGCAAATACGAAGCCCGCAAATGCGAGAAAAGTATCGCAAATGCGATGAAAAGTATCGCAATTGCAAACATTGAACCATCGCAAATGTGATGAAAAGCTTGCAAATGCGAGAATCCCAGTCCCAGCCCCATTGCTCGCAAATGCGAAGCTTCTTCGCAAATGCGATGCTCGCATTTGCGAGTCAGACCTCGTAATTGCGAAGTCTGCAGACCTGAAGCACACCAGCTATGATTTCTATGTTCAATTCACTTTGTAGCCTATCCGAAACTCACCCGAGCCCTCAGGGCTCTAAACTAAAGGTGCACACAAGTCTAAAAATATCATATGAACTTGCTCGCATGATCAAATCTCCAAAATAACACCTAGAACTACGAATTTAAGCACCAATTCAAATGAAATTCTCAAGAACACTTTAAAATTTCTATTTTCTCAACTGGACGTTCGAATCACGTCAAATCAACTCCGTTTCTCACCAAATTTCACAGACAAGTCTTAAATATCATAATGAACCTGTACCAGGCTTCGGAACCAAAATACGGACCTAGCACTAACAATGCCAAACATCAATCAATTCTTAAAAACAATTAATTTTTCAGACTTTTAATTTTTATCAAAAATTCATAACTCAAGCTAGGGACCTCCGAATTCGATTCCGGGCATACGCCCAGGTCCCATAATTTAATACGGACCTACCGAGACCGTCAAAATATAGATTCGGGTCCGTTTACCAAAAATATTGATCAAAATCAACTAAAATCGACTTTTTAAGGCATATATTGTTATTTTCATCAATTTTCAACATAAAAGCTTTCCGAAAATCTGTCCGGACTGCACACGCAAATCGAGAAGGATAAAAATAAGTTTTTTAAGGATTAAGAGTGCAGATTCAAGTTCTAAAATATAAGATGACCTTTTGGGTCATCACAGGTGTATGGTTTTGCATATGCGAGAGAGGATTTGGCAGTCACGTCGTACTTATCCTTGAGAGTCCCCATGATGAACTCCTTCAGTTGATCAATTGGGATCATCCCTTCGGAAGAGACTGGGATTTCCTTAGCAGACGCCACTTGTATTGTGGGAAAATTAATTCTCTCTTGTGCTTCTGGACGCTTTCCAAGTGCATGACTGGAATCTCCTTCCATTAGGTCTTCCAACCTATCGGTCAACTTGTCAATTCGAGCTTCTTGAACCTGCATACATTTGGTTAAGTCTTCAATCGCTTTTGTCAAGTTTGCGAGTTAGTCCTCTACGGATGAAGCATTGGTCATCATTGCATGCATCACCATATAGTAGACGATGGAGAATAACATGGATTCTCGCAAACATGATATTGGACATGTTATGCAGAGTAGATCCAGTACTCAAGGTATCATCATCGATTTGCGCAGGGTATTTCTTAGGTGTATACAAGCTAAGTTGGGCAAAAACCTTCTAGATCCTTTCGGCGATGTTATTTCCTTCTGCGGCTGTGCTTGCGGAAGATCTCACGCCTTTTGAAGATGATGAACCGAAGACAATAGAAGATTCAGACTGCGCTTGAGATGTTCGTTGTCACAACAATTTGGCTTGTTTCCTTGTAATTGGTCCCACGATTCCCTTAGTGACATCTAGGATGTTTTCCACATCAGCTGAAAATTTGGATTTGATAGCTTTTGTGGAAGCGAACTTTGAGTTGACCTTCTTAGGAGCCATCTTAATGTTCTTGGATTTTGATTGTTGGAGAGAAGAGATTAGAGGCAAAGATAGTCCCACTAGGCGTGCCAAAAATTGTAACAACTAAAATTTCGTTCTTGAAAATAATAATCAAGATAAGAAATATAGCGACAAATAAAATTATTTGTATTTTAATAATTTACGTGGGTTACAATCTTTGAACAATTTTAAGTTAAAAGATGCAATCCTCTGATTCTTCTCCTCACGACCTTCAATTCGAGAGCTTCGCTTGTTCTTGAATTGATGGACCACTTGTTGTTGGGATTGACCACGAATGCGGAGCTAGGCTTTGATCACAAACGCGGAGGATGAAAACTTGTGGCTCACCCCTTGGAGACGACGACTTCTTGCTATGCGGAAGACTTTCGAATCACCATTGTATAGGAGAGCTTCAATATGTATCTTTTTCTTCTTCTTTTTGGCCTTATGGAGACCCCTATTTATAGTTGTAGGGGAGAGAACTTGTGATAAACACATATCTTTTTCCTCCAATTTGATTGGCCAACTTGAGTCATCAAACCTATCACTAAAGTTATGTGATAAGCTTGCATATAATTGGTCGAACTATGTCATTTGAATATTTGGCGACATTTGATTGGTCCTTACATTTGACTTGACATGCTACATCACTTATGCGTGTGGCATGATTTTAGTGGTCCTTGATTTGACTTGGCGCGCCATGTCATTTGACACGTGGCATGGACCTTGGGCTTATCATTTGAAGTCCGACAAGATGAACTAGCCCAATTAACTCACGCTCTTAATTAAATCCATATACGTATATTGGATTTAAATAATAAATTCAATTATACTAGCCCGTAGTTCTTGTTTGGGATAACACGTCTTTAAATTTAACATATGGTCCAAATAATTTAATGGACTTAAACTCAAATAAAAGTCAATCGTCTACAGTATGTTTTTAGTTTTTATAATTAATTAAACTAAATATTATTAATTTGTAAAATATATATAAATTAGTTTTACAATATTAGTTATAAATATATGATTACTAATAAATTTATATTCAAGAAAAAATATGCATCTTAAATACCAAATCTAATATCATTTATACTTTTAAAAAACTATTTATATAAATATATTTATTATATTAACTTTTAAGTTTTGATAATTACTTCATTTAAAATTTAATTTAACTGTGTAATTATACTTGTGCAACCAAACAGTACGCTTGTAATTACATTGTAATTACTTTATGACAAACAAACAGGTCGTCATAATTATTATGTTGTGTAATTACTAGGTTGTGTAATTACTACCCTAGTAACTACATCAAATGCAATTACCATGTGGCTTTCCAAACAGACCTTAGAGTCTATTTGGAAAGTCACCTAGGAATTGGCTTTGGGTGTAATTGGGTGTAATTATACAGTTTGACATGTTTGTCTGGCCAAGAATTTCTTGGTCAGCATGGAATTGGATGTAATTGCAGAGGTGTAATTATACTATCCAATTCTCAAGGGGGAGGTGAGAATTGGTAGTAATTACACTATGTAATTACAAGGTTATTTTTTAATTTCTTTTTGTTTGTTTTTATTTTAATTTAGTTTCTTTATAACTTTTTATTTCCATTATTTTAATTTATTTTTAGTTTAATTTTTTTATTTAATTTTTGCTTCTTTTTTTTTTTTAATTTTAAAATATATTTTCTTTGTACATTATTTATTTTTTATTTCTATACTTTTACTTCTTGTGATTTCATGTAGTTGCTCGTATATTTTATTTCTTATTTATTTTATTTTCTTCATTTAGCGTAATTGCGTTATTGTTCTAGTTTTTCAAACTATACATCCTAATATTAGAAATAATGAGTCATTACCAAACTTGGCATATAATGAGTGATGCCATTAAAGTAGAATTTTGTTGTTGAACTTATTATGTTTCTTAATCTTAAGTTGTATTGGAACTTATTCTTATTATGTTGGAATTTGACATATGTTAAACTTTTTTTTTTTTTGGATGGGGGGGGGGGGCAATTTTTAAATTGTATTGTATTTATGGTTCTAATTTACTTGTTTTAGTAGTATTGACTTGTTATTTCACATTGCAAGTTGTTTATTGTTTTAGTTAGAATTGATATATTAGTTTTCTCAAATATTCATATAATGTTATGATATTATATTTATAAATATTAATTTATTTTATTAAATATGCATTCCATGACGTTCTTACAAAACATATGCTTTTAGTTTTTATAATTAATTAAATAAAATATTATAATTTAGAAAATATATATCAATTATATTTACAATACTAGTTATAATTATATGATTACTAATTAAGGTATATTCAAGAAAAAATATACATCTTAAATACCATATCTAATATTATTTATAGGCATATATTTATTATATTAACTTTTAAGTTTCGATAATAACTTTATTTAAAATTTAATTTAATTATGTAATTACACTTGTGCAACCAAACAGTACGCTTATAATTATACTGTAATTATGTTATGACAAATAAATAAATCGTCGTAATTACTAGGCTATATAATTATTACCCTAGTAATTACACCAATTCCAATTATCGAATAACTTTCCGCACAGAGTCTTAAGAAAAGATTAGCAATAGGTACAATGGTGATGTACTACAACTATATCAGTAGTAGATAAATTTTACAGTTAGTAAAAATGGGTATATGACGTACTACAGCCAGTAACTATCATGTCGTAGTTAGTGAACACAATTTTTTTTATGTAACTCTCGAGTCCACCTACCTCACTACTTGTATATTGATTACCTTACTAATATCCTAAATAGTTGTTATTTCATAATTTACGTAATTATTATCTAATTAATAATAGATAAATTACGGTATGCATTTTTATGTTCTTATAACTTTAATGCTCACAAAATTCTTATTTACTCCGTGAAAGAATGTATACATCTATATAACTATGAGTTATTCTCCTTTAATGATACATGAAAAAATGTAGGTAGGTATGCATGAAAAGAGTGTTGTCAGATAAAATGAAGTTTCTAATTAAATTCATTAGTTTTGATTATATTCAGGCGGCTAGATGAAAATTCGTGAAATTGAAGGGTTGGAAATAGAATTTTGTGCAAATACTAATGTGTATTTGCTTCTTTTCCTAGTTCAACAACAACAATAATAGCATATTCAGTATGATCACATAAGTGGAGTTTGGGTAAGGTGGGTGTATGCGGTAAATTGGTTAGTGACAGTTGGACGAATGAAGAGATGACCAGTGAAACTGAAGACGGGTAGGATGTGAGACAACAAATAGTCGATACCGGTTGCAAGCATGTGACTGATGTTGGATGAATCCCGAAGACAGAGCTGCCGATGACAAATATTCAAAGTATTAACATCGGATAGTATTCAATGAGCATCAGTTAAAGAATATCTGCATTCATAACCAACCGTTATCTTTCCATCAATGACGGTTTTATATATTCTCATTCAAGAGAAGCTTCATTTGAGGATATTTTCTCCCTAAATATAGCTATAAATAAGAGAATTAACATCCATTGTAGACACAACATTCTGTATACAAAAGCTATATTCTGCCCTGAAACTATACAATTATTTACTTTCTTTTGTTTTTAAGATTGTTCATACTACTGCGTTCGGAGAAGCTCATCACACTAATAAGCTTGTATTTCTTTAAGTTATTTTTACATTCTTGATTTTATTCTTGTTTATTTCATATTTTTGGATCAAGTTAATTCACGTGTTTATAAATCACGTCACAAATTCAACTGTAACGTTTTACATGTAAACATTGGGGTGTACGGATACCTGACCTCTACTTTGTATGAGGTAAAAAGACTATTTTTGACTATCGACTCAAGAAAAATGTTTCAAAATAGATTTAAAAAATACAAAAGTAAGAAAGTTAAGTTGAGAATACTAAACAAAAAAAATCTTGACAGCTAAAATAGTAAAAAAAAAAAAAGAAAAAAAAAAAGAAATAACTGTAATTTAATTCTCACAGCTGAAAGGTGAAGATTGAAATGCACCCAAGTGAATGAAAACCACAAAATCTTCACACAGAATCTCCAAAATGATTCTGAGTTGAAAATGCGATCACCGATCTTGACGCTAATTCAATCCTCTGCATGAATTGGCTGCCTAATCCCGGTCAATCGAACCAAAATCTTTTCATATTATGTTAGGTAAGAACCTAAAATGGAAATAATTTATTTAAAGGGCTTTTCCCCTCTTTTAAGAAGCAAGTGGTTTTCGTTTTCAGTCATCATCTTTTCTGTAAAAGAATGACACAAACAAACGTTTAATACACGTTTTCAAACTGGAGTAAAAATCACGTAGATTTTAATATCCAACAAAACGCCACGAAGGCTTAACTCTCCAAAACGGGAGTACACAAACCACAAAGGTTTTAGTTTGCAGAATAATAAGAATAACACAAGTACAGAAATAAATATTAAATTCCTTAAGATTGTTATTCCCGGTCAATATTGCTGTATTTGTAAATATTAATTCTGCAAAATATAAGTTAACGTAATGAAACAATAATAATAAATTCGAGCCCACTGAATTCACAGTGTTTCCTTAAGGAATTTAATCCCCTCCTAGTACCCAAGGTAATGGATTATTTCCTCCCAGGATAGAACGAATAACACACTGGTGTAGCGGTACTTCAAACCCCAGTGTTTCGGCGAACACAAAGTTCGGTAGCAAATCACACTTACAGTTGCTTTGTTTGAAGTTAAAAACAATGCAGAACGAAGGAGTATATACTCAGAAAAACGTATGGAAGTTCTGAGAGGAAGGAATGCAATGTATAGCCAATTTGTTGAGCGAATTGTATGTTGAGTTGAGTATCTTTCTTCAACATTTGCTGCTCATATATATAGCAGCCAAGAAGGAGTGCAAGACCAAACGTCCACCCTTCATGGTGGAGCAAGCATTACATGTTTGTGGAGCAAGCACTTCATGGTGGGAAGACCATTATCCGGCTGCCAAATTATCAATACACGGATTGGAAAATATCCGTTACAAATACGGATAATCTTACGTTAATATTTACTATTAACAAATAAATTTGGTCCAAAAAATTAATCAATCGATCGATCATTTGACCAAATCCGAATCCGAATCCGAATCCAAATCCGAAGCCGAAGCCGAAGCCGAAGCCGTAGCCGTAGCCGTAGCCGAAGCCGAGCCGAGCGAGCGAGCGACGACGACGGCGCGAGGCTTGCTTTCTTCTTAACTCTTTAAGAGCTACAAGAAGAGCAATTATATATATACCCACCAAAAATGTCTTCCACTTCCAATATGGGACAATGTCTCATTGTTAAGAGGGGAAAACTTAAAATTTTACTCAAAATTTTATTTTCCCTCCATTTCCCATTCACCCTCATTTTAAGAATATTACATCTTAAAAATAAAACCTCAACAATCCCCCACATGAATGGGGAATGGCTATATCACGGAAGTATGCATGAAAAACTGTGTGATTTACAAGCAAGGATTAATTGCATCTGGATAAGTAGGTTTCCCTTTGAACTTTCCGTAGTAAACTTATGTCGGATATACTCGGTCAATCGGTAGATTTGATATCTTTGAACCGTCGATCTTTGGTGTATACCTAGACAACCATAAGTCACACAATCAACCCTTAACCGTCTTTGATTCTCATTGTTGTGTTTGTTTCAGCCATGAACACCGCCTGGTTTCATAAGTTCGTAGAGAACTGGCCTTACAAAGTTCTCCTTGAAGCGGCTCACACTTCACACTTAAATAGGTGATTCCTAAACGTGTCATCCTGTAGATACACTATTTGATATACCCCGTATCAAATTTAGAAATCATTAAAAAGCCTTAATGCTTTATCCTTAGTACTGAACATTGTCTCATCACGAGAATGGACTAAAATTTTATTTGACAATGTTGAACCGTCATTAATGACTTTGTTTGATCTCTTTGAACCTAGATCTTGGGATCTCCAGTCTTCTAGGTAGAGTTACCGCCACAATGACTTGTTCTCGGCCATAGCCCCATTCCCCTTGATGATTTCTCAACTACCTCTCTAGTTAGGCCTTTTGTAAGTGGATCTGACACATTATCACTTGACTTTACATAGTCAATTGTGATAATTCCTCTAGAGAGTAATTGCCTAACGGTTTTATGTCTTCATCGTATATGACGAGATTTACCGTTATACATGACGCTCCCAGCCCTTCCAATTGCCGCTTGACTATCACAATGTATGCATATTGGTGCCAACGGTTTGGGCCAAAATGGAATGTCTTCCAAGAAATTCCGGAGCCATTCAGCTTCTTCACCGGCTTTATCTAAGGCTATGAATTCAGCCTCCATTGTAGAGCGGGCAATACATGTTTGTTTGGACGACTTCCAAGATACCGCTCCTCCACCAATAGTGAATACATATCCACTCGTGGACTTAGAATCAGTTGAACCGGTGATCCAATTTGCATCACAGTATCCCTCAATCACCGCAGGGAAATTACTGTAGTGCAATTCAAAGTTCTGGGTATGTTCTAAATATCCCAAAACTCGTTTCATTGCCATCCAATGAGATTGGCCTGGATTGCTCGTATATCGACTCAGTTTACTTATAGCACAAGCTATGTCTGGTCGTGTACAATTCATGATATACATTAAGCATCCCAATACACGAGCATAATCCAATTGTGATATGCTTTGGCCTTTGTTCTTTGCTAATGCAAGATTCACGTCAATTGGAGTCTTTGCAACTTTAAAGCCCAAGTGCTTGAATTTTTCAAGTACTGTCTTAATATAATGAGATTGTGACAATGCCAGACCTTGAGGAGTCTTATTGATCTTAATTC
Organism: Nicotiana tomentosiformis; assembly: GCF_000390325.3. Taxonomy (NCBI): domain Eukaryota; kingdom Viridiplantae; phylum Streptophyta; class Magnoliopsida; order Solanales; family Solanaceae; genus Nicotiana; species Nicotiana tomentosiformis. Next base: position 103,986,949 of record NC_090823.1, on the reverse strand, counting down.
CCAGAATTAAATCAGCAACTCCCAAGTCTTTCATATCAAACTTGCTATTGAGCATACGCTTAGTAGCATTTATGTTGGCAATGTCATTACTCATTATCAACATATCATCCACATATAGGCAAACAATGACTATGTGATTTGGAACATTTTTAATGTACACGCATTTATCACATTCATTTATTTTAAAACCATTTGACAACATTGTTTGGTCAAATTTCGCATGCCATTGTTTGGGTGCTTGTTTTAGTCCGTAAAGAGACTTAACAAGTCTACATACCTTCTTTTCTTTACCTGGAACCACAAACCCTTCAGGTTGTTCCATGTAAATTTCTTCCTCCAACTCTCCATTTAAGAAGGCCGTCTTAACATCCATTTGATGAATTTCAAGACCATACACTGCAGCTAATGCTACTAACATCCGTATGGACGTAATTCTTGTAACTGGAGAGTATGTATCAAAGTAGTCTAGACCTTCTCGTTGTCTATACCCTTTGACTACGAGCCTTGCCTTGAATTTATCAATAGTGCCATCATCTTTGATTTTTCTCTTAAAAATCCATTTAGAACCCAAAGGTTTATTTCCAGGAGGAAGATCAACCAATTCCCATGTATGGTTGTTCAATATGGATTCTATTTCACTATTGACTGCCTCTTTCCAAAACAATGATTCCGAAGAAGTCATAGCTTCTTTAAATGTTTGAGGCTTATTCTCCAATAAGAAAGTCACAAAATCTGGTCCAAATGAAGTAGACGTTCTTTGACGTTTACTACGTCTTGGATTCTCCTGATTACATGTACTTTCTTTTGTTTCTTCCCGAGGTCGTTTAGATCCTTCACCAAACGACTCACATTCCTTTTTATATGGATATATATATTTTCAAAAAACTCAGCATTATCTGATTCTATAACCGTATTATTATGAATGTCGGGATTTTCTGATTTATGAACCAGAAATTGATATGCTTTACTATTTGTCGCATATCCTATGAAAACACAATCAACGGTTTTCGGTCCTATCTTTACCCTTTTGGGTTTAGGAACTTGCACTTTTGCCAAACACCCCCACACTTTAAAATAATTCAAGTTGGGCTTCCTTCCTTTCCATTGTTCATAAGGAATGGATTGTGTTTTGCTATGGGGCACTCGATTTAATATTCGATTAGCCGTAAGAATGGCTTCCCCCACAAGTTCTGTGGCAAACCAGAACTTATCAACAACGCATTCATCATCTCCTTTAATGTGCGATTCTTTCTTTCCGCAATCCCATTAGATTGGGGCGTGTAAGGGGCTGTTGTTTGATGAATAATTCCATATTCTAAATATATTTCTTCAAAAGGAGATTCATATTCACCACCCCTATCACTTCTTATCATTTTTACTTTCTTGTTAAGTTGCGTTTCAACTTCATTTTTGTATTGCCTGAATGCGTCTATTGCTTCATCTTTACTATTCAGTAAGTAAACATAGCAATATCGAGTACCATCGTCAATAAAAGTTATGAAATACTTCTTTCCACCGCGAGATGGTATTGACTTCATGTCACAAATATCTGTGTGAATTAAGTCTAAAGGATTTGAATTCCTTTCAACTGACTTATAAGGATGTTTAACATACTTAGATTCCACACATATTTGACATTTTGATTTTTCGCATTCAAACTTGGGCAGTACTTCCAAGTTAATTATTTTCCGCAAGGTTTTATAATTGACATGACCCAAACGTACATGCCATAAATCATTTGACTCAAGTAAGTAAGAAGAAGCTGAAATATTATTATTATTTTCAACAACCATTACATTTAGATTGAAAAGGCCCTCGGTGAGGTAACCTTTTCCCACAAATATTCCATTCTTACTAATTACAACCTTGTTGGATACAAAAACGCACTTAAAACCGTGCTTAACAAGAAGTCCAGTAGAGACTAAATTCTTTCTCATTTCGGGAACATGAAGGACATTATTCAAAGTCATGACCTTGCCAGAAGTCATTTTTAGAAATACCTTCCCATATCCTTCAACTTTTGCTGTTGAAGCATTTCCCATATAAACTGTCTCTCCGGGTTCAGCAAGAGCATAGGTAGCAAAAGCCTCTCTAACTGCACAAACATGGCGAGTGGCTCCTGAATCAAACCACCACAGTTTAGGATTTCCCACCAAGTTACATTCAGAGAGCATGGCACACAAGTTATCAACATCATCATGGTTTACTACCATGTTTGCTTGACCCCTTTTCTTGTCTTTCTTCGGAGCACGACACTCCGTAGATTTGTGTTCGGTTTTCTCACAGTTGTAGCAGTTTCCACTGAACCGCTTCTTGCTTGGGTTGTATTTCGGACCAGAAGCCTTCTTCCTCTTTTTGTTAGCTTCAACAATATTTGCTCCCATTATTGTTGAATTTCCACGGCCTCTCCTTTCAGCAGCTTTATTGTCCTCTTCGATTCTCAACCGAACAATGAGATCTTCAAGGGACATTTCCTTTCGTTTGTGTTTCAAATAATTTTTGAAGTCCTTCCACAACGGAGGCAACTTCTCAATCATTGCTGCTACTTGGAATGCTTCGTTGATTACAAGACCTTCAGCAAGTAGATCATGAATAATCACTTGCAATTCCTGGACTTGAGTAATAACAGACTTGCTATCTATCATTTTGTAGTCCAGAAATTTTGCGGCAACGAATTTCTTCATCCCGGCATCTTCAGTCTTATATTTCTTTTCAAGCGCATTCCACAATTCTTTGGATGTCTCCATGCTACTGTATACATTATACAGATTATCATCCAGTCCGCTAAGAATATAATTCTTGCATAAAAAATCAGAATGCTTCCACGCTTCAATCACGAGAAAGCGTTCATTATCTGGAGTTTTATCCGGCAGATCAGGAACATCTTCCTTGATGAACTTCTGTAGACATAACGTAGTTAAGTAGAAGAACATCTTCTGCTGCCAGCGTTTGAAATCAATCCCGAAAAATTTTTCGGGTTTTTCTGCCGGTGCCAACGCCGGTGTTCGGCTTGTCGTTGCGTTGGCAGTCGCCATCGGAACAGCTTGGTTTTCGTTTTCAGTCATCATCTTTTATGTAAAAGAATGACACAAACAAACGTTTAATACACGTTTTCAAACTGGAGTAAAAATCACGTAGATTTTAATATCCAACAAAATGCCACGAAGGCTTAACTCTCTAAAACGGGAGTACACAAACCACAAAGGTTTTAGTTTGCAGAATAATAAGAATAACACAAGTACAGAAATAAATATTAAATTCCTTAAGATTGTTATTCCCGGTCAATATTGCTGTATTTATAAATATTAATTCTGCAAAATATAAGTTAACGTAATGAAACAATAATAATAAATTCGAGCCCACTGAATTCACAGTGTTTCCTTAAGGAATTTAATCCCCTCCTAGTACCCAAGGTAATGGATTATTTCCTCCCAGGATAGAACGAATAACACACTGGTGTAGCGGTACTTCAAACCCCAGTGTTTCGGCGAACACAAAGTTCGGTAGCAAATCACACTTACAGTTGCTTTGTTTGAAGTTAAAAACAATGCAGAACGAAGGAGTATATACTCAGAAAAACGTATGGAAGTTCTGAGAGGAAGGAATGCAATGTATAGCCAATTTGTTGAGCGAATTGTATGTTGAGTTGAGTATCTTTCTTCAACATTTGCTGCTCATATATATAGCAGCCAAGAAGGAGTGCAAGACCAAACGTCCACCCTTCATGGTGGAGCAAGCATTACATGTTTGTGGAGCAAGCACTTCATGGTGGGAAGACCATTATCCGGCTGCCAAATTATCAATACACGGATTGGAAAATATCCGTTACAAATACGGATAATCTTACGTTAATATTTACTATTAACAAATAAAAGCCGAAGCCGTAGCCGTAGCCGTAGCCGAAGCCGAGCCGAGCGAGCGACGACGACGGCGCGAGGCTTGCTTTCTTCTTAACTCTTTAAGAGCTACAAGAAGAGCAATTATATATATACCCACCAAAAATGTCTTCCACTTCCAATATGGGACAATGTCTCATTGTTAAGAGGGGGAAACTTAAAATTTTACTCAAAATTTTATTTTCCCTCAATTTCCCATTCACCCTCATTTTAAGAATATTACATCTTAAAAATAAAACCTCAACAGAAACCAAGTTGCTCCACTTGTAGTGAGAAATTGCACAAGGAGAATGTTGAATTGAAAAATAAGGTCAACTTTCGGCCCATTTGATATTTTCTTATATATTCAGACCTCTTTATATAGTATAATAGACCATAACATGAATCAATTTTAAAAAAAATTGACCGATATAGTGAAATATTATTATTGAGGAAGGATACTATATAAAAGACTAAATGTATACTATTGACTTTATGTCTCTCTTTTTTGCTGTTAGAAAAGCTGTCAACTCTTGTCAGTAATTTGAAGAAAACACATGGTGAAAATTAAGTAGAGTTGGCCCTAAAAAGGTCCAGCGAGATCGCGTGTTATCATCTATTGCATCATAGCAAGGGGAAAAAAGTCAAGCAATTTTAAAATAAAGTATTTTGTAGCTCTCAGTGGAGGGGCAATTTTACTCTAATAATTGAGTTTGTCAAATTCTAGTGGCACCTGTAGTGCTCATTTTCAAGATTTACTTACAATATCATTTTTCGATGTTATCTTGCCTTCTATTGAAATCTATTATAGTGTGTTTCTTGAAATCATTCAATATCTATAAGAATATGTGAAAAAATAGAAAAATCCAAGAAAATTAAAGATATTTTAAAATAATTTTACCACTAAAATTGAATAATGGACTGAAAATGGGATTTATTTTTTAGGTCAAACAGTAAAGTGTACTTAAAATTTTTACTTGAGAAACTAACAAGTTATGTAATTTCTAGCATACGCAAGTCGAAAAAACACAAATATTATTGTTGAACATAATTTTCAATTTCAATTATATATCTAAGAGTTCTTGATCGTAACACATATATCTTAACATGTTAATCACCAGATTAAGAGCTTTATTAGCAGCATGATTGAATCTTGCTAGCTAGGCTAAAAGAAAAGAAAAGGCCAAATACGTAGACAATTCCTTAAAATTTGCACAATTCTTATGGTAAATAATAAATGAAGATGACAAGAGGAAGGATTATGAAAATGTGGATTAGTTTTGACTAAATTGACATGGGGCTTTACTTCATTTGTTATTTTTTCATATCACAGAATGCGAAATTTGCACGTTCAATAATCAATCTTTTCTACTAGCTACTGTAGCTAGTACGTTCAATAGGTACATTTTAGGCTTAATTATGTTAGGTGTCTAATAAGTAAAATGACCCAATTGAGGTATTAAAATGAAAATTGATATTAAATTTAAGGGATGTCTATGTATTTGACCAAAGAAAAATCACATGCCAAAAGAATTATAACCATATGATAGAATCCTAAATAGTTTTTAGAACAGGGGGTATAAGGTAAAATAGAAGTATAACCATGTTATTGATATATATTGGATGACTATTTAGAAGATGAAGACGAATTTAACAACTTAATTTACAAGAGAATATCTTTCTCTTTTCTTTTTTTTTTTTGGTTATCGTCTTTCGGTGCATTTTCTCTTTTTGTGTAATTTGTTATTGGTTCCAAACTCTTTAAAAGAGTACTTATAGCATCCCAAAAATTGCTTTCCATTACGTAATATCTGTTAAGTAAAAAGCTGTACATAACAGTGCCGGCTGAATGCACAAGCCACTAAGGCAAATTTCGATTTTTTTTGCCCTAAAATGCCAAAAAGGTAGAACGGTCGTGCCGGAGCAATGATTATTATTCGTTAGATCATTTTTTATGAGCCCACAAAATTAGGCGATTCGAAGCCCATCCCCCGAATGCATGCCGATGGTGTGTACTATAGCTTATGAAAATTTGGAAATCGTCCTGAATTCCTGTGTTTTGGCCCTAAAAAACCATAAAACGAGGAAAAGTCATGCCAGAGCGTTGTGTCACGACCCAAAATCCCACTAGTCGTGATGACATCTAACCCAACCCGTTAGGTAAACTAATTTCCATCTATCCAATTCCAATGAAATTAATTAAAAGAAAATATCTAAAACCAATACATCTCCCCAAGAACTGGTAGTACAAATCATGAGTTTCTACGAATAGAGTGTACAAAGCGGAAATAAAATAAATACATAGTCTGTTTGAATAATACATAAACAGAGCTTTTATAAATCTAAGGCTACCCTGAACAAGAGGCAGCTACAACAGGAACTTAGGTACATCTTCAGATCCCGCAACCATCAAGCACAGCAACAATGACAGCCAATATCTGCACGCAATATGCGGAAGTGTAGTATCAGTACAACTGACCACATGTACTGAGTAAGTAACAAACCTAGCCGTAGATTGAAAGCAGTGACGAGCTTCTACCAAGGTCGGGTCCAAAATCACTAGTCCACAACAATCCATAACAACATAAAGCAAATAGTACCAGAAGAAACACAGAGATAAAAATGCTCAGCCGAAACATGATTTCAAAAATAATAGTTCTTCCTTTCAAATACATCAATAAAAACCCAAATCGTTTGCCAAAGTTGCCAAAAATATGAATAATTTGAGAACAGTAATTCTTCCAAAAATCATTTCAATAGTAAATAAAATATCTCATTTTCTTTCCCAGATAACTAATGTAAAACAAATGCATCACTATGCCCATCTGTCAACATGTGTAAAAAAATCATGAATAATGTGATACCATACAACATGAGGAAAACACATCTCTATGCATATATGTCATGTGTGCATGTCAATGCAATATATCTCAGAGATTGCACTCATGTACTCACAGTCTCAGAGTACTCAATCTCATTGTCTCGCATTCTCTCTCACTGTGCTCAGCACACTCAATCACTCAGCGCTATACAATACATGCTGCGGCGTGCAGCCCGATCCCTGTTTATAGTCGATTGCGCTCACTGGGGGTACAGCCCAAGCGCTATAAGCACGGACAACTCACATGCTGCACGGACAACTCACGTGCTATAATATCATATCTGGATCCGCACGGACAACTTACATGCTGCACGGACAACTCACGTGCTATAATAATATCTGGATCCGCACGGCCAACTCACGTGCTATAATAATATCTGGATCCGCACGGTCAACTCACGTGCAATAGTATAATATATATATATCCGCACGGCCAACTCACGTGCAATAGTATAATATATATAAAGCCAACATGGACTGCTGCAGCGTGCAGCTCGATCCCAAAAATATCCTCACAATCAGGCACTCGGCCTCCCTCAGTCATCAATCTTTCCAGTCTCTCTTTCATGGGCTCACAATGTCATGAGAATAACCCAAAAATGATGATATGATGTATCAATAAATAACAACAGAGACTGAGATATGATATGCAATGAAATGAATATGACTGAGTATAAATTTTTATTTTAAAATAAATATTTCACAATAATATGACCTCTGTGGGTCCCAATAATACTGGCACATAGACTCAACATAATTTTTAATATGCTTTTCAGCTCAATTTCTTTAACTCATAAAATCGCATGAAAAATTCCAATATCATTTAACTACAAACTTTCACAGAAATAATTATGTCACAATTTCTATAGTGCACGCCCACACGCCCGTCACCTAGCATGTGCGTCACCTCCCAACAATTCACGAAATATATATATATTCAGGGTTCATACCCTCAACTCCAAAATTAGAAGAGTTACTTACCTCGAACAAGCCAAATCCAATGCCGAGCAAGCTAAACAATGCTCCAGAAATCCCATTATGCGCGTATCAACTTCCAAACGGCCCGAATCTAGTCAAAATAATTTGATTCATCCCACAAAAATTATAGGAATTAATTCCATATCAAAATACTAATATTTTTCAAAAATCCGAAATTGCGCCATGAAAATCACCCGTGGGGCCCACGTCTTGGAATCCGGTAAAATCACAAAATCCGAACCCCCATTCAACCACGAGTCCAACCATACCAAAATTACTCAAATCCGACCACAACTCGGCCTTCAAATCCTTAATTTAAACTAAGAGGATTTTCAAACTTTTCCAACTTAATTCACCAATTAAATGATAAAAATAACCGTGGATTCGGGTAATTTAACCAATATTGAGTTAAGAACACTTACCCCATTATTTTCTCTGAAAATCGCCCAAATAATCGCCTCAATCCGAGCTCCAAATCGTTAAAAATAAAAAATGGGACGAAATCCCATTTTTTGAACTTAAGCTTTCTGTCCAGGCCTCTCTTCTTCGAGAACTCGACAGGTCCCTCGCGTTCGCGAAGCACAACTCGACTGCCCAAAAAATTAATTCTTCGCGAACGCGACCATGGCTTCACGAACGCGAAGCTTTGCAAATCTTACCCTTCGCGAACGCGACCACGGCTTCGCGAACACGAAGCTTTACCAGCTTAGACCTTCGCGACCGCGACCGCCACCTCGCGAACGCGTAGAACAAGAACCCGGGGTCCCCAATCGCCTCACTCCTCTTCGCGAACGCGACACCTCTCACGCGTTCGCGATGCACACACAGACCATACCATCGCATTTGCGTCCTCTCCTTCGCGAACGCGAAGAACAAAACCTCACATTTAGAAAATACTCTTCGCGAATGCGAGGGCCCACTCGTGAACGCAAAAGAGAAAATCAGAAAAATGCAGCAACAGATATCAGCAATCTCACCAAGGCCAAAAATGATCCGTTAACCCCCCGGAACTCACCCGAGCCCCTCGGGACCTCAACCAAATATACAGACAAGTCCTAAAACATGATACAGACTTAGTCGAACCCTCAAATTACCTCAAATAACGCTAAAATCATGAATTACACCCCAATTCAAGCCTAATGAACTTTGAAATTTCTAGTTTCTACAAACGACTCCGAAACCTATCAATTCACGTCCGATTGACCTCAAATTTTGCACACAAGTCATAAATGACATAACGGAGGTAATCAAATTTTCAGAATCGAATTCCGACCCGATATCCAAAAGTCAACCCCCCGGTCAAACTTTCCAAAAATTTAACTTTCGGCATTTCAAGCCTAATTCCACTACGGATCTCCAAATAATTTTCCGGACACGCTCCTAAGTCCAAAATCACCATACGGAGCTATTGGAATCATCAGAATTAAATTCCGAGGTCGTTTACACATAAGTCGACATCCGGTCACTATTTTAACTTAAGCTTTAAACCTTGGAACTAAGTGTTCCAATTCATTCCAAAACCTCACCGGACCCGAACCAATTGCCCCGGCAAGTCACACAACAACTATAAAGCCCAATTTGAGCAGTAAATGGGAAAACCGGGATGTAGTACTCAAAATGACTGGTCGGGCTGTTACATTCTCCCTCACTTAAACATACGTTCATCCTCGAACGTGCCAAGAGTTGTTTCCAAGCCATCAAATCACTGTTCCATCTTACCACACACGTACTCGTGGGTGAACCCACGTCACCCTATTCCACATAGGCTTGACTACACAATACAACTGAAAATCATTAATTTAACCTTAACCCATAAACTTTGGAGTTTAATTTCAAACCTTTAGAATTTCTTTTAAGATACAAATCTTACATTTACACACCGTATAAGTCCGAACAAGTTGCATCGAGCTATAACTATAACCCCAGATATAATCAACCAACATATTACATAACTCGCATGCTCGTAGCACCATTCCTGATCGCAGTGACTACTCCAAAACCACCCACATACTAGTATTAAACCCATATCGAACCAAACCTTATCCCAAAACCTTCCTACACTGTTGATAATAAAAAAAACACAGAATCTCGTAACCCCTTATCAGACCAACAAGTCATGGAGATCTCTCGCCCCAACCAGAACCATAATCACTTTCTGAGCCGACTTTCAATATTATACTCCTGAATATACCGAAATTAAACCTGATAGTACCCATTCCAGGTCCAATGACCTTATATTACTAAACATAATTGTTCCACAGACATACCGCACCAATATAACTCGAAGCCACAATTCGTGTCATCCGTGCACTAATACGCAACAATTCAAATGTACCCAATCATGAAAAATGACTCAAATGAGAGAACTGCCCTGCCATATTAACAAGTACCTCTGCAACGAAACGCTAAAAATTCATCATACACCGTAGAACCATCACCCGATTCTAACACGAGGTTCATATTATATACCCTGAGCCACCCTGCTCCAAATTAATAACGACGTAGAGACAATTGACAAAAATACCACACAAAACCTGAAAGGACATAACCATTGCGCTATCGATCATGTAATACCCAAATACTCATCACACTCAAATTTCGCTATAAAGCTTAAATAGAACCGCACCATCTATGCACATAACCAATGAATCACAACTCCTCGTAGAATAAAGGAGTAACTCACAGATCATTTGAAAACACGAATAAGTTCAACATCAATCGAATGACACATCCCTCAATAATAGCAGTATGGAACCAACCATTTCGGCTCGGTGTAGAATACACATCTTAATTGGGCCTATCAATGGACCCCCAAATCAACTCTGGTCACCCACAGTAGATAAATAGCCCTCCGAAAATTCACCGCGACTAATTCATAATACATCCTATCATCTGACTAGCTTCGACACGACTTCACAGTCCGCAACCATGTATAATCTGCTCCTGAAACTCCCCAATTCTAAATTCATAGAACACGTAAATCACCATATTTGATTCCATCTCCACCGCCCGAATGCCTAACACCTCTCTCATACACGATCATCCCATGAGAAATACTTTAAAAGTTCTTCCGTGCCACTTGACAAAAGTTGAATATCACAATCTATCAACCATGTGAGTACCGCAATACTAATTTAAATATCTGTAAGTCAAAATACAATGCGCCTTCTGAAGTCCGCTTCTTTCTCATACAACACCAATAATTTACATACCATTTTAGTTAGAAACCTTTCTCTTGCTTCTTTCCAGAAAGAAATCACAATACACAACACGTTCTCCACACCGGTAGAAACCATCAAGAATACTTTGGAATCCATTTGCACATAATCAAGCCCTTAAAACTAAATTCCTCTAACTCGACCAAGCCACGCAGGTCGCCAAGTCCAGGTGTATTGCCACAAAGCACCTGTAGAAAACCCCCACATCATAAGCACCCAAAGAACCGATCATATCCATTACCATACTGATCCAACCTACTACCTAGTTGCCCTATTTTCTCCGAGTCTCTTCTGAATTTGTCTTCAGATTGATACTTCTTCTTGCTAAAATACCATGATCTTTAACCACAACTTATCCTACAAACCTCAGCATAGAACCACAACGTCCTACGGCCCATAAGCAATTATACTCTTCTTAAGCACCTTCAAAACTACTACAACTATAACCCTTACTCTGAGAATATCTTATGGGAATTTGAAATTGTTCTTCTTACCTTCCTTATATAAAAGTGTAGAATCCATAGTCATATAGAATTCCCGCAAGTCCAGGCACCATCAAACGAAAATCTAAGATTTTAACCATTCCCAAGTCCGAAAACTTTCTCAATTGCTATATATAATTCTCATACCTACTAGAATTTTCTCGGGAGTCACCCACTTTGCTCAAATTTAATTGTACCATCCAAATGGGCCAAAAGACACATGCTCCATTAGCACAACAACACTCAAAGAAGTAATTTTACTTTAACACCACCTATCAAATTCATACTCCGTGCACACTACATCATTCACCCATAACAACTCACTCATTCCACGATTTTCATATACTCATAAAGTACAATATAACCCGTATCCAAGAATTCGTTTACTAAAGTCATTCTCGAACTCCATCTCTGCAAGTCATAACTAATCCACAAGTATGCCTAAGACCAAAACTAAAATTTAATATATAACCATGAAATTAAGCCGTCTGCAGCAGGCTCCCCCACTTGGCTAAAAGCCATAAATTTAAACACTCCATAACTCACAATATCCATACTTTACTATTGCCCTAATACTTCCGTCAGTTCAACGAAAAATTCTTCTCAAGCTCATACAACGCCAACCATAAAAATACCCCAAATCATCTGCTAAGCTCGCAATCATTCTCTTGACACTCAAGTCAACTTTCACACCCAGATTCAAATTTCAAATCTCCACACATACGCCCTGCTGGCATAAAATTAACTCTCCACTCACATATAAGGAACACACCTACGTAGATTACTCTCCAGGAGATAACCCACCTCCCTAGCCTCAAATTGGCATCTTCTTATATCTTTTCGCAGTAACAATTACTATGCAATCACTTAGTCAATATGAGTCCAAACTCATTACCCAGACATGAGAATTTAATTTACCCAAAAATTTAATAATATGAAAGATCCTTCAAAACATTCACACTCGAGACTGTACGTCACATTAAAACAAAAATCAAGCACCCAATGGCCATTTCTTTACATTTCAAAGAAACACTTCTCGTCACATTCAAATCGTCTTAACACATCCCGCAATCACATCATACCCATCATACCGCTATTCCACCGCTCATCGAGCCATAAATTCCATTGTAGGGTCATTACCGGACATATGAGTCCAATTGTACAAGTTATAACTGAAGCTGCCGAGCTTAAACTGCGGTCTAACCATGGCCTCAAGTCCTCCAGGCTGGCTCATCACCAAAACATAGAATTCACATCTCGCACATCATCCCTAAAATCACAAGTCGGCGATACACAACTAATACCGAGCGCTCATGTGCATATACGAATACGTGGAAGGAATTCAAAGAATTATGTCCCAAGCTGAATCAATCCCGCACGATAAGGAAAGAAAGATGGGAAGTATATATCCTAAATGCCCTGTAGCCTCTCGAAGATAAGTATGGACGTCATCATACCGATCCGCAAGACTCTACTAGACACTTGCTCATGACTTGTAGAACCTATGAACCTAGAGCTTTGATACCACCTTGTCACGATCCAAAATTCCACTAGTCGTGATGGCATCTAACCCAACCCGTTAGGTAAGCCAATTTCCATCTATCCAATTCTAATGAAATTAATTAAAAGAAAATATCTAAAACCAATACATCTCCCCAAGAACTGGTAGTACAAATCATGAGTTTCTAAGAATAGAGTGTACAAAGCGAAAATGAAATAAATACATAGTCTGTTTGAATAATACATAAACAGAGCTTTTATAAATCTAAGGCTACCCTGAACAAGAGGCAGCTACAATAGGAACGTAGGTACATCTTCAGATCCCGCAACCATCGAGCACAGCAACAGCGGTAGCCAATATCTGCATGCAATGTGCAGAAGTGTAGTATCAGTACAACCAACCCCATGTACTGAGTAAGTAATAAACCTAGCTGTAGGTTGAAAGCAGTGACGAGCTTCTACCAAGGTCTGGTCCAAAACCACTAGTCCATAACAACATAAAGCAAATAGTACCAGAAGAAACACAGAGATAAAAATGCTCAGCCGAAACATGATTTCAAAAATAATAGTTCTTCCTATCAAATACATCAGTGAAAACCCAAATCGTTTGCCGAAGTTGCCAAAAATATGAATAATTTGAGAACAGTAATTCTTCCAAAAATCATTTCAATAGTAAATAAAATATCTCATTTTCTTTCCTAGATAACCAGTGTAAAACAAATGCATCACTATGCCCATCTGTCAACATGTGTGAAAAATCATGAATAATGTGATACCGTACAGCATGAGGAAAACACATCTCTATGCATATATGTCATGTGTGCATGTCAATGTAATGTATCTCAGAGATTGCACTCATGTACTCACAGTCTCAAAGTACTCAATCTCATTGTCTCGCATTCTCTCTCACTGTGCTCAGCACACTCAATCACTCAGCGCTATACAATACCTGCTGCGGCGTGCAGCCCGATCCCTGTTTATAGTCAACTGCACTCACTGGGGGTGTACAGACTCATGAGGGGCTCCTATAGCCCAAACGCTATAAGCACGGACAACTCACGTGCTGCACGGACAACTCACGTGCTATAATAATATCCGGATCCGCACGGACAACTCACGTGCTATAATAATATCTGGATCCGTACGGCCAACTTACGTGCTATAATAATATCTGGATCCGCACGGCCAACTCACGTGCAATAGTATAATATATAGATCTGCACGGCCAACTCACGTGCAATAGTATAATATATAGATCCGCACGGCCAACTCACGTGCAATAGTATAATATATATAAAGCCAACATGGGCTGCTGCGTCGTGCAGCCCGATCCCAAAAATATCCTCACAATCAGGACCTCGGCCTCCCTCAGTCATCAATCTCTCCAGTCTCTCTTTCATGGGCTCACAATGTCATGAGAATAGCCCAAAAATGATGATATGATGTATCAATAAATAACAATAGAGACTGAGATATAATATGCAATGAAATGAATATGACTGAGTATAAATTTTCATTTTAAAATAAATATTTCACAACAATATGTCCTCTGTGGGTCCCAATAATACTGGCACATAGCCTCAACATAATTTTTAATATGCTTTTCAGCTCAATTTCTTTAACTCATAAAATCGCATGGAAAATGCCAAGATCATTTAACTACAAACTTCCACAGAAACAATTATGTCACGATTTCTATAGTGCACGCCCACACGCCCGTCACCTAGCATGTGCGTCACCTCCCAACAATTCATGAAATACATATATTCAGGGTTCATACCCTCAACTCCAAGATTAGAAGAGTTACTTACCTCGAACAAGCCAAATCCAATACCGAGCAAGCTAAACAATGCTCCAGAAATCCCATTATGCGCGTATCAACTTCCAAACAGCCCGAATCTAGTCAAAACAATTTGATTCATCCCACAAAAATTATAGGAATTAATTTCATATCAAAATACTAATATTTTTCAAAAATCCGAAATTGCGCCATGAAAATAACCCGTGGGGTCCACGTCTTGGAATCCGATAAAATCACAAAATCCGAACCCCCATTCAACCACGAGTCCAACCATACCAAAATTACTCAAATCCGACCACAACTCGGCCTTCAAATCCTCAATTTAAACTAAGAGGGTTTTCAAATGTTTCCAACTTAATTCACCAATTAAATGATAAAAACAAACATGAATTCGAGTAATTTAACCAATATTGAGTTAAGAACACTTACCCCGTTGTTTCCTCTGCAAATCGCCCAAATAATCGCCTCAATCCGAGCTCCAAATCGTTAACAAATGGAAAATGGGACGAAGTCCCATTTTCTAAACTTAAACTTTCTGTCCAGGCCTCTCTTCTTCGCGAACGCGACAAGTCCCTCGCGTTCGTGAAGCACAACTCGACAGCCCAAAAATTTAACTCTTCACGAATGCGACCGTGGCTTCACGAACGCAAAGCTTTACCAGCTCAGACCTTCGTGAACCCGACCGCCACCTCGCGAACGCGTAGAACAAGAACCCGGGGTCCCCAATCGCCTCACTCCTCTTCGCGAATGCGACACCTCTCACGCGTTCGTGATGCACACACAGACCATACCATCGCGTTCGCGTCCTCTCCTTCGCGAACACGAAGAACAAAACCTCACATTCAGAAAATACTCTTCGCGAATGCGAGGGCCCACTCGCGAACGCAAAAGAGAAAATCAGAAAAATGCAGCAACAGATATCAGCAATCTCACCAAGGCCAAAAATGATCCGTTAACCCCCCGGAACTCACCCGAGCCCCTCGGGACCTCAACCAAATATACCGACAAGTCCTAAAACATGATACAGACTTAGTCGAACCCTCAAATTACCTCAAACAACGCTAAAATCATGAATTACACCCCAATTCAAGCCTAATGAACTTTGAAATTTTTAGTTTCTACAAACGACTCCGGAACCTATCAATTCACGTCCGATTGACCTCAAATTTTGCACACAAGTCATAAATGACATAACGGAGGTATTCAAATTTTCAGAATCAGATTTCGACCCCGATATCCAAAAGTCAACCCCCGGTCAAACTTTCCAAAAATTCATCTTTCGGCATTTCAAGCCTAATTCCACTACGGACCTCCAAATAATTTTTCGGACACGCTCCTACGTCCAAAATCACCATACAGAGCTATTGGAATCATCAGAATTAAATTCTGAGGTCGTTTACACATAAGTCGACATCCGGTCACTATTTTAACTTAAGCTTTAAACTTTGGAACTAAGTGTACCAATTCATTCCAACCTCACCGGACCCGAACCAATTGCCCTGGAAAGTCACACAACAACTGTAAAGCCCAATTTGAGCGGTAAATGGGGAAACAGGGTTGTAGTACTCAAACGACCGGTCGGGTTGTTACACGTTGACTATTATTCATTATGTCATTTTGGAAAGGCCTGTGAAATGTTATGTAATCCAGGGTCGGTCACCCAGATGCATGCCAGTGGCGTGGACTATATGACACACGAAAATCTGAAAATCATCCTGAATTCCTATTTTTTGACCCTAAAATGCCAAAAAATGAGGAGAGGTCGTGCCAGAGTGATGACTATTGTTCGATTAGATCATTTTTGATGTGCCCGCAAAATTTTAGGCTATTTGGAGCCGGTTGCCCGGATGCATGTGAACTATATCACACGAAAATCTAGGAATCGTCCTACATTCCGATTTTTTTTGCCCTAAAATTCCAAAATACGAGGAACGGTCGTGCCAGAGTGATGATTATTATTCTTTAGGTCAATTTTGATGGGCTAGTGACGAGCGAAAAAATACAACACAAAGTATTGTTCGCTAGTCAAAGATAGTATAGATTTATTATCATCTCCACAGGGTTTGAATTTAAACAGTGTTCGAATAATCTCCAGTTGAGTACTATCTAGGAAAATTAATAATTAATTTGATGACTATTACTACGATTAACTACTAAACATTAAGCAAGTAATAGTTGATCACAAAAGACAACAGATGAGCAACGAAAAAATATCAATGAGAGAAATAAGGGTACTTGAATAGATAGGTGCAAGATAATTGACTCGGGATCCAATTCTTGAGTTAATTCACTTTATAAAACTGTTGATTCTCACGACTTCAACAGATAATCAGATTACAATTGAAGTTAATATTCCTCTTTCGATTAAACGTTAATTTCAGTAATTCATTCAATTGAAGCACGGTAAACAATTGCAACAATAAAATGATGGTTATGATCTAAAGGGTAACTTCTCACGAATATTTTCCTATTTTCTAGTTCGATTAGCAATTCAAGAGGCTCTTTCGATTACCTATTTGAATCATGGATTTAAACTAGAGCATACGATGTAAAACAATTCAATATAAGGCTCCTATTTTGATTAAGTAAAATAAGAAATAACTCCACAATCCGAATTAAAACTCCATCAATTAATTCTAACAATTATCAAGAAACGAATCCCTAATCAAATTATCAAAACACCGTATCTGTCAGCACCCTAATAAAATTTACTCTATACCAATGGAATAAGTCATCTCAATAAGGTTCAAAAATAAAGAAAACATCAATACTAATGATTCGATACAAACTCTCGTATTGCACCGATTGTAGGTTGAAATGTTGATGAATTCTTGTGTTTTCTTGCCTTGGTTGCTTCTCCAATATTTCGTAGGTCAAATGTCCCTTCAAAATCGTGTTTTGATGTATTTATATAGTGTAGAAACAAGCCCGGATGAAACTACCCTTTCCTAGCCGAACTTGGAAATCACTCTGACAATTTTGCATAGCCGCGCCGCACGTCGCGCTACCCCATGCGGCGCGCTTGTGAGGAAATCCAGATACCTCGCATTTTTATTGTCAGGCTACTTTTGCACTGCCGCTCCGTGCCTTGCGGTGCCCCATGCGGTGCGGTAGTGGTGTTTTCTCAGAGTAAATTTATGTGTTCACTTTTTGATATCCGGACTTGGTACTCGACCCCCGAACGTAATCCCTGCTTAATTTCTTGGGCTTCTACTCAGATTTCAAAGCTCCAACTTGTTCGGTTTCACTCCAAATTACCTAAATAACTCAGAATTATTTTCTATAAGGCATAAAACACGTAATAAGTATAATTTACTATCAATTAAGCTCAAACGCACGTACAATGGAATAATTAGAGTATAAGACTATGGCTAAAATACAAGTTTCTAGCATATCATCAGCTAGCAAAATTTTAGATGATTGGCCGGGGTCGCTCGGGTGCACGCCGATGGTGTGGACTATAGTATACGAAAATCTGAGAATTGTCCCGAATTCTTATTTTTTGGCCTTAAAATGCCAAAAATGAGGAGCAATGACTATCTTCGTTAGGTCGTTTTTGATGGGCATGCAAAATTTTAGGCGATTCAGAGCCAGTCGTCCGGATGCATTCCGATGGCGTAGACTATAGGACACGAATATCTGGGAATCGTCTCGAATTTTAATTTTTAGACATAAATCACCAAAAAATGAGGAACGATTGTGCAAGAGCGATGACTATTATTTGTTAGGTTATTTTTTATGGGCCCGCAAAATTTTAGGAGTTTCGGGGTCGGTCTCCTAGATGCATGTCGACGATGTGGACTATTGTTATACCCTGTGCGTTCCAAGGTGACATAATAAATATGAGACTTATTAACCATGATTTAAATGAGTTTAAAGTCATAATATGGCCATATACAATGTTTGGATAGAAAATATAAAGTTTGGGAAAAATCTAATTAAAGTTGCGGAAAAATCGACTAAGGATTTGCCTTGTAACAGAGCTTTTTGAGCAATAAATTTTGTATGTTATATGAGGTATTTTTATGACATATTATATACCAAATTGAATATATACGAGTCTAGTTTCCAACTCATTAAACCGTTCATCGATATGACATCGGAGTAGAGAGATATCCGTATTTTTGCGAGACTGCGCAAGCAGCTCGGTTGGGATCCACTTGAGACGACTACCGACCTTACGTCTTTTAAAAGCTGTTTCACCCTCACTTAGGGTCATTTCTCACTTAAATTTCATCCAAAAGCTCTCCAAAACCCTCCCTAACATATCCTAAGAACCAAACTCAAGGGAAATCATCCCAAATCATCATTAAAGGTGTTAAAGACTACAAGAGAATGCTTCTATGATGTTGTGGTGTGATTGAGGGCTATTGTGAGCTAAGTTGAGATAGGGTTTCAATTTGTAGCTGTTGTCCAAGGTATGTATAACATATTTTTGATTGTGCCTAAGGTTAATCTTGTGTTGGTTGTGTTGTTTGAGTGAAAAACCATAAGATAGCACTTGAAAGAACATGGGATATGGTTGTCTTTTTGGTTGGACTATTTTGTGGCTAAATATATGGTTTGTGGTGGCTGGAAATTGTGAAAAATAATTTTATGATGTTGTGGATGCTGTTGTTAAGCTTGTCTAGGTGTTAATTAAGTTGATTGAAGAAGAAAATATGAAAAACAAGTGATTGACGATAAAAATTAAGGTGCTAGACGTATGTGGCTGTTTTGGAAGGCATTTTATGGATGTTTTGAACAAGAAATAATATAGTACATATAAGTATGATGTTCTGAAGGTTGTAAACTAATTTATGGAATAAGAGTTAAATTCAATTTATATCTTGTTATGAGTAAAAACGAGCTTGCTGCTCAATATGATTGTTAAGATAATCGGAGAAACTCATATTGGATTATATTGTTGTTGTTGCTATTGTTTGTTATAATTGTTGTTGTTGGACTGTTGATGACCCTTAGTGGTATTTGGGATGTATTAAAAATAGGGGAGTTGCTGCCCGATTTTCCTTAAGCCATACGACTAGCCAAATACGATGGTACAATATTATATGTTAACGGCAATATCATTTCACTTGTTGTAGATGCAAGAAGTTGTGTTGAGCTTGGTTGAGTAATAAGGAAGAGATCATACAGGTATGTTAAGGCTATCCCTTCTTTCCTTTTGGCATGATCCATATGATACAACGAAACGAGCAAGCACGCCACTTTCACGAATGATTATATTCCTAGAAGTACTAGGGTTACCTATGTTCTTGATTCCCCATATGTCCTACTATCATATCGTCTGCTCATGGGTCTCATGACATTCCGAGAGATCTTATTGACTTATTTCATTATGCATTGCATTCATTTATACATGTATATTAACCCATGACCAGATGGCGTTATATACGCGTATAGTATATGTATATGGGATATGGGGGAAAGGATATGGCGTTATATACGCACCACCACCTGATTAGCTGGTATACATTTATGATTTCGCCACAGAGGATGAGATGATATGATGGGATGCTCTCAGAGGCTTGATGATGTTATGTACGCATATACCTATGCATGATATGACATTTATACGCATACGCATGACATTATAAATATTTTCATGATTCACATAGCTATTCAGACTTACAGGTTGAGTTCTTTACTCCATGCTTCTTTCATGTATTTTATATATTAATTTTTATGCCTTACATACTCGGTACATTATTCGTACTGATGCCCCTATTGCCTATGGGCCTGCGTTTCATGCCCGCAGGTGTATATAGACAGGCTGACGGTCCCCCTCCTTAGGATCCTAGCTCAGCGACAGTTGGTGTGCTCCATTTGATCCGAAGCTGCTATTGGGTTTTGGTACGATACTTTGTATACATATAAGGGTGTGATGGGCCCAGTCCCGTCCTTTATACAGTTTTACACTCTATTAGAGGTCTGTAGACAGTCATCTATAGCTGGATAGTATGTGGCCGTGTCGATTCGCCCTACTGTATTCCGCATGTATATGTATATATGTCTTTTGAGTATGTCTCCTCACATATGTTATTTGCATGATTCAGCAGTTTAGGGGAAGATGTTATGCATAACCTACACTTATTACATGTTTATATCTTAGACGTATGCTTAGGGGTATTAGGTAGGTAGAACCCGGGCATTCGTCAAAGTCCATCGGTTTGGGTCGTGACAAAAGTGGTATCTGAGCAGTTCCATCCTAGGGTTGTCTACAGACCATGTCTAGTAGAGTCTTGTTTATGAGTGTATTATGTACCACACTTATAAATAGGAGGCCGCAGGAAATATAAGATGTTACCTTTTCTAGATCAGTTCGTGACTTGATGAAATACAGGAGGCCGCAAGGGTGCGATATAAGAATTCATTTTCCTAATGTTATGTTATGTTTTTAGCGATGCCCAAGAAGGCTACAGCCGCCCAGAAGGGCAGGTCCGTGGATGATGAGACTAAAAGTCGAGCACCACGAGTTACCAGGCCTCGGGGAGAGTCACATAGTAAGACTCCATCTCAGACTTCACATACCCTACCCTCTCCGGAAGAGATCCAAGGGGCACCAGCACCAGCCCCAGCCCTAGTACCCCCAGTTCCTCAGCCATATGCACAAGGTCTGGAGATGAGAGATGCTATTCAGCTATTGACTCAATTAGTGGCCACACAGGCTCGACGCCAGGAGGTAGGTATCGGTCATGCAGATAGGGCCATCGGTGCGAGGGTTCGCAATTTCATTAATTTGGACCCTCCTGTATTCACTGGAGCAGATCCAAATGAGGACCCTCAGATATTTATTGATATGATACAAAGAACTTTGAGGGTAATGAAGGCCACTGTGACTGAGTCAGTTGAGCTAGCTTCCTATAGACTTCGGGATGTTGCAGTTAATTGGTACGAGTCTTGGCAGTTGTCTAGAGGTGAGGATGCCCCTCCAGCAGTATGTCAAGAGTTTACAGAGGCTTTTCTTCATCATTATTTGCCACCAGAGCTTAGACGGGCCAGAGTTGATAGGTTCTTGACCCTTCAGCAGGGTAATATGAGTGTTCGGGAGTACAACCTTCAGTTTGATTCTTTGGCTAGGTATGCTCCCACTATTGTAGCTAAGATGGAGGATCGAGTTCACCGGTTCATGATGGGGTTGGAGCCGCACCTGCTTAATGACTGTATGTCGATCTCACTTCAGCTAAGCATAGATATTTCTCGTATTCAGGCATACGCTCAGGGTGTAGAGGAGCGTAAGCAGAAGAAGAGGGCCGATCGTGAGCATGATAGAGGCCATAGAAAGAGGGCGAGATATTCATGTCCTTCTAGTGAGTTTCGAGGTAGTCAAGGACAGCAATACCCAAGGTATCCAGCCCAGCCATCGGCTAGTACACCCCCTCAGTTTACCGGTAGGAGATTTGATCATTCCACATATTCAGGGTCTAGTCAGAGTTCCAGGCCTCTAGTTCTCAGTATAGGGGTGAGTCAAGTCAGATGAGGCCACCCTTGCCATAATGTGCTTAGTGTGGTAAGCAGCATATCAGGTAGTGCCTTGTAGGGTTGGGTGTTTGTTATACTTGTGGTTATCCAGGCCATGTTATGAGAGATTGTCCGGTGAGAGGTAGTGCATGTATAGTTCAGTCAGTAAGATCTGTAGCTAGTTCGTCATCATCAGTACGCCCCCCTAGGCAAGGTTCACAGGCACCAGTTGGTCCGGTCCTCAGAACCGTATTTATGCATTAGCAGGTCGACAGGATCAAGAGTCATCACCTGATGTTATTATAGGTATATTATCAGTCTCCTCATATGATATATATGCATTGATTTATCCAGGTTCCACCTTATCGTACGTCACTCTGTTGGTTGCTAGTAAGTTTGGGATAAAACCTGAGTTGATTGAACCTTTTGAGGTGTCTACACCTGTTGGGGATCCAGTGATAGCTAGATAGGTATATAAAGACTGTATAGTAGTAGTTCATAGTCGTTCTACAGTAGTAGACCTTATTGAGTTAGATATGGTGGAATTTGATGTTATAATGGGTATGGATTGATAGGCTTCTTGTTATGCTAATGTTGATTGTTGATCAAAGATGGTTCGGTTCCAGTTTCCTGGGGAGCCAATTTTGGAGTGGAAAGGTAATACTGCATCGCCAAGAGGTAGGTTTATTTTCTATCTCAAGGCAAGGAAGATGATCAGAAAGGTCTATATTTATCACTTAGTTCGGGTACAAGATGTGAAAGCAAAGTCACCGACCCTTCAGTCTATCCCAGTGGTTAATGAGTTTCCCGATATTTTTCCCAATGAGCTTCTAAGCCTTCCACCAGAGCGGGAGATTGAGTTTGCTATTGACATATTACCAGATACCCAGCCGATATCTATTTCTCCATATAAAATGACACCTGCAGAGCTAAGAGAGTTGAAAGAACAACTGAGGGATTTGCTTGAAAAAGGCTTTATCAAACCCAGTACATCACCGTGGGGAGCACCTGTGTTATTTGTAAGAAATAAAGATGGTTCCTTATGGATATGTATTGATTATAGGCAGTTGAATAAGGCGACGATCAAGAATAAGTACCCACTCCTGAGAATTGATGATTTATTTGATCAGTTGCAAGGTGCCAGGTGTTTCTTGAAGATAGATTTGAGGTCTGGGTACCATCAGGTAAGGGTTAAAAAGGAAGATATTCCGAAGACAACATTCAAGACCAGATACGAGCACTTTGAGTTTCGAGTTATGTCGTTCGGGATGACCAATGCCCCAAAATATTCATGGACTTGATGAACTGTATGTTCAGACCCTTTCTATATCAGCTCGTGATTGTATTTATAGATGATATTTTGGTTTACTCCCATTCAAAGGCTGAGCATGCAGATCATTTACGTACTGTACTCAAAGTTCTACAAGAAAGGAAGTTGTATGCAAAATTCTCTAAATGTGAATTCTGGTTGAATTCTATAGCCTTCCTTGGTCATATTATTTCAGGTGAGGGTATCCGGGTTGATACAAAGAAGATTGAGGCAGTGAAGACTTGGCCTAGACTCACGACACCGACGAAGGTTCGTTTTTTCCTGGGTTTGGCAGGTTATTACAGGAGATTTGTAGAGGGTTTTTATTCTCTTTCAGCACCATTGATAAAGTTGACTCAGAAGGCAACTAAGTTTTAGTGGACTGATGCTTGTGAGCGGAGTTTCTAGGCATTGAAGGACAGATTGACTGCAGCACTGGTTCTGACACTTCCAGAAGGGACCGATGGTTATGCTATCTATTGTGACGCTTCGGGAATTGGATTGGGTTGCGTATTGATGCAACATGGTAAGGTTTTCACTTACGCTTCTAGACAACTAAGAAACCACGAGAAGAATTACCCGACCCATGATTTAGAGTTAGTCGTGATGATTCATGCACTGAAGATGTGGAGGCACTATTTGTATGGCATTCATGTTGATATTTATACGGACCATAAGAGCCTTCAGTATATATTCAAGCAAAAGGAATTGAATTTACGTTAGAGGCGATGGTTGGAGCTATTGAAAGACTATGATGTTGATATTTTATACCATCCAGGGAAGACGAATGTAGTAGCCGACGCCCTCAGACGTAGATCTATGGGTAGCCTATCATATTTACAGCCAGAGAAGAGTGAGATAGCTTGTGAGAGTCATCAGCTAGCTAATCTTGGAGTTCGATTACTAGATTCAAGTGGTACCGGAGTTACTATTCAGGACACAACAACATCCTTTCTAATAACTGAAGTGAAGGAACACCGGTATAAAGATCATGTGCTAGCTCACTATAGAGATACAACCCCTCAAAATGAGAAGACACTATTTGAGATTACATGAGATGGAGTCCTCAGATATCGAGGTCGATCATGTGTTCCTAATGTGGCAGGGTTGTGCCAGTAGGTTATGGGAGAAGCTTACTATTCTCGTTATTCTATTCATCCAAGAGCGACAAAGATGTATCATGATATCAGGGGAATATACTGGTGGGACGGAATGAAGAAGGATATAGCAGAGTTTGTTGCTCAGTGCCTTAATTGTCAGTAGGTTAAGATTGAGCATCAGAAACTCGGTGGATTATTGCAGGCTATAGAGATTTTGACTTGGAAATGGGAAGTGATTAATATGGATTTCATCATAGGCTTACCTCCTACCCAGCGTAAGTTCGATTCTATATGGGTTATTGTTGATAGACTTACAAAATCAGCCTATTTTCTACCTGTCAGGACTACGTATTCAGCAGAGGATTATGCAAGACTTTACGTTAAGCAGATAGTACGACTTCATGGTGTCCCTAAATCTATTATCTCAGATAGAGGTGCTCAGTTTATAGCTAATTTCTGGAGGTCCTTCCAAAAAGGATTGGGGACTCAAGTAAGTCTTAGTACAACATTTCATCCCCAGACAGATAGTCAGGTTGAGCGTACTATTCAGACACTGGATGATATGCTACGGGCTTGTGTGATGGACTTCAGGGGTAGCTGGGATGATCATCTTCCACTTATTGAGTTCGCATATAATAATAGTTATCATTCCAGCATTCAGATGGCTCCATATGAAGCTCTTTACGGATGGAAGTGTAGGACTCCTATCGGATGGTTCGAGATTAAGGAAACTAAGTTAGTAGGACCAGAGTTGGTACAACAGTCAGTTGAGAAGATTAAGCTTATAAGGGAAAGGCTATTAGCAGCTCAGAGTCATCAGAAGTCCTATGGAGATAATCGACGACGAGACTTGGAGTTTCAGGTAGATGACTGGGTATTCCTAAAGGTATCACCGATGAAAGACGTTATGAGATTCGGTAAGAAAGGAAAGCTTAGCCCTCTGTACATTGGACTTTATAAGATTATAAGCATAGTAGGCCAAGTAGTATATGAGTTAGACTTGCCTTCTAACTTGTAGTCTGTACATTCAGTCTTTCATGTGTCTATGCTCCGTAAGTGTATTGGAGATCCCTCTAAAGTCATTCCAGTTGATGATTTTCAGGTTACAGAGCAGCTATCATATGAGGAAGCTCCCATTGCTATACTATATAGACAAGTTCAGAGATTAAGAACTAAGGATGTAGCTTCAGTTAAAGTACTTTGGAGAAACAATAATGCGGAAGAGATGACTTGGGAAGTTGAAGAAGAAATGAAGACTAGGTATTATCTGCAAATAGCATGCATCACGACACCTCCCCTTGGATGTGGCGCGTCAGTACATCCATCACCAGAGCAAACAAAAAAGGGTCGAGTGCCGACCCCTGATGCAACCCCATCATAACCGAAAAATGGTCCGAGTCCCCACTCACCATCCTCACTCGGGTCTTTACTTCATCATACATGTCCTTAATCAACCTAATGTAGGCAACATGTACACCTCTAGCCTCCAAACATCTCACAAAACCTCCATCGAAACTTTATCGTACACCTTTTCTAAGTCGATGAATACCATATGCAAGTCCTTCTTTCTCTCCCTATACTGCTCCATCAATATCCTAATAAGGTGGATGGCTTCTGTAGTCGAACGCCCCGGCATAAACCCAAACTGGTTCTCGGAAATAGACACACTCCTCCTCGCCCTTAGATCTACCACTCTCTCCAAGACTTTCATAGTATGGCTAAGCAACTTGATACCGTGATAGGTATTGCAATTTTGGATATCACCCTTATTCTTATATACAGGAACCATCGTGCTCCACCTCCACTCTTCGGACATCTTCTTCATTCTAAAAATGACATTAAATAACCTAGTGAGCCACTCCAAACCTGCTTTGCCCGCACTCTTCTAAACCTCCACCAGATTTCATCCGGCCCGGTCGCTTTGCCCCTGCTCATCTTACGCATAGCCCCCTCAACTTCATCAACTCTAATCCACCTACAATACCCAAAGTCACAATGATTCTCGGAGAGTTCCAAATCACCCAGGACAATGCTCATGTCCCCCTCCTCGTTCAAGAGACTATGGAAGTAGGTCTGCCATCTCCGACGAATAAGCCCCTCATCAAACAAAACTCTACCTTCTTCGTCCTTGATGCACCTCACTTGGTCCAAGTCCCACGCCTTCCTTTCTCGTGCCTTGGCTAAACTGAACAACCTCTTATCCCTACCTCGGCCCTCGAGTTCCTCATACAAACAACTAAAAGCTGCAGTTTTGGCCGATGTAACTGTTAACTTTGCCTCTTTCTTAGCCAGCTTATAATGCTCCCTATTCGCCCTCTTCTCCTCCTCGTCTACACTTTCCACTAGCTTCAGATATGCTACTTTCTTGGTTTCCACTTTTTCTTGCACCTCTCCATTCTACCACCAGTCTCCCTTGTGACCACCAGAGTAACCCTTTGAGACCCCTAATACCTTTCTCGCGACTTCCCTAATGCATTGCGCAGTCGTGGTTCACATAGCGCTTGCGTCCCCACTACTCCTCCAAGTGCCCATAGTCACCAGCTTGGCCCCTAACTCTTGCGCTTTAGCTTTCGTCAAGGCTCCCCACTTGATCCTATGTTTGCTATACATCGCCTTGTTCCTCCTCTTCCTCCTCTTCCTCGTGATCTCAAGGTCCATGACCAGGAGCCTATGAAGGGTCGAGTGGTTCTCACTCAGGATGACCTTGCAATCCGTGCAAAGACCTCTATTGAACTTCCTGCAGAGTAAATAATCAATCTGAGTCTCGACCATCGAACTCTAGAAGGTGACCAAGTGCTCCCTCTTCTTCGAGAAACTCGAGTTTGCTATCACCAAATCAAATACTCTAGCAAAGTCCAGCAAAGACATTCCTCCTCCGTTTCTATCTCCAAAACCAAAGCCACCATGCACATCATCATACCCCCCAGACGTCCCTCCAATGTGGTTGTTGAAATCTCCTCCTATGAAAAGCTTCTCGGTATGCGGGATACCACGCACCATCTCATCCAAATCCTCCCAGAAACACCTTTTGACTTCCTCATCCAAGCCTACTTGGGGTGCATACACACTGATTATGTTCTAATTAAAATCTCCGACAACTAGCTTAATAGTCATCAACCTGTCATTCACCCTCGTAACCTCCACCACTAGTTCACAGAGGTCCTTATCAACCAAGATACCTACCCCGTTCCTGCCCTCCACCCTCCAGAATACCAAAGTTTGAAACTGCCCACATCCCGCGCCTTATCTCCTACCCACCTAGTCTCCTGTATACAAGCTATATTAATCTTCCTTTTCTCGAGAATCTTCGCTAACTCTACAGATTTTTCAGTCAAAGTTCCTATGTTCCAAGACCCCACTCTTACCCTAGTAGCTCCCTTAGCCCTCTTACCCCCTTAACCCCCGTACCCTCTCCCCCGCGCTGACACTCCCGAGGACAAGACCTTACCCTACCAGCGTTCACCAAAGCCACTATAATCTACTAGTCACTACACAAGCACTATCCTGAAAACAAGCGACAAAAATAATATGAATTACCAAAAAATAATCCACCACTAAAGGTCGCAAAAAAGGCGAAGAAATAAAAATAAAAAAACTAACGAGAACTATAATCTACAACTGAAGGTCAGACAAACAGGTGAAAAAATAAAATAGGGGGACTAAAGGAATTATAATCTACAACTAAAGGATAGAAAAATAAGTGGAGAAATACAATACAAGAGCTAAATGAGGCTATAATCTACAACTAAAGATCCCAAAGTATATATGAAATAAGGATTCAAAATACTGATCTAAACAGGTAGATAACAATATAAACAAATAGGCAAAGCTATCACTAATGCAATTAATTTGACAATGCTAGGGCAAATACTAACTAAAGATTCAAGAACAAAATAGGCAGGCAAGGGAATACAATTACGCTTAAATATCAAATTATTAAAATATCAAGACAATAGAGGAATAATAGAACCTGGATTGCAGCAAGGAAAGGTGTAATTCAATCACAGAGTGATTCTTGTCCTCTTCAAGATGCTGAAGAAAATGACAGTCTTTTTTGATTCTCTGATGTAGAGCCAGAACCCAGAAATAATCTATGTTTCTTGATATTCTGTTTTATTAATGGTAAATCTGATCTGTTTATGGAAATCAAGAATCTTGATGAAAGTGGCAGAGAAGAAATAGATTGAAGATGATTATGAAGATGACGATGGGAGTTTCTCTTATTATCTCCTTGACCAAAATTGGAAACGCAGATAATCGACGTCGACGAACATTTTCCTTTCATGATTTTTCAAAGCAACAAATCAGAGAGAACAACAAACTGGCAAATCACAGTGAATTTGGGAGAATTTAATTCTCACAGCTGAAAGGTGAAGATTGAAATGCACCAAGGTGAATGAAAACCACAAAATCTTCATACAGAATCTCTAAAATGATTCTGAGTTGAAAATGCGATCACCGATCTTGACGATGATCCAATTAAATGAATTGGCTGCCTAATCTCGGTCAATCGAACCAAAATCTTTTCATATTATGTTAGGTAAGAACCTAAAATGGAAATAATCTATTTAAAGGGCTTTTCCCCTCTTGTAAGAAGCAAGTGATATAGCAAGCTAAAATAAATCAAATTTATTTTGTTCTAAACTTGTTCTATAGGTTGACACAGGTTATTACCAAGCCATCTCAACTGACCTCTCATTATATTCTTAATACGTGTTACTTGAACCTCTAGCGAAGATGATAATTTTTTTTAATCTTATTTAATCTTCTATAACTGCACATCCATATTAGTATTTGTATATCTACAACACTCGTCTTGTGGATATGTTAAACGTTAGCGGTCCAATTGTTAAATAAATAAGTTCTTTTAATATATGTCATAAATCTACTAATAATTGTAATAATTATATTTATATTATTTTCAATAAGAAATTAAATTGGATTCTTCTTCATGTTTGAATTAAATATGAAAGTTTAATTTTTATATTAAGATTACTATATAAGAAGTTAAATTATATCTTTGTCTATTTTATTTATTTCTTGAAATTATTGTTTATGTTTTTGTCTTTAGTTTTATCTTATCTATATAGCATATAACATGACCATATGAATTATTATTCAAAAAACTTTCTCATTTCCAAAAAATAAATTAGCCTTATCATTTAATATATCTCTACATTGACGTTATAGATTTATATAATTTTTTATTTTTTAATAGTTTTAAAAAATATATATAGATATTTATTTATTTTAAATTTAAATTCAAAAAGAGTAACTAATTGTTAACCAACTTAACTAATTTTATCCTAAAATTTGACAATTGCTAAATTTTTATTGTGACACTTGGCATCATCACACTGATTTGCTTCTCATATTCTATATAGATAGATTTTTTCAAAGTTCAGATTTTTGATTGACACCTTAAATTGTGGAGGTTATAACTGTCACAAATTGTATTAAATTACAGTATTTACGAACCTTCACAATATGCTGCAATTTGTGAAGGTTATAAAAAATATCTACAATAAGACCGCCACAAAAAGAATTATACAACAGCAATTAAAAGAAATGCCATAGAATGATCTTACAGTGGGGGTTCTTATGATCCCCACAAATAAACCTCCACAATTAGACTTATTTCTTGTAGTGAAAATTCTAGTTTTAGAAGGTGTTTGTCTGCGGTCCTAGTAATATTATGCTTGCATTGTTAAATCTGTAGCTACTTTTAATTAAAGACTACATTATTTTACAGTTCTCAACGAAGAAAATATTTCTCATTTTGACATGGGCAACTTAGAAATCTTTCTAATTTCTCCATATTTGTGAAGAAAGCCTGTAAATACATAGCTCCAATCCATATAAAAAAACAGATCTGAAAAATAGACCAAACTAACAAGAATAAACCAGCTCAATATTATCTTTTAACAAATTCATTGTTTTTAAGACGAAACAAATAAGAACTTAGGTTTTATTAGACTATACATGCACAAGAGAACAATAATAATTTTTTCAAGCCTAGGGTTTGAAATAGCAGAAAATTCCTAAGTTTCGAAAAATCAAAATTGAAAAAGGAGTGGGTGAGAGAGAGAGACTTACTTGAAAATTGAGTGAGGTGAAGAATTCGTCGTTGGAGTGGAGAAATAGATGGAGAAAACACGAAATAGACTAAGAGAAAACTAAAAGGTTATGTGAATAATAATAAACTTTCCCATTACTTCCATGAGAATTTTTTTTTCATAAAGCACAAAAATTCAAAAATCAAATTTTTTCGTTTATACAGAATCTGTGGGAATATTTGAAAACGTTTTTCTTTTCCCCACTGTTTTCCCTGGGAAATATTTTTAGTTTTATATAATTATTTTTAATGACTTTTCCCACCGAATTAGAGGGAACTAAATTACGCGCATTTTTGCGCAAAAACGCTCCCACAAATAGTCAATGGGAAACGTTATTGTTTATTCGTGGAAAAGAAATTTCACTTTTTCCCTTGAATTTCGGTGGGAATTACCACTAATAATTTTTCCGTGGGAAAATACCATGATTCTAATAGTGAGTGATAATTGAAGAATAAGGTGCTCTAAACTAAAAGAATGATCTCCCACATAAAAGAGAAAAATTGTTCGACTACGTATTAATTTTCTATCCTAATCCTCGATATCCATATTCTCCTATCTATGATTATGTTATTAATAAGCTAAAAATATATCATGTCGTATCTAATAACTCTCTCAAATTCTTCATCCATCTAACTCTATCTTTCCTTAGACTTATCACTACTAATTTCTCGTACCTCATCACTTAGTGCATCCGTGCTCCTTTTCTTTTCCCAGTTTCTCAAGAGGAATAAGAGTGCTGAATTGATCGGTTGCAATAAACCACGTGTCAGCTATGCGGTCAGCAATACGTCACTTTAGCTCCAGAGAAAATCCAATCACTTTCTGCAATTTTCCTTTTTCTTTTCCTTTCATTGGGTGAAAATTCAGTGCGCACCAGCTTTTTTCGATGCTACCACTAATTACTTTTAAAAAAAAAACAAATAGGAAACTAAACTGCCCGCCCGCGAATAAATAAAATCCCCTCCAATGTGGGCAGCTTTCTTCTCCGCTGCCCGATCTTTCTCCAAATCTCTCCTTGCCACCCTTTCTCCTTCTCTTCGCGTAAAAAGCTATCAAAGAATCGTTTTTTCTTTAAAATTTTCCATATATCTAAAAGACCATGAGTCTTTTTGGCCTTGGAAGGTAAAATTAATCATCTCTTTTGATTTGATTGTGAATTGCTTCTTCTTCTTTTTTGTGAATTGATGCTGAATTATATGTTTTCATGATCTCTGATCACCTTTCAACGAATTTCTTGATCTGGACTTTTTTTTTTCCCAAGCATGGTTATTGTTGATATTTGCCGAATGATGATTTATTGGTTTTAGACTTTTAGCCTTTTAGGCTGTTTTTTCTGTTTGTTTATTCTTTGAATGCTGAGGATTAGCGGTTTCAAATTTTATTTGGCTATTTTGGTGTAAACTGTTTGTACTTTTCAGAAGATTGTAATTTGGTAGGAGCTAAAGTTCTTCGCATTCCTCCTTTCTGTGTGGCCAATTGATAATACTTCACATGTATTATTAACTTCACTTGCTTCAGAGGCGGATCCAGAATTTGTTATTTATGAGTTCCTAGTTCCTACAGAAATATCATGATATTTATAGATATTTAGTGGGTTTTTAATACATATACAGAGTTTGAGCAAAAGCTACTGGTTTCATGTGAAGAATAGCTTACAAACTAGGTCCATCACTGACTTGCTTTGGTTAGAAATCCAGGGTGTTAAGTTATTAGTATTTCAAGATCAAATGTTATTGGTGCTATATTCAGTGAATAGTCGCTAGTCACGTACCCTTTTTAATTGCAGATGAACTTGCTTATTATAAAGGTTGTTTACTGAAAGTGGCTGACCAGAAATTTCAGTAAGGGGATTCAAAAAAATTGAACCTGTGACATAAAGCAAATTTACACTGTATGATTTTCCAACAAAGGGGATTCAGTTGAACCCCCTTCATTGGTTGTGGCTCCACCAATGTTTATAGATGGATAAGTCCACAAATTTTATTTAAAGAGATGATTCAGGAGGTTGGACGTTCTGCTGTGTATAAGAAGAAGGAAATCTTCTTTTACTTTTAGAAATTATCTCCCTTTTTGAACCATAGAGAATTTCACAAGCCGTGGAAAATTGGAGAAAGTCCTCTCTCTCTCTCTGCGCTCCTCCTGGTTTTATGTTTAATAGACAACTAGTCAATAGTTGTGGTGACTGGGTAAATAAAAAAGGATAACACGTTACTTAGCAAGTTTTTGTATCTTAAGGCTTCAGCTCGATGAAGATAATGCTAGTTCTGCTATTCATGTTTATAAATTATGTCTTTTAATGGGTGAGTATCACGCTATTTCTCAAATTTACTAGTTCCATTTGACCTTGTAGGTTATTGCTTATTTTGCCTTGTGTTTCTTGTCATTCAATTAGCTTTATTTTAAAAGTGTCCTTTGCTATCCTTTTCGGCGGCATGGGTACATATCCTTATTCATCTAACACCTTGTTTGGTATTGGTTTATAGGAACCAGAGAACATTCCGGCCCAAAAAGAGTGCACCCTCAGGGAGTAAGGTTATGCTCGTTCCTAGTTTAAAGAAGATATTCTGTTGCTTTCTTCTTGTTTTTTTGGTAGTTAATTCCTGTATGTTAAGTGTTTAGCTGCTACCATGCTGATGTTGATACCACCAATTCCCAGAACTTATGAAACAAAAGACATCTTCAAGTTTAAAGGGATCCTACATTTTTATAATCCGAACATGCTTAGATTTCTATTTTTCTCGTGCTAATTACAAGCTCGTCATTAGTTGAATTTTGAATGAAAAAGCCTATGTATTTAGTTGCATATTGTAGGCTTGTTATTATGATCTTATTGGACATGGTAAACCCCATCCCTAAACCCCCAGGGTCATTGGAGACTTTTCACGTCCGCACCTTTGGTGACTGATCCCCAAACTCATTGTCGGAGATGGAGAGTCTTTTTCACTAGACTATCCTTCCCTTGTCATGCATACTATAATGTGTTAAGCAAGATTATACTTAAGTTCACTTCTTTCCACTTTCAAGTACTATCACGCAAAACAATATCAAGATGAGAACGAATTAATGAATTCAAATGATTTGACATAAAACTTGTTTGGCACTCTTGGAGGCTCTTT
Organism: Nicotiana tomentosiformis; assembly: GCF_000390325.3. Lineage (NCBI taxonomy): Eukaryota > Viridiplantae > Streptophyta > Magnoliopsida > Solanales > Solanaceae > Nicotiana > Nicotiana tomentosiformis. Next base: position 103,953,112 of record NC_090823.1, on the reverse strand, counting down.
CAACCTCAAATTTTGGCTTGTTAAAGTTTATATAGTAGGCTAGTTCTACGATCTAAAGTATCTCATACTTAGCTTAGATCCTTGGCGCGATATTATTCCTTTTTCTTTTAGTTGTCTTGCTAGTTTATCATTCTTCTAATGTATCTTTATTTTGATTTGAAATTGATCTGTATTTTTTACCCTTGAATGGCTCATCACCCTTTTTTTTGGTTACAGGGGGCTCAGTTAAGAAAGCACATTGATGCCACATTAGGCAGCGGAAACTTAAGAGAAGCTGTAAGGCTTCCTCCAGGGGAAGATATTAATGAATGGCTAGCTGTCAACAGTATGTTCTCTCTCTCTTTCCTCCTGTCTTCTCATACATAATGACAGACGTCCACTGGAACATTAGTATTACCTATACTTCTGCTGTTTGAGATAACTGGAACATGTCATTGCTGGACTTACTATGTTAATTGAACTGCAGAGTAAGAGTCTCGCCACTTTTAATCTCCAAAATCTTGACTTCTGGAACCAGACTTCAGTCTATCCTCCCTTCCTCTTTTGGCTATTGGAAAGGAAAAGAACAGGCACTTCAATCTCCCCAAATTGACTGATGTTCTTTAATTCTTTGGTTTGTCCTATAAATATGTCCATTTTTTGGAAATTATATCCTTTTAGTACATAAATCTGAAAGAGATGACATGCAACTTACTTTCATTCTGATAGAAGTTCATATTCACCAAAACATTAAATGTGAGGACATCAAATCAAGTCTAAGGGCTGGTGGAATGTACTATATTCTCACATTGCAGATAGAATCTGCACAGCAGCTATAATGCTGCTTTACATGTGACTCTCTGTTTGAAGACAATGCTGAGAATGGAATGCTGCATATATTACATCCTGTTTGCTTACTTGTTGCTGTAAGCTGATCATATTTAATTAAATGGTGGTTGTTTGTTTTTCAATATCCAGCTGTTGATTTCTTCAACCAGGTGAATCTTCTTTACGGCACCCTCACTGAGTTCTGTACGCCAGAAAACTGCCCTACAATGACTGCAGGCCCCAAGTATGTTTCATAAATAAGCTGCTTCCGGCTTATTTACATTATCTACATTATTTGAGATGCAATTTTGTCTTTCCTTGGGGATAAAAGAGTCGCTGCAATTATCTCTGGTTAAGGGGAGTTGATTCTTTCAAACTGTTTTGACGATGGGAAAAATATAATCAAGAAAAGACTCCCCTAAAGCAGAATATTAAGAGTTCATGATATCAATTCATTAATTGCCATTTATTGAGTTTCTTCTTTATTTTCCCTGAGCTTATCTCAAAGGATTAGAATTATATCGGTCTTTGTCTGCTTGGTATTTGTAGTTCCAGGAAATGGCTTGAATGTTACAATGGAGAAAGTTTACCATGGAACTAATACCAGGAATAACTAAGTGATTGTTTAATGTGTTTCAGGTATGAGTATAGGTGGGCTGATGGTGTACAGATTAAGAAGCCTATTGAAGTTTCAGCCCCAAAATATGTTGAATATTTGATGGATTGGATTGAAACTCAATTGGATGACGAATCTATATTTCCTCAAAGGCTTGGTAAGTGCTTATTCCAGCTTCCTGACTAACATTTCCTGTCATTTTGGAGATGTAAACAATTCTCCTCTATCCCAACTTATATGATCGACTTTTTATTTTGGAACGTCTAAATTGCTTCACACTCTTTCACTGTTCTAAGAATTCTGCTTATGATCTCAAGCTTGAAATTTCCTATTTCTTTTTAAGATTTTGTTTGACATTGTATTATGTTCCCTAGAACTATTCTACAACTACTGCTAATATGCAAGTCATGTTAGCTTCTTATCTCCATAAAATGGATGGAGGGAGCAATCTTGAGCGAACTGAAAATTTTCCAGATCATATGAAAAACGTAACCGATTCTTCGTTTCTTTGGGCCACTGACCATCTGCCGGGAGTTTCGGGTTTAATACCAATATTTTAGCAACAAATCCAATAAATCTAAGTGCAGTGCTTGGTGTATTGATGTTTTTTTGGAAAGGGAGTGTGTGCGAGTTTATTTCAAGAATAGGCTCACAAGAGGGGGGAAGGGCGAATGTGCAAGAGTAGGTGGCTTGGCATGGGATGGGGATTCCTAGCTAACTGATATCAATTGCTTTCTTAATTCAGACAATACTATGTTACCTTTCTCATTGTTGACTGGGCTATGTTTTTGTAGGTGCACCTTTTCCTCCGAACTTCAAGGATGTTGTCAAGACAATATTCAAACGCCTCTTTCGTGTATATGCACATATTTATCACTCTCATTTTCAGAAGATCGTGAGCCTTAAGGAGGAAGCCCATTTGAATACGTGCTTCAAGCATTTCATACTCTTCACCCATGTGAGTTATTAAATTGTAGAACTTGAATACATTTTCTTTCTTGTTTGTGCATGTTACTAGTTTTCTTTCTTCCGAAGTTTTAGACATGGTCATTGCATAGGTCTACCTAATTTACGTCATATTACCTTTTTTCCTCCAGTAGTTTCAGCTTCTCAAATATTCAATTTCCAGAGTCTTAGCTCTCTTTTCCCCCCCTCTATATTTTGGTCTTCTTTGAATGACACACACAGGCGCATTCTCTCTGTTTACCTTATATTTGAAGTTTCTGCACACCGAATCACCGATGTCAACCTAATCTTGGCTCAACTGAGATTTGAGATGTACTTCTTAGACATCTTATTTTATCATCTCATGGAATATCTGTTTTTTGTAAAAAGAATAAATATCTCAATAGGATAATGCATTTCTGAACTGAAGTTCCCATTCAGCAACTGAAAAGCAAAACCTCGCTCTCCCTCTAAGCCTAAAGATGGATCATTTAGCAAATTATTTACTCGTTAAAAATCTGATATTGGATTTTGTCAATTGCTGCTCTATCTGGCTTTTATTCGTGTTAAATCAGTTTACCATCTTTTCTTTGGTTGGAGGAGAATAATAACCATTTTACAGTATCAGGATTTGCATAATCGACTGTTGTTTTCTCTGAAGTTCCCTGCCTATTTCACTTCCTCTTTCCATCCTCCTTCACATCTTCCAACTTATGCTCACTCCCCTCTAATTAAATAATACCAATAACTCCCATATTGCTAATTCCTTTAAACCTTTATCGAAATCTATCCTATGCAATGAAGAGAGAAGAGACTCCACAAATTCATGTCTGTTTCTTAATTTGCAGTTATATGCTATTACTCGCATATCTGAACTCAGGGAGTAACATATAGGATATGCAAATAATTAAACCATACCACCAAAAAAGGAAAAAAATAGAAGAGATAGTCTACGTGATTAATTTGAATGAACTACTACACAATGGAGAATAATGGAGTCTATTGGAAACAAAGATCACCAAGTTAGCCAAAATGGGGCAATGAAATTACTGCAGTTTCTTTTATTTGCTAAGGAAGTGATGAGAGTTGCTGTGAAAACATTGATTATGTCAAGAACTTCAGTATGCAGCAAAATTTGTTCTTTAGGTTTCTTATAATTCCTTATCTTAGAGATTGATTATGTTAATGCTTATATATAATTGATGTTTATTCTGCAGGAGTTCGGGCTGATTGACAAAAAGGAGCTGGCTCCACTCCAAGAGCTCATAGAATCTATTATTGTTCCTTACTGAGCACATCCTCTTTCACTTTGCTTTTTAACCTGTTTTAATAGGAATTACTAATTAGTATAATGTGATAAAAATGTATTTTAGTCTTCTAAGTATGTAGCCTAAGTTGACATTTTAGCATCATTAATATTGTGCCTGTCTTGTAGCATTTTAGTTTTTCTACTTGCTTTTATTTTATATACTATATGATTAAATAAAGAGCATCCGAGTGGCAGTCGAAAAACTAAAGTAAAAAACTTTATATATTTGTAATTCTGTAATGCTTCTTAGGTAAGTGTCTATTTCACAAAAGTCATTATTCTATTTTTTATCACTTAAAAGTAACTCAATTTCATCTTTCTCATTCTAGCTTAAAACTTATAAGATGTCTTATAATTTTTTTTGGCAGGCATTAAATTTAATGCCTTAAATAATTTAATAATAATGTCACATAAGCTTAAATGACCATACCATTTTAGTCCCATTTCCCCATCAGCTCGAGTTGAACCATAACCCAAATAGGTTGAGAAAAAAAAAACCACGTTTCTCCACCTAATAAAATACACTCTGTGGCCACTCTTTGAAATAGGTCTTTTAATTTAAGGTCCTGTTTGGCTATAAATTTTGTCAAAATAAACTTGGGTTTTATTTGGCAAACACATGTTTGACCATAGATATTATCTACATTTTGGCCAAATCCCAAGTCTCAAATCCCAAATCCCAAAACAAGCTCAATAGCTGGTTTTGGGCCAAAATATCACTATTATATTTTTAAAAAATTGCCCCAAACTTTTGTATTTTATAAAAAAGCTCACAATTTATTATTTTGTAACGATGTTGCTTCGTTTTCTCGGTCATCTGATAGTGTATCATGTAGTTTATTATAAAAATGATAATTTTGTATCAAATTTATTTATGTCCAGGACTATGGTTTGCGATAATATAATGAATGTTATTGATAATGGTATTGTTGGGTATTTCTGATAGTTTTTAGAACTTATGTGTATAAGTCATGTTTCATGTGTTTTCCAAACCAAACTTCACCCAAAATAGATGTCCAAACACATTTTCATCTTCAAACCAAACTTCACCCAAATCAGATTTTTCAAAATAAATTTGGGAATCTATGGCCAAACGCTAGCTAATAATAATAATTACGGTTTTTAAATTTCTTTTTGGGTCTTGGTCGTACAGATACAGTCAATAAAATATTATGTTGTGTCTTTCTTTTGTCCAAACTATTAATGCTATAGGCTGTGTGTATTGACAACTTCCATTATGCACTTAAGTTGTTGAGTAGTATATTTATTTATTGATATTGTTTAATAAGACAACTTCCATTATGCACTTTAGCTGTTGAGTAGTATTTTTATTTATTGATATTGTTTAATAAGCAACATTTTGACATTATAAAGTGATCTGAAGGATGCAAAAGCTAGTTCTATGTATATTTTTATGGAATTTTGGGGAATTGGTGGCATTAGAGTTATTTTGTAACAAACATATGAAGAATTGTTTTTAGCATAAAATGATTGTTCTTGTCTTTTCATTTTGATGGTCTTATATTAATAACTTATTTGGGTATGGGTCAAATCGGATTGACGGAAAATGAGCCAAACAGGGTAAGGTCATTTAAGCAGATATGTCATTATTATTAGATTTTTGTAATAAGTTTACAGATTTTTTGTAGAATATTTTATATGATTTGAGTTAGAATGACTTTTAAGTGAGAAAGAAAAAGTTGAAAAAGTTGAGTCACTTTTAAGTGATAAAAAATAGAATAATGACTTTTGTAAAATATACGCTAGTTGGATGACGACCCCTAAAATTAACCGGAAGCTGATTGATTGTTTCGCTAACTTGAAACAACTTTGTTCGTTGATTCAGTGCACTGCGCACTAAGCTGTTGTTGGTCCTAATTATCTCCGACACTTGACTATTTGAACTAGCGATAATTTAGGTATGCACAGAGTAACTGGAGTGGAGTATTGACATATTATGCCAAATTATTATTTAATCTATAAACAAAATAAAGAACCTTTTATTGAAATATACCAACTCCAGATCCTACCTTTAGGAAGTTCATTTAACCCACATGAATGGTGGTAGGCACAACCTGATTTCGAACTCCTTGTAAAACATGGTTAGTTGTGTAATCTAAATTAAATTTTTAAGTACTCCTTACAAAGAAAATCTTTTGAAATTTATGGTGTAAAACAATCTATAGATATTTGCGTAGCTATGAATTATTTCATTAACTGCTTGTTTGGATGATTGTTACTTATTGTATTGTATCATATTGTTACTTTAAATACAATATGTAACGATTCGGCCGATCATTTTACTTTCTAGATCTCCGTTCTCCTAATTAAGACCTCATGTATGTGCTTTTACTGTTTTATGACCTGCAGGGGTAATTGGTTTAGGTTTGGAAAGGTTCGGGTTGAAATCGGAACACATAGTTCCTTAATAGTAGCCAATAATGGTTAAGTTTGACTTGAGTCAACGTTTTGAGTAAACGATCTCGGAACTGGGATTTGATAGTCCCAATAGGTTCGTATGATGATTTTGGACTTGAGCGTGTGTTCGGATCGGGTTTCGAATGACTCGGGAGCGTTTCATCGCTTAATATTGAAAGTTGGCGCATTGAAGGTTTTTCAAGTTCTTTAAGTTTGGTTTGGAGTAGACTTTTGTGTTATCGAGGTCCTTTGGGATTCCGAGCCTGGGAATAGTTCCATATGAAGATTTATGACTTGTACGCAAAATTTGGCATCATTCTGAGTTGATTTGATAGGAATCGGACGCGCGAAAGTGTTTTTAGAAGTTTTTGAGTTTCATGTCGAATTCATGCGTTTTGGCGTCCGATTCGTAATTCTAGATGTTATTTTGGTGTTTCGATCGCGCGATCGGGTCTGTATTATGTTGTTGGATGTGTGAGTGTAATTGGATGGGGTCCCCGGGGGGCCTGGATGCAAACGGATTGGAATCAGACTTGGATTTGGACATAGGGGAACTGTTGGTGCTTCAGGTCTGGTGCGTTCGCACCTGCGTGGAATTGGCTGCAAGTGCAAGCTCGCAGAAGCGGCCCATCGATCGTAGAAGCGGCCCGGAGTGGGCTGGCCAATGGTCACAGAAGCAGAGGGTTTACCGCACCTGTAAGCTCGCAGGTGCGAGGAAAGTGGTCGCAGGTGCGGGCTAGGCCAAGAAGGCTTGGGGTCGCAAGCGCGGGCGTTTCTCCGCATGCACGAGTGCGCAGACGCATCTCCAAAGAAGCGGATACGCAGGTGCGTATGCTTCTCCGCAGAAGCGGACTTGGCCAAGCTTGGTGAGGACCGCACCTGCGATGGATTTTCCGCAGGTGCGACCCAAGGTCCGTAGAAGCAGAAATCGTTGGGCAGTGAGGCCTTTTAATCTGAGACTTAGGCCATTTTTTCTCACATTTCATTTGGTCTTGGGCGGTTTTGAGAGCACATTTGAGGGGGATTCTCATCAATATCCTATGGTAAGTGACTCCCACCAATTTTTAAGTTAATTATGCGGATTTTAGGTAGATTAAACATGAAAAAATTGTGGGATTTGTGAAGAACCTAGGTTTTGGTAAATTTGGGATTTGACCACGAATTTGGTGATGGAAATGGGAACAAATTAGATATTTGAGTTCGGCAGATCATGGGTAAAAATTATATTCAAAAATTTCCGGAATCCGGGCACGTGGGCCCGGGAGTGAATTTCATTAATCTTCCAAATTGAGTTGGGTAACTACTATAAAGGCTAAAATATGGACCTTGAGCATATATTTACTAGTTTATATTACTTTTGATTAGTTTCAGAGTCTGGGACGTCGTTCGAAGGATTCTAGTGAGGTTGGAGTACCAGATTGAAAACTTGAGACCAAGGTAAGTCTCTTGCCTAACCTTGTAAGAGGGAACTCATCCCCTTAGGCGTATTATTGTTGTGTATTACTTGTGTGGGGAGCTACCTACGCACGAGGAGACGAGAGCCCGTGCGTAGCTATATTCTATGATATGTCCGAGTAGACTTAGATTCACATCATGCTTTTAATTGTACTGTTGTAATTATTATGCGTATTAATTGCCTTGATTAGGGAAGAGACTAGGGATTTAAATTTGCGAATATTGACTTAACCTTCTTATTTCGGAAAATTGGGGAATACTTAATAAATTGTGAAAATCCATGTCTTTTCGCCTCACAAGTACTTCCGCGGGCGAGGTAAATTTCTCTACTCTATTAGGATCGGGCAGTTCGCCTCGGCAGTATGATAACACCACTTTTATGGGATTGGGCCGTTCGCCTCAGCACTATGATAACACAATTCTTATGGGATCAGGATGTTCGCCTCAGCAGTACTGAGTACCACTATTCTTATGGGATCGGGTCGTTCGCCTCGGCAACTTCGTGCTTAATAATCGAAATGGGTTCCAGTTTGAGTAATTGAGTTAGTGCCTTCACAGCAAGTTATGAGATGTTGGTGATGTGATACGGGCCCCTATTGTATTTATTCTAGTTGCCTTTATTTGTTTCATTGATACCATTTGTATGCTCACCATGTCTACTTTATGCACTTATATTATTATTATTGACCTCTAGTAAGTGTCAAGTCGACCTCTCGTCACTACTTCTTCGAGGTTATACTAGATACTTATTGGGTACACGTTGTTTTTCCATACTCTCGCTACACTTCTGCACTGATGTGCATGTACTGAGATAGGTTCCACCAGTGGTCACGCGAGCGTATTCGATCATCTACGGAGACTTAGTGGTGAGCTTCTTGCCTTGCTACGATCCGTAGCACCGGAGTATCCTTTTATCTTATTTACTATTCCTGTCTATCACTTTCAGACAATAGTTTTAGTAGTTTTGTATATTATTTAGATTACTCATGTACTTGTGACGCCGAGTTTTGGGGATTTATAGCATTTATGTATTGTTGTACTCGTCATTTCTACCATCGCAGAGTATGTACTTATTTTGTTGACATTTTGTTTAAAAAGACTTCTCACAGTTACATGAAAACAAGTTTAAACTGTTCTCTAAAAAGAAGGAATTTATGTATTAAAATATGTTTAAAAGGGGTAAATAATTAGTAGTTTCACTTGTGGGCTTGCCTAACGGCGGCGTTAGGTGCAGTCTCGACCTCTTATGGATTTGGGTCGTGATATCTTGGTATCAGAGCCAGGTTCACATAGGTCTCACGAGTCATGAGCAGGCCTAGTAGAGCCTTGCGGATCGGTGCAGAGACGTCCTTGCTTATCTTTGAGAGGCTATAGGGTGGTAGGGAACTTCTCTTTCTTCATATCCTATTGTGCAGTTGATATTGTACTAAGTGTCTTTCTATTGATCTCTCACAGATGGCGAAAACGCGCACGGCGGATATACCAGGCGGTCGAGGGGCTGCTCCCCCCGTTGCTAGAGGCCGGGGAAGGGCTCCAGCTCTAGTCAGAGGATGAGGGCGCCCTAGGGTTGCTCCTGTTGTACCACTAGTAGATCCAGTAGAGGGTCCGGTTGTTGAGGAGCAGGATGAGGTGCATGCAGTTGTGCCAGCCCCAGCAGATTTCATGACTGCGCTGGGATTCCAGGAGGTCATGGGCCGTATGAGGCGAGATACACTGACTTATGAGGTCATGGGTTGTATGAGGTTGGTTTATTTCCAGCGGACCTTGCCACATCTCAGGCGAAAGGGGGAGCAAAGACCCCTACCATTCAGGATCCAGGGCATGCTGCTGCCATTTGTCAGACCCCAGGTGCATTACCTGCGGGCGGAGCCCAGCCTGTTGTAGTGGCTATGCGAGAGGTTGTACCAGTCGCGACCGATGATCAACAGAAGCGGCTGGACAGATGGACTAGGCTTCGCCCCCTACATTGGGGATGAGCGGTCAGAGGACCCCTAGGATTTCATTGACCGGTGCAAGGATAGGCTCTGGAACATGGGGATATTGGAGTCCAACGGGGTGGACTTCACCAATTTTCAGTTTGAGGGAAAGGCCCGTAGATGGTGGCAGACTTATCTTCTTAGCAGGCCAACAGGTTTACCTCCCTTGATTTGGGATCGGTTTACACATCTGTTCTTGGAGAAGTACATACCACCTTCCGAGAGAGAGGAGCTTCGGGGTCAGTTTGATCGACTCCGCGAGGGTCACATGTCGGTCACCGACTATGAGGCGAGATACACTAACTTATCTCGCTATGAAGCTATCGTACTCCCCACTGACATAGAAAGGGTGCAGAGGTTCATTGCAGGTCTACACCCTTGATTCAGGTACTTATGGCTCATGAGGCAGAGATGAGGACTTCTTTTCTTCAGGTCGTGGATATAGCTTAGAGGATCGAGCATATTCGCAATCACAACGGAGAGTTTGCGCCGAGGGACAAGTGGTCCCGGCAGTTTGGAGGATTTAGTGGCGCTCTACCTGGGGGTAGAGATCAGTTCATGAGGGGTCAGCCCAACTGGCCCATGCAGTCAGCACCACCGCATGCTCGGAGTGCTCCAGCACGACCCTATTTTAGTTCCATTCCAATGAGTACTTACCACCCGCCAGCTATTCAGGGTTCCTCCAGTGGGTATTCAGGCTATCAAGGTCAGACTTTAGGTCAACAGTCCACCGTTCCGAGGGGTTGTTTTGAGTGCAGGGATCTTAGCCACGTGAAGAGGTTTTGTCCTAGACTTCGGGGCAAGGCTGAGCAGCAAGACTATCAGCCCATGCTTACCGCACCAGCTACCACACCGCCCCGATGGCCGGCCATAGGCAGAGGGTAGGTGGCCAGGGGACGTCCTATAGGTAAAGGCAGTCAGGTGGCGCTCCAGCTATATTCTATGCTATCTCCACGAGGCCAGAGGCAATTTTCTCTGATGCAGTGATTACATATACTATTTCTGTTTGCCGGAGGGATGCCTCGGTATTATATGATCCAGGGTCTACTTACTCCTATGTTTCTTCTCTATTTGCTCCTTATTTGGATGTGTCTCTCGAGTCCTTGGGTGTTCCTGTATATGTGTCCATGATAGTGGGTAATTATGTTGTGTGGATTGGGTCTACCGATCCTGTGTGGTGACATTCTACGGATATGAGACCCGAGCAGTTCTTCTATTGCTCGATATGGTTGATTTCGAGGTTATCTTGGGCATGGACCGATTGTCCCCGTACCATGCCATTCTTGATTGCCATGCCAAGACTGTTACCTTGGCGATGCCTGAGTTTCCCAGATTAGAGTAAAAGGGTTCGTCTATCGGTACTTCCAGCTGAGTTATATCTTTCTTGAAGGCTCGACATATGGCCGAGAAGGGTTGTTTGGCCTACTTAGACTTTGTTTGGGATACTACTGCAGAGATTCTCGCTTTAGATTCAGTGCCGGTGGTACGAGTGTATTCTGGCATATTTTCAGCTGATCTACCAGGTATGCCGCCGGATCGGGATATTAATTTCGTCATTGATTTGGTGCCGGGCACCCAGTCCATTTCTACTTCACCTTATCGTATAGCTCCCGAGGAACTGAGAGAGTTAAAGGAGTAGCTTCAGGAGTTACTTGAGAAGGGGTTCATTTGACCTAGTTTGTTGCCTTGGGGCGCACCGGTGTTTTTTGTGAAGAAGAAGGATGGGAGTATGTGGATGTGCATTGATTACTGCCAGTTGAACAACGTCACCATCAAGAACAAGTACATGTTACCGTGTATTGATGATTTGCATGACCAGTTGAAGGGTGCCAAGGTGTTCTCTAAGATCGACTTGAGATCTGGGTATCATCAGCTGAAGATTCGTGCTTCGGATATTCTGAAGACGGCCTTCCGCACTAGATATGGTCAATATGAATTTTTGGTGATGTCCTTCGGATTGACTAACGCCCCGGTGGCCTTTATAGATCTAATGAGCCGAGTGTTCAGGTCATATCTTGATTCATTTGTCATTGTCTTTATTGATGACATATTGATCTACTCGTGTAGTATGGAGGAACACGAGCAACATTTGAGATTAGTGCTTCAGACCTTGCGGGAACAAAAGTTTTATGCTAGGTTCTCCAAGTGTGAGTTCTGGTTGGATTCCATGGCTTTCTTGGGGCATGTTGTATCATGTGATGGCATTTAAGTGGATCCCAGGAATATTGTGACAGTCTAGGGTTGGCCTCGTCCTACTACGGAGACCGAGATCAGGAGTTTCTTGGGGTTAGCTAGGTATTATCGTCGGCTCGTGGAGGATTTCTCGTCTATTATAGCGCCCTTAACTAGATTGACCCAGAAGGGTGCTCTATTCAGATGGTTCAATGATTGCGAGGCGAGCTTTCAGAAGCTCAAGGCGGCTTTGACTACAACACCAATTTTAGTGTCGCCTTCCGGTTCAGGGATATATACTTTATGCAACACTTCACGCATTGGCCTGGGTTGTGTATTGATGCAGGAGGGGCGAGTTATTGCATATGCTTCACGTCAGCTGAATCCCCACGAGAAGAATTACCCCGTGCATGATTTGAAGTTGGTCGCGATAGTACATGCTCTCAAAATCTGGAGGCATTATCTTTATGGGGTGTCCTGTAAGGTTTACACCGATCATCGCAGCTTGCAGCATTTGTTCAAACAAAGGGATCTCAATTTTAGGCAGTGCAATTGGCTTGAGTTACTAAAGAACTATGATATTACCATCCTCTATCATCCGGGCAAGGCGAATATGGTTGCAGATGCCTTAAGCAGAAAGGCTGAGAGTATGGGTAGTTTGGCATTTATTTCAACAGATGAGAGGCCATTGGCTTTGGATATTCAATCTTTATCTAACAAACTTGTGAGATTGGATATTTGTGAGTCCAGTAGAGTTCTTGCGTGTGCAGTGTCTTAGTCTTCATTACTTGATCGGATCAAGGCGCGTCAATACGATGATCCACACTTGTTGGTTCTCAAATAGACGGTACTACAAGGTGGTGCCAAGGAGGTTACTATCGGATATGATGGTGTTCTGCGGCTCCAGGGTCGCCTATGTGTTCTTAATGGTTATGGCTTGAGGGAGAAGATTCTAGAGGAGGCGCACAGTTCTCGGTATTCTATTCATCTAGGGGCTACGAAGATGTATCATGACCTGAGGTAACATTACTGGTGGTGGCGGATGAAGAAGGACATAGTTGGGTATGTGGCAAGATGTCTAAACTGCCAGCAAGTCAAATATAAGCACCAGAGGCCAGATGGCCTCCTTCAGCAGATGGTTATACCAGAATGGAAGTGGGAGCGCATCACTATGGACTTCGTTGTTAGGTTGCCGTGGATGTTGAGGAAGTTTGATGTCGTTTGGGTCATTGTTGACAGGTTGACCAAGTCGACATATTTTATTCTGGTGGTGACTACTTACTCTTCAGAGAGGTTGGCCCAGATTTACATTCAGGAGATTGTCTGGTTTCATGGTGTGCATGTTTCCATCATATCAGATAGAGGCCCTCAGTTTACTTCACATTTATGGAGGGCAGTGCTGAGTGAGTTGGGTACCCGAGTAGAGCTTAACACAACTTTTTATCCGCAGACCGACGGGCAGTCAGAGCGGACAGTTCATATTCTAGAGGATATGCTCAGAGCATGTGCCATTGACTTCGGAGGTCAGTGGGATAAATTCTTGCCCTTGGCCGAGTTTGCTTACAACAACAGCTATCAGTCCAACATCGAGATTGTAAAGACCCGACCGGTCATTTTGAGATATAGCATGTCGTTCAGCGGTGAGGCCTTGAGTATCTTCACTTCAGGTATTATGACCTGTACCTGTGGTCGGGATTGAATTTTTGGAAGTTCGGAGTTGACTTGAAAAGAAATTTTTTATTTCGGAAGCTTTAATTTGGAAGAATTGACTAAAGTTGTAATTTTGAGCAAACTACCTCGGAATCAGGGTTTGACGGTTCCAATAGGTTTGTATGATGATTTCGGACTTGGGAGTATGTTCGGGTTGAGTATTAGATCACTCGGGAGCAATTCAACGCTTATTATGAAACGTTGGCATTTTTTTAAAAATTTTAGAATTTTATAAGTTTGGTTTGAAGTGGACTTTTATGTTACCGATGTCCACTTGGAGTTTCGAGCCTTGGAATAGGTTCGTATTGTGATTTATGACTTGTGCGCAAAGTTTGGCGTCATTCCAGAATATTTTGATATGATTCAGACGCGTTCGTCGAAGTTTGGAAGTTTGAAAGTTTAAAGAAGCATTTTTATCGTCGATTCGTAGTTTAGATGTTGTTTGGTGTTCTTTGAGGCCTCGAGCAAGTTTGCATCATGTTTTGGGAATGGTTGGTATGATTGGACGGGGTCCCGGGGGGTCTCAGGTGAGTTTAGATTGATTTGAGCCTTGATGGAGTTGCTGGAAATTTCTGATGTTCGTGCAACCACTTCTGCGGAAGTTTGGTTGTAGAAGTGACCTCGCAGAAGTGAGGTGAGGCTCACAGAAGCAGTCTGGGCGTGAAGTTGCAGAAGCGGAGGCAAGCAGCGCACCTGCATGTGTGCAGAAATGAGGCCAGTGCCACAGATGCAGGAAATTTGCACAGATGCGCGAGGCTGTGTCGCACCTGCAGTTGCGCAGGAGCGGGAGAATTTCTGCAGGTGCGATGTGCTGATGATAGTGGGCTTCCGCAGGAGCGAGATTTGTTCCCGCAGAAGCGGGCTCGCAGGTGCGTAAGGAGTTCCGCAGGTGCGGAAAATCGACTGGGCAGAATATATATGCTAGCCAATACGGGATTTGCTCATTTCATCTCATTTTTCTCTCTTGGAGCTGACTTTGGGGCGATTTTGGAGAGTTATTTCATCCACCTTTTGGGGTAAGTGTTTCAAACCCACTTTTGATTATATTTCATGATCATATATGGAATTGTAACATGAAAATTAGTAGAAATTGGGGGATTTTGAAAGAAACCTAGAATTTGGTTTTTTGGACTTTTGACCACGAAATTGGACATGGACTTGGGAATAAATTATATATTTGAGTTACGTGTTGCATTGGCTCTTCTGAAATGAGATAAGTGAAAGATTTCTAGCCAATGACGTGTTTATTTTACTGGTAGTTCAGGGGTTATGATGAATTCGTGTATTCTCGCATAATGGCATGATAAGTGCAGTGAGCGGCATGTGAATTTATGGTACTATCGTTAATGTGAGAGTTTATGCCTGAAAGACGCCCTAGTCCTTTGGTTTTGAATTGTGGGAGTTTGTTCCGTATTGAGACGACTTGATTATTCGCACATGTGTTGTTGTCCCGTGTAGTTTGTGGTATTAAATGAGCAGGATGGCTCTTGAGATGCATGTCATTTATTGCACCTTAGTCGTGCTTGGGTTTTGTAGCGTATGATGCTATCCGTCTCCTCAGGGTGGTGTTTTTGCACTTAGCATGCTTGTGGCCGATATTCGTTATTTCATAGATATAAGCATTATGACTTGATGGGCATTTCCTTATTTATTGTTACGTATGGATCAGATTGCACGCCGTAACGGTATCATATTTGGATCGGGTTGCACGCTGCAGCGGTATCATGTTTGGATCGGGTTGCACGCCGCAACAGTATCATGTGTGGATCGGGTTGCACGCCGCAACAGTGAGATATTGAGTACGATTCCCTATATCTATTCTTGTGTATTTTGTTTCTCATTCTCTGAGAAGGGATCATAACGTCTGTTCTGTTCGACCATCTTATTCGTTACGCGGGCCAAGTAGTTCTTTTCCAGAGTTCGTTTTTCCTTAGGTATCACATTCGAGTTTGTAGCTTGTTGGTGCATTGATGGCGTCATATGAGATTTTTGGCGGTGTTTAAGTTGGCTTATTTCCTTAGCATCTTGTACTGGGTGAGATGAGATTATTGGACCTGAAATCAGCGCAATCAGATTTACATAATGTATATTTAAGAGCAGATATCGTTATTCAGTTCAGAATGCGATAATGGTCCTTGTCAGGAGGAGAGACTCCATGATTTGTTAATTCGGCGGGTGGTTATTAGTTTCTACGCATCTCTTCAGTCGTGATAGTATTGCGAGGGTTGGAACATGACCTGTATGCGTCATGAGGTGTGTTGTGGGGATCATATTCGTCGGAGCTGCAACTATTGTTGTCAGAGGTTGTTATTATGGTCAAGCGACTTATGTGGTGCATGGTGTGATTTCAGCGGAGGAGCATGATCATGTTGGGTGCAGTGTGTAAGGGTTTATACGGTGTCCGTATGTTAGAATCAGGTCTTGTAGAGCAATTCGGAGGTTGGAATTTGGTTATAAGGCTTATTTACTAATAAAGACGGAGAATCTTCAGTCTGATTCGAGCTAATGGGTTCAACTAGATTGTGGTGGTACAGGTAGGTGCACGAGGTGTTAAAAGGGGATTTTGGACAACTCCGCAGCAGTTCTTAGCACGTTTGAGGACGAACATATGTTTAAGTGGGGGAGAATGTAACGACCCGACCGGTCATTTTGAGCTATAACGCGTCGTTCAGCATTTTGAGGCCTTGAGTAGCTTCACTTAAGGTATTATGACTTATACGTGTGGTCGGGATTGAATTTCAGGAAGTTCGGAGTTGACTTGGAAAGAAAATTTCTTATTTCGGAAGCTTTAAGTTGGAAGAATTGACTAAAGTTGGACTTTTGAGTAAAATACCTCAGAATCGGGGTTTGAAGTTTCCAATAGGTTCATATGATGATTTCAGACTTGGGCGTATGTTCGAGTTGAGTATCGGATCACCCGGGAGCAATTCGACGCTTATTATGGAAAATTGGTATTTTTTTGAAAGTTTTAGAATTT
This sequence comes from Nicotiana tomentosiformis, assembly GCF_000390325.3. Taxonomy (NCBI): domain Eukaryota; kingdom Viridiplantae; phylum Streptophyta; class Magnoliopsida; order Solanales; family Solanaceae; genus Nicotiana; species Nicotiana tomentosiformis. The sequence goes on along the minus strand of NC_090823.1, from coordinate 103,936,727 downwards.
CATAAGTTTGGTTTGAAGTGGATTTTTATGTTACCGATGTCTGTTTGGAGTTCCGAGCCTTGGAATAGGTTTGTATTTTGATTTATGACTTGTGCGTAGAGTTTTGCGTCATTCCAGAATATTTTGATATGATTCGGACGCGTTCGTAAGTTTGGAAGTTTAAAGAAAGATTTTTATCGTCGATTCGTAGTTTGGATGTTGTTTGGTGTGATTTGAAGACTTGAGAAAGTTTGCATCATGTTTTAGGAATGGTTGGTATGATTGGACGGCGTCCCGGGGGGCCTCGGGTGAGTTTCGGATCGATTTGAGCCTTGATGGAGTTGCTGGAAATTTTTGATGCTGGCGCAACCGCTTTTGCAGAAGTTTGGTCGCATAAGCAACCTCGCAGATGCGGCTTGGGCAGCCTGGGCATGAAGTTGCAGAAGCGGAGGCGAGCAGCGCAATTGTAGATGCGCGAGACTGTGTCGCACATGCAATTGCGCAGGAGCTGAAGAATTTTCGTAGGTGCAATGGGATGCTAACAGTGGGCTTCCACAGGAGCGAGATTTGTTCCCGCAGAAGCGGGCTCGCAGGTGCGCAAGGAGTTCCGTAGGTGCGGAAAATTGACTAGGCAAAATATATATGCTAGGCAATACGGGATTTGCTCATTTCATCTCATTTTTCTCTCTTGGAGCCGACTTTGGGGCGATTTTGGAGAGCTATTTCATCCACCTCTTGGGGGTAAGTGTTTCAAACCCACTTTTGATTATATTTCATGGTCATATATGGAATTGTAACATGGAAATTAGTAGAAATTGGGGGATTTTGAAAGAAACCTAGAATTTGGTATTTTGGACTTTTGATCACGAAACTGGACATGGACTTGGGAATAAATTATATATTTGAGTTTGTAATTTTATGGGTAATGATTATCTTCAAAGAATTTTGGATTCCGGGCACGTGTGCCCGAGGGTTGATTTTATTGACTTTTCGAACGAAGTTGGAAATTGCTATAAATTGATTAATTATGAGTAATGGAGTATATATTCATGGATTTACACATTATTTGACTAGTTTTGGATCGACATGCATCGGTTTGAGGTGCTATGGAGGTAACCGGTTATTAAAGTTCGGGGCAGGATAAGTCTCATGTCTAACTCTGTGAGGGGGAAACTACCCCTAGGTGATGTATTTGTTATGTGCTACTTGTTGCGGGGGCTACGTACGCACGAGGAGACGAGAGTCCGTACGTAGCTAGATTCATGTTATGTCCGAGTAGACTTAAGTTCCCGCCATGCTATAACTGTACTATTTGAGTTGTCATTAAATTTCCTTTATTTTACGTTGCGACTTGAGATTAGAATTGTATAGAGTGACAAACTTGCTATTGTTGAGATTCGACGGGCTTCATGATTAGCCGCGAAATAATTGTACTCCTCTTACAAATTTTTCCCGCTTTATGCGTTCTCATCGAAAGGTTCACCTTAAAATTTATAACTCATACGTCTATTCGTGAGTGGGGTCAAGGACCCGTCAACGATTCTTATTTTAATGGGATCGGGCCGTTCGCCTTGACAGTATAATAGATACATCTATTGTTCGTGTCGTTCGACCCTCGGCAGTGCGCACATTATGATAGGATCGGGCCATTCGTGTCACGACCCAAAATCCAACTAGTTGTGATGGCACCTAACCTAACCCGCTAGGTAATCCTATTGACAACTATCCGATTCCAATGAAATTTAATAAGACAATTAAGTGAAAGAAAATATCTGAATCTTATACATTCCTCAAGGACTGGTAGTACAAATCATGAGCTTCTAAGATTAGAATTTATAAAGCTGGCATGAAATAAATATATCATCTATTCGAAATGTACATAAATAGTTTTTTATAAATCTAAGGCTACCTTGAACAAGAGGCAGCTATAACCGGAACGCAGTTACGTCTTCAAATCCTGCTCCCATCAATCACAACAACATCAACATCCAATACTCCACGCAAGGTGCAGAAGTGTAGTATGAGTACAACCGATCCCATGTACCCAATAAGTAACAAACCTAACCTTAGGTTGAAAGTAGTGACGAGCTGGAACAAGAATCGGGGTCCAACACCAATAGCCAACAACAGTTCATAACAACATAATGGAAGTAATAAAAGAAGTAGCTCAGAGATAAAATGCTCAGTTCGTTCATAATTGTATAAAAATAGGCTTGCTTTTCAAGTATATTAGTGAAAACCCAAATCCTTTACCGAAATCACCAAATTTGTGAGTAAGTTTGAAAATTTTGATTTTTCCCCGAAACCTTTTCAACGATAGGTAAGATGTTACATTATCAAATGGCAGGAGGAAATTACATCTCTATGCCTATATGTCAATATGTAGGTGGAATCATACATGGCACCAAAATTCGGAGTGGCAGAAAGAAATACATATCTATGCATGTATCACAAGTATGCATGCCAAATGCAATGTATCTCAGTGATGAGCTCATGTACTCACCCTCTCAGAGTACTCAATCTCACTGTCTCACACTTTTCACTAATCATGCTCAATCACTCGACACGCTCAGTCACTCAGTACTGTATATGGCCAATTCAGCCCAGGGAAGATCCATCCCAAATACATATATATCACCTGACAGCAGTCACTCAGTACTGTATAGGGACAATCTAGCCCGGAGAAGATCCATCCCCAAATATAAATGCTTCGGGCAAGATCCATGCCCAGGGAAGATCCATCCCTCAATATAATCAACTGCGCTCACTGGGGGTGTGTGTACAGACTCTTGAGGGGCTCCTTTAGCCCAAGTGCCGTAATAAGCTAGATACAGGCATAAATTAATATAACATGCTGCGACGTGCAACCCGATCCCATAATATCACTCACAATCAGGCCCTCGACCTCACTCAGTCATCAATCTCTCCAGTCTCTCGGGATCACAATGCCATGAAACTAGCCCAAAAATGATGATATGATGTGTCAATATATAGCAATAGAGACTGAGATATGATATAAAATGAATGAACATGACTGAGTATGAAATTGCAATGTAAGCAAATAACTCAACAGCAGGAATAACCTCAGTGGGTCTCAACAGAATAAACATGTAGCCTAAACATGGTTTCTAACATGGATCATAGCTCAACAACTCTAGTACATAGAGATTTCATGGTTACAGATAAGATCAGGTAACTACACAGTACCACAGAAATAACGGAGTCACAATTCGCATGGTGCACGCCCACACACTCGTTACCTAGCATGTGCATCACCTCAACACCAAATACATAACACGTAATTTGAGTTTTCATACCCTCAGCACCAAGTTTAGAAGTGTTACTTACCTCGAACAAGCCAATTCCAATACCGAGCAAGCCAAGCGATGCTCCAAGAATGCCATCACGCACGTACCGAACTCTGAACGACTCGAAACTAGCCAAAAGCAACTCAAATACATCAATTAATTCCAAAGTAGACAAACCCAATCGGCAAAGATTGTATCTTTCATCAAAAGCCCAAAATCAACCAAAACGTCCAACCCAGGCCCGCACCTCGGAACTCGACGAAACTTACAAAATCCGATAACCCATTCAATTACGAGCCCAACCATACTAGTTTCACTTAAAATCCAACTCCGAATCGATATTCTAAACTCAAAAACTCACTATATGAAGCTTTAGGCTAAAATCCCCAATTTTCCCTTTAAAATGCATAATCTAATTTCCAAAACTGAAGATAAAGTTGCGAAATATAATCAAAACCAAGTGTAGAACACTTATCCCAATCCTTGTGATGCAATTTGCCTCCAAAATCGCCTCAATCCGAGTCCCACATCTCGAAATATGAACAAAACGACCAAACTCTCGATTTAAAGGCTTCTGCCCAGCCATTTTTGCTTTTGCGTACACATGAGCCACTTCTGCGACACAAGCTCCGTTCATGCGGACTCCACTAGCTAGCTGACCCCTCGCACCTGTAGATTTGTCACAACCCAAAATCCTAACTTGTCGTGATGACGCCTATCGTGGTACTAGGCAAGCTGACATTTATGAAATAACTCCAACACTTAACAGAAAACAGATTTAAAATAGTTTAAATGATAACAACTTCTCATAAACAGGATAGAAAATCCAAAATACAACGCGGAAATTCCCAACATCGGGGTGTCACTGAGTACATGAGCATCTATACATCACAAGTATGGAAAACATTGTCTAATAAAGTCTGAAACTAAATACAATAAGCGGAAAGGTAGGGAAGGAGAGACAAGGTCTACGAAACGCCTACAACTACCTCGAAATCTCCAGATGATCAACTGTGCATAGAAATCATCACCCGCTGTGTCCGGAAACACCTGAATCTGCACACGTAGTACAGGGTGTAGCGTGAGTACAACCAACTTATAAAGTAACAAGACTAAATAAAGAACTGAAAGTAGTGACGAGCTTTATAGTTATAATTCAATTTCATTGATTTTAACATAGGAAGGTAGGCATGCTTTCAAGTTCAAAAATTAAGGCCAAAACAGTAATTTCATGTCAAGTTCAACTGAAACGGAGTGTAATATCTCAAAGAAATTTTCAATACAGTAATACATGGCAGCTAAGTGCAACAAATATGAAATCAAATGCATCCTCTCAGGGCCATAGGCACTCTACCCTCCCATACACTCAACATTCAGCACTCAGCACTCGCACTCAGTAGGTATATACGCTCACTAGGGGTGTGTGCAGACTCCGGAGGGGCTCCTTTAGTCCAAGCGCTATAATCCGCACGGACAACTCATGTGCTGCATGGACAACTCACATGCTATAATATAATATCTGGATCCGCACGGACAACTCACGTGCTATAGTATAATATCTGGATCTGCACGGACAACTCATATGTTGCAAGGACAACTCACGTGCTATAGTGTAATATCTCATAATTAGGCCCTCGGCCTCACTCAGTCATCAACCTCTCCAGTCTCTCAGGCTCTCAAAAATCATAATTAGCAGCCCAGACAACAATGATATGATGCATTAAAAATAAACAATAGAGACTGGGATGTACTATACAAATAAACTGTGACCGAGTACAAACAACAATTTAATAGATAATTCAACATGTACACGACCTCTGTGGGTCCCTACAATGCCAACACGTAGTCTAAACATGATTTGTGGTTCAATTTCTCTAATACATAGAGAATGTACAGATAACAGCTGATTATTCAACTACAAAGTTCCATGGAATTTGACCAAGTCACAATTGCTACGGTGCACACCCGTCACCTAGCATGCGCGTCACCTCAAAACCAAATACATGACACAAAATACGGGTTTTCGTACCCGCATAACCAAATTTAGAACTGTTACTTACCTCAATCCGAGCAAATTTCTACTCCAACACACCCTTGCCTCACGAAACGGCCTTCGAATGCCTCAAATCTAGCCATAAACAATGCGATATAATGAATACGGGATAAAGGAATCAACTCCATAAGAAAATGCTAAGCTATTAATCAAAGTCGAAAATCAGCTCAAAAGCCGGCCCCCGAACCCACATCTCGAAATTCAATAAAACTCACAAAACCCTAAATCCCACTGTACCACGAGTCTAACCATACCAAATTTATCAAAATCTAACACCAACTCGTCACCCAAATCCCCAAATCGAACTCTCCAAATCCCTAGCCTCAAACTCCCAATTTACACCTTAAATACACACCAACTAGGTGGCAAAATCAATGGGGAAGCAAGATTAATGATAAAAAATGAGTACAAGGGACTTACCTCAAGAATCCTCTCGAAAACCCTCTCAAAAATCGCCTAAACCGTGCTTGAAATGTTTGAAATGAAGCCAAAATCGCGAACCCTTGTTTTAATAATCTGCCTAGGCTTTTCGCACCTGTGGCCAAATATCCGCACCTGCGGAACCGCTTCTATGGTGCATCCTCCGCTTCTGCAGAAATCACTTAAGTCCCCCAGGCCCGCATCTGCGCTCCAGGTTCCGCACCTGCTGAGCCGCTTCTGCAGCCTTCTATCCGCTTCTACGAAAACAGGCCTCTCCCTCGCTTCCGCATCTGTAGAGCCTCGCTCGCACATGTAGGCTTGCAGATGAGGTTAACCCTTCACACCTGCGCCTTGCCCAAGCCAGCCCAGGTCCGCTTTTGCACCCTTTTACGCTGCATCTGCGACCACGCAGGTGCGGAAATAACTTCGCACCTATGAACTCTGCTCACTTCCTTCCTGGCCGCTTCTGCGGCTCCCTTCCCACTTCTGCGAGAATGCACATGTGATCCCCACTCCGCATGTGCGATTACACCAGAAGCTGGTGAGCTTTAGCATTCCCCTCTAACTACGAATCGATTCGACTACCATCCGAAATCAACCTGAGGCCCCTGGGACCTCAACCAAACATACCATCAAGTCCTAAAACACGATTCAAACTTAGTCGCGCCCTCAAATCACCTTGAACAACATCAAAAATAGAAATTACACATAGATTCAAGCCTAATGAAATTTGAACTCCCAATTTCTACAAACGACACCAAAACCTATCAAAACACGTCCGATTGACCCCAAATTTTGTACACAAGTCACATTTGATATTACGGACCTACTCCAACTTCCGGAATCGGAATCCGACCCTGATATCAAAAAATTCCACTCCTGCTTAAACTTCCCAAAATTCAACTTTCGCCATTTCAAGCCTAATTCCACTACGGACCTCTAAATCACAATCCGGACACGCTCCTAAATCCAAAATCACCCAACGGAGCTAACGGAACTATCGAAACTCCGTTCCGTAGTCGTTTACTCCAAGATCAATATCCGGTCAATCACTTCATCTTAAGCTTTCAACCTCGAGACTAAGTGTCTCATTTCATTCTGAAATCTCACCGGACCCGAATCGACTACCCCGACAAGTCACATAACAGCTATAGGGTATAAAATGAGCAGTAAATAGGGGAACAAGGCTACAACTCTCAAAATAAACGGCTCGGACGTTACATGATCTCCCTCTTAAACAAATATTTGTCTTCGAACGGGTCTAGAATTATACTCGGAGTCTAAAAAAGGTATGGATATCTGCTTTGTATATCCCGCTCGGTCTCCCAAGTAGACTCCTCAATTGGCTGACCCCTCCACTGCACCTTCACTGAAGCTATGTCCTTTGACCTCAACTTTCGAACCTGCCGATCCAAAATAGCGACCGGCTCCACATCATAAGTCAGATCGCCATCCAACTGAACCGTGCTGAAATCCAAAACATGAGACAGATCACCGACATACTTTCGGAGCATAGAAACATGAAATACTGGATGCACACTCGACAAACTAGGTGGAAAGGTAAACTTGTAAGCCGTCTCCCCAATCCTCTGAAGTACCTTGAACGACCCAATATACCGAGGGCTCAACTTGCCCTTCTTCCCGAACCTCATAACACCCTTCATGGGTGAAACCTTGAGCAGTACCTTCTCCCAACTATGTAAGCAATATCACGGACCTTCCTGTCGGCATAACTCTTATGTCTAGACTGTGGCGTGCGAAGCCGCTCCTGAATCATCTTAACCTTGTCCAAAGCATCCTAGACCAAGTTAGTACCCAATAGCCTATCCTCCCCATGCTCAAACCAACCACCGAAGATCTTCACCGTATCCCATATAAATCCTCATACAAAGCCATCCGAATGCTTGACTGGTAGCTGTTGTTGTAGGCAAACTCCGCGAGTGGCAGAAACCGATCCCAAGAACCCCCAAAATCAATGACACAAGCGCGTAGCATATCCTCCAATATCTGAATAGTGTGCTTGGATTGTCCGTCCATCTGAGGGTGAAACGTTGTGCTCAACTCAACCCGTGTACCCAACTCTCACTGCACGACTCTCCAAAACTACGATGTGAACTACATGCCCCGATCTGAAATGATGGACACTGGCATGCCGTGGAGGCGAACAATCTCTCGAATTTAAATCTCAGCCAACCGCTCTGAAGAATACGTAGTCCCAACTGGAATGAAGTGCGCGGACTTAGTCAGTCGATCCACAACCACCCAAATAGCATCGAACTTCCTTGAAGTCTGTGGGAGCCAAACTACAAAATCCATGGCGATCCGCTCCCATTTCCACTCTGGAATCTCTAACCTCTGAAGTAATCCGCTCGGTCTCTGATGCTCATACTTTACCTGCTGAAAGTTGAGGCACCGAGCTACAAATTCTACTATATCATTCTTCATTCTTCTCCACCAATAATGCTGCCTCAAGTCCTGGTACATCTTCGCGGCACCCGGATGAATGGAATATAGCGAACTGTGGGCCTCCTCAAGAATCAAATCACGTAGCCCATCCACATTAGGCACACAAATCTGACCCTGCATTCTCAATACCCCATCATCCCCAATAGTAACATCTCTGGCATCACCATGCTGAACTGTGTCCTTAAGGACAAGAAAATGAGCGTCATCGTAATGGCACTCTCTGATGCGATCATATAAAGAGGATTGAGAAACCACATAAGCTAAAACTCTGCTCGTCTCGGAAACATCCAATCTAACAAACTGGTTGGCCAAGGCCTGAACATCCAAGGCTAAAGGCCTCTCTGCTACTAGTAGATATGCTAAACTCCCCAAACCCTCAGCCTTGCGACTTAAGGCATCAACCACTACATTGGCCTTTCCGGGATGATAGAGGATGTTGATATCATAATCCTTAAGTATCTCCAACCATCTCTGTTGCTGCAAGTTAAGATCCTTCTATTTAAATAGATATTGTAGACTCCGGTGATCGGTGAAAACCTCACAAGGGACACCATACAAATAGTGCCGCTAGATCTTCAAGGCATGAACAATTACCTGCTAACTCGAGGTCGTGGACATGATAGTTCTTCTTATGCACCTTCAGTTGTAGAGACGCGTATGCAATCACCCTATCGTCCTGCATCAATACCGTGCTGAGACCAATGTGTGACGTATGACAATATACCGTATAGGACCTTTAACCAGTAGGTAACACCAACACTGGGGATGTAGTCAAGGCAGTCTTGAGCTTTTGAAGTCTCTCCTCACAATCCTCGGTCCACCTGAATAGAGCACCCTTCTGGGTCAATCTGGTCATAGGTGTTGCAACAGATAAGAAACCCTCTACAAATCGACGGTAATACCCTGCCAAGCCAAGAAAACTCTGGATCTCCATAGCTGAGGATGGTCTGGGTAAACTCTGCACTACTTCAATCTTCTTCGGATCTACCTTGATCCCCTCACTCGATACCACATGGCCCAAAAATGAAACTGAATCTAGCCAGAAATCACACTTCGAAAATTTTGCGTACAACTTCTATTCTCTCAAGGTCTAGAGCACAGTCCTCAGGTGCTGCTCATGATCCTCCTAGATCCGGGAGTACACCAGAATGTCGTCAATAAACACAATGATGAAGGAGTCAAGATAGGGCCGAAATACACTGTTCATCAAGTGCATGAATGCTGATGGGTTGTTGGTCAGCACAAAAGACATCAAAAGGAACTCGTAATGACCATACCGAGTCCTGAAAGTAGTCTTTGGGATATCTGGCTCCCGAATCTTCAACTGATGATAGCCTGAACGCAAGTCGATCTTAGAGAACACCCTGGCACCCTAAAGCTGATCAAATAGGTCATCAATACGTGGCAATAGATACCTGTTCTTCATTGTAACCTTGTTCAACTGGTGATAATCAATACACATTCGCATATAACCATCCTTCTTCTTTACAAACAAGTCAGGATCACCCCAAGGCGACACACTAGGCCTAATAAACCCCTTATCAAGGAGTTCCTGAAGCTTCTCCTTCAATTCCTTCAACTTAGTTGGTGTCATACAATACGGTGGAATAGAAATGGGCTGAGTTCCTGACTCTAAGTCAATACCAAAATCAATATCCCTGTCGGCGGCATGCCCGGCAGGTCTGCAGGAAATACATCTGGAAAATCTCGCACCACCGGGACAGAATCAATAGCAGGAGTATCAGCTCCAATATCCCTCACAAAGGCCAAATAAGATAAGAAACCCTTCCCAACCATCTGTTGGGACTTCAAATATGAAGTCACTCTGCTGGGAACATAGTCTAGAGAACCTCTCCACTCGATCCTTGGCAACCCCAGCATCGTCGACGTCATAGTCTTAGCATGACAATCCAGAACAGCATGACATGGAGACAACTAAGCCATACCCAAGATCACATTGTAGTCCACCATACTAAGCAATACGAGATCAACTCTAGTCTTCAATCCGCCAATAGTCACTACACACCACCGATATACACAGTACACAATAATAGTATTGCCCACTGGCGTAGATACACGAACAGATGAAACTAAGGACTTACGGGGCATATCCAGATAATTAGCACATTACGATGATACATATGAATAAGTAAAACCAAGGTCAAATAATGCAGAGGCATCCTTGTGGCATACTGAGATAATACCTGTGATCACTGCATCGGAGGCAACAACATCTGGTCTGGAAGGGATCTCATAGAATCGGGCTTGACCGCCCCTGATCGGCCTCCTCCTCTAGGGCAGCCTCTAGCTACCTGGGCCCCACCCCGAGCTAGCTGAGTTGGTGGCATAACTACTGGTGCTAGTGCCATCGGCCGAGAACTCTGCTATGGAGCCCCCACTCAACAACCTAGGTCAATCTCTCTTGATATGACCAAAGTCTCTGTACTCGAAACAACCCCTACGGTGATGGAACTGCTGCTCCGGATAACCCGAGGAACTACATGTAGAAGCCTGAGCGGACGAGGCATGGTGAGAACTCTGCGCTGGTAGTGCACTAAATGAAGACTAGCCTGAATGAGCACTGTAAGAACCGTGGCTAGCTGATATGCCACGATGAGCTGGACGAGTCGTCTGAGCGGGCATATAAGGACGACCCCTGCTCTGATAGGACTGCCCCCTAGAAGGTACACCATTGAAACTCCATAAACCTCGAGGCTTCTTGTACTCCCTTTCACCACGCTCCTGGCTACAGACCATCTCTATCTGCCGAGAAACCTCAACCACCTCGTCAAAAGTAGCACCCGATACCATCTTCCTAGTCATAAGCAATGACAGCTGATACGTGAGGCCATCAATGAACCTCATTATCCTCTCCCTATCAGTGGGAACCAACCAAACTATGTGACGAGCTAACTCAGAAAACCTCATCTCGTAATGGGTCACAGACATGTCATCTTGTCAAAGCTGCACAAACTATTTGCGTAGCTCCTCCATACGAGACTGCAGCACGAACTTATCCAAGAAGAGAACAGAGAACTCCTACCATGAAAGTGGTGTTGCACCGACCGACCTGTGCCTTTTATAAGCCTCCTACCATCTGAAGGCAGCCCCAGAAAGCTGAAAAGTAGTGAACGAGACCCCACCGATCTCTAGAATACCTGTTGTACGAAGCATTCGCTGGCACTTGTCCAAGAAACCCTGGGCATCCTACGACTCAACAACGCTAAATGATGGAGGCCAAAGCCTCTCAAATCTATAAAGCCTTCTCTACTCATCATTCGTCATAACAGGGACCACCAGGGCCTGAGCAACTACAATCGGCTGGGCTGGTAGCACCTCCGGTGTCTAAAGTCCCTGCATCGCCTGCTCTGGAGTACGGGCAGCGGGGGTATAAGTACCTCCCCATCTTGAGAAGTAGCTGGTGTGTCCTGAACTGATACCACCTGAGCAAGGCCTGTAAAAATCGTCAATATCTGGGCCAAGGCCTCCTAAAGGCTTGGAATCACAATGGGTACAACTGGTGCGTGAGCTGGCCCCACTGGCTCAACTACATCTGGAACCTGCTCCGGAGCTGGAGCAACTGGTGGATCTGCAGGTGCTGTTGTACGAGCTGCACCTCTACTCCTATCGCGGCCTTGGCCTCTCATGGCCCTAGCTAGTGGTACCGGTGATTGTCCATCTTGTCCGGTAGCACGTGTCCTCACTATCTGTGAGAGAATGGAATACAGAAGTTTAGTTACCGGAACTAACAAATCCGCACGATAAGAATACAGGGGTGTGAAATTTCCTAAGGGTTCGGGAACCTCCCGAAGATAAGTACAGATGTCTTTGTACCGATCCGAAAGACTCTACTAAACTTGCTCATGACTCTTGAGACATATGTAGCCTAGGCTCTGATACCAACTTGTCACGACCCAAAATCCTAACATGTCATGATGGCGCCTATCGTGGTACTAGGCAAGCCGACATTTATGAAATAACTCGTACACTTAACAGAAAACGGATTTAAAATAGTTTAAATGATAACAACTTCTTATAAACAGGATAGAAAATCCATAATACAACGCGAAAATTTCCAACATCGGGGTGTCACTGAGTACATGAGCATCTATACATCACAAGTGTGGAAAACACTGTCTAATAAAGTCTGAAACTAAATACAATAAGCGGAAAGGTAGGGAAGGAGAGACAAGGTCTGCGAAATGCCGACAGCTACCTTGAAATCTCCAGAAGATCAACTATGCACGAAAATCAACACCTACCGTGTCCGGAAACACTTGAATCTGCACACGAAGTGCAGGGTGTACCGTAAGTACAACCAACTAAGTAAGTAACAAGACTAAATAAAGAACTGAAAGTAGTGACGAGCTTTACAATTATAGTTCAATTTCAGTGATTTTAACATATGAAGGTAGGCATGCTTTTAAGTTAGAAAATTAAGGCCATAACAGTAATTTCATGTCAAGTTCAACTGAAACAGAGTGTAATATCTCTCAGAAATTTTCAAGACAATAATACATGGAAGCTAAGTGCAATAAATATGAAATCAAATGCATCCTCTCAGGGCCACAGTCACTCAACCCTACCATACACTCAGCACTCGACACTCGTATTCAATAGGTACCTGCGCTCACTAGGTGTGTGTGCAGACTCCGAAGGGGCTCTTTCAACCCAAGCACTATAATCCGCACGGACAACTCACGTCCTGCACAGACAACTCACATGCTATAATATAATATATGGATCCACACAGACAACTTACGTGTAGCACAGACAACTCACGTGCTATAAAATAATATCTGGATCCACACAGACAACTACGTGTAGCACGAACAACTCACGTGCTATAAAATAATATCTGGATCTGCAGGGATAACTCACGCGCTGCACGGACAACTCATGTGCTATAGTGTAATATCTCACAATCAGACTCTAGGCCTCACTCAGTCATCAACCTCTTTAGTCTCTCGGGCTCTCAGGAATAATAATAAGTAGCCCAGACAACAATGATATGATGCATCAAAAATTAACAATAGAGACTGGGATGTACTATACAAATAAACTGTGACTGAGTACAAACAACAATTTAACAGATAATTCAACATGTACATGACCTCTATGGGTCCCTACAATGCCAACACGTAGTCTAAACATGATTTGTGGTTCAATTTTTCTAATATATGGAGAATGTATAGATAACAACAGATTATTCAACTACACAGTTCCATGGAATTTGACCAAGTCACAATTGCTACGGTGCACACCCGTCACCTAGCATGCGCGTCACCTCAAAACCAAATACATGACACAAAAATACGGGGTTTCGTACCCTCATAACCAAATTTAGAACTGTTACTTACCTCAATCCGAGCAAATTTCTACTCCAACACACCCTTGCCTCGCGAAACGGCCTTTGAATGCCTCGAATCTAGCCATAAACAATGCGATATAATGAATACGTGATAAAGGATTCAACTCCATAAGAAAATGCTAAGCTATTAATAAAAATCAAAAATTGGCTCAAAGCTGGCCCCCGGGCCCACGTATCGAAATTAGATAAAACTCACAAAACCCTAAAGCCCACTCACTCACGAATCTAATCATACCAAATATATCAAAATCTAACACCAACTCGTCATCCATATCACCAAATCAAACTCTCCAAATTCCTAGCCTCAAACTCCCAATTTACACCTTAAATACACACCAAATAGGTGGGAAAATCAATGGGGAAGCAAGATTATTGATCAACAATGAGCACAAGGGACTTACCTCAAGAATCCCCTCGAAAAATCTCTCAAAAATCACCTAAACCGTGCTTGAAATGTTTGAAATGAAGCCAAAATCGCGAACCCTTGTTTTAATAATCTACCGAGGCTTTTCGTACCTGCGGAACCGCTTCTGCGAAAATCACTTAAGTCCACCAGTCCTGCATCTGCGCTCTAGGTTCCGCACCTGCAGAGCCACTTCTGCGGCCTTCTATCCGCTTCTGCGGAAACAGGCCTCGGCCCTCACTTCCGCATCTGCGGAGCCTCGCTCGCACCTATGGGTTCGCAGATGCGGTTAACCCCTCGCACCTGCGCCTTGCCCAGGCTAGCCCAGCTCCACTTCTGCGCCCTTTAACGCCACATTTGTGACCATGCAGGTGCGGAAATAACCTCGCACCTACAACCTCAGCTCACTTCCTCCCTGGCCGCTTATGTGGCTCCCTTCTCGCTTCTACGTGAACACACCTGTGATCCCCACTCCACAGGTGCGAATACACCAGAAGCTGGTGAGCTTCAACGTACCCCTATAACTTCGAATTGATCCGACAACCATCCAAAATCAGCCTCGAGGCCCCCAGGACCTCAACCAAACATACCATCAAGTCCTAAAATACGATACGAACTTAGTCGTGCCCTCAAATCACCTCGAACAATATCAAAAACACGAATCGCACATATATTCAAGCCTAATGAACTTTGAACTCCCAATTTCTACAAACGACGCCGAAACCTATCAAAATACGTCTGATTGACCCCAAAATTTGCACACAAGTCATATTTAACATTACAGACATACTCCAACTTCCGAAATCTGAATCCGACCCCGATATCAAAATATTCCACTCCCGGTCAAACTTACCAAAATTCAACTTTCGCCATTTCAAGCCTAAATCCACTATGGACCTCTAAATCACAATCTGGACATGCTCCTAAGTCGAAAATCACCCAACGGAGCTAACGAAACCATCAAAACTCCATTCCGGAGTCGTTTACTCAAAGATAAACATCTAGTCTATCACTTTATCTTAAACTTTCAACCTCGAGACTAAGTGTCTCATTTCATTATGAAATCTCATCGGACCCAAACCGACTACCCTGGCAAGTCACATAACAACTATAAGGTATAAAATGAGCAGTAAATGGGGGAATGGGGATACAACTCTCAAAATGACCGGCCGGGTCATTACAGGATCTCCATCCGCTTCTGCGCAACCGCAGGTGCGATAAGAAACGCGCATCTGCGCAGACGTCTGCTCCTGCTCCCCATCCATCGCTTTTGCGATAACGCAGATGCAACCCAAAAGTTCGCATCTGCGATGATTTCAAACGTAGCCCTTTTCTGCTTCTGTGATGGGCTGCTCTCTTCTGCAACCAAGCTTCCACATAAGCGGTTGCACCAGCAACCCAAAATTTCCAGCAGCTTCAATAAGGCTTCAATCGATCCGAGCCCGATCCGAAACTCACCCGAGCCACTTGGGACCTCATCAGAATATACCAATAAGTCACACAACATAACATAGACCTACTCGAGTCCTCAAATCACACCTAACAACATCGAAACGATGAATCGCACCTCACTTCGAACTAGAATGAACTTTGAACTTCCAAAACTTGCGCCGAAACATATCAAATCAACCCGGAATGAACCCTAATTTTGCACACAAGTCCCAAATGACATAACAAAGCTATTAAAATTCCAGGAGCCAAAATCCGAATCCGATATCCTCAAAGTCAACTTTCAGTCAAACTTATGAACTTTCCAAACCTTCAAATTTCTGACTTTTGCCATTTAGTGTTGAATCCTTCTAGAAATGTCGAAATGCAAATACGGGAATACGCCCGAGTCCAAAATTACCATCCGGACCTAACGGAACCATCATAACTCCGTTTCGGGGATAACTTCACAAAATTCAAACTTGGTCAACTCTTCCAATTTAAAGCTTAAATAATGAAATTCACTCTTCCAAACCTATTCCGAATAACCTGAAAACTTAAACCGATGATTCACATAAGTCATAATACATTATATGGAGTGACTCATGTCCTCAAACTACTGAGCGAAGTGCAAACGCTCAAAATGATCGGTCGGGTCATTACAGTTCGCTTCACCAGGATTATATATCACACTCTCATGGGAGCGGGCCATTCGCCTTGGCAATAAAAATAGATTTATCTATGGTTCGGAAATATTATGATGGATTGGGTCGTACGCCTCGACATTTCTATAAAATACTCTTATGAAATCGAACATAATAATTGGCAAGAAGCCAGTATATCTGTATTTTCCTGATTTGAACGGTGACGACCTATATG
The DNA here is from genome assembly GCF_000390325.3 of Nicotiana tomentosiformis. Classification (NCBI taxonomy): domain Eukaryota; kingdom Viridiplantae; phylum Streptophyta; class Magnoliopsida; order Solanales; family Solanaceae; genus Nicotiana; species Nicotiana tomentosiformis. The sequence continues at coordinate 103,920,420 of NC_090823.1, read as the reverse complement.
GTGAGGTCCATTATATATATATATATACTCAGAATGATGAGGTAACTATTAGCTGAGATCTTGAGTTATTGCTGAGAGGAAACTGTACCACGTATTTACACTTGTTATTTCGTTTATTTACTCTGACTCACATCTGTTTACTTCTACTGTATCTGTCTTATTGGACCACTAGTAAGTGTCGACGTCGACCCCTCGTCATTACTTTTCTGGGGTTAGGCTAGATACTTACTGGTTACGTGTTGATTTACGTACTCATGTTATACTTGTTGCACTTATTGTGCATGTACATATATGTCTGCGGGTCTTTTGGGCGTAGAGGCGCGACTATTACAGGGTCTTTATCGTGAGTTGCATTTCATGTTACGATCCGCAACCTGTAGAGTCTCCATTAGAGTTATTTATATTCTACTGTCTAGTTTGTATTCCAAATAGATGTTGTATTTTATTTTATTTTTATTTCCTAGTTGATGCTCATGCACTTGTGACACCGAGTTTTGGGGGTTCCTATAGTTTTTTCATCATTGTAGTTCGAGTGCATATTATCATTCACCCTGTAAATTTTATTTCATATTATATAATTAATGAAAATTATGATTTTTAAGTTACCAAATAAGTAACTAAGTTGATTATGAGCTCGCTTTGCCTCCCAGTTTATCAGGAGTTCATCCAGTCTTCCATGTGTCTATGCTACAAAGGTATCATGCCAATAGGTCGCACGTTCTAGATTACAACACGGTTCAGTTAGATGAGAGCTTGGGTTATGAAGATAAGCCAGTTGCCTTTGTTGACAGATAGGTTCGCCAGTTGAGGTCCAAGAAGATTTATGCGGTGAAGGTCCGATGGAGGGGTCAACCATTCGAGGAAGCGACTTGGGAGGCTAAGGAGGACATGAGGAGCAGATATCCGCACCTTTTAAACATTCCAGGTATGATTCTAGACCCGTTCGTGGACGAACATTTGTTTAATAGGTAGAGAATGTAACAACCTGACCGGTCGTTTTGCTTTCAAGATCCATGATCCCCTAATTAAGACTCTTTGTATGTGCTTTTATTGTTTTTTGACATGCGGGGATGGTTGGTTTAGCTTTGGAAGGGTTCGGGTTAAAATCGAAACACTTAGTTCCTTAATAGTAGCCTATAATAGTTAAGTTTGACTTGAGTCAACGTTTTGAGTAAACAACCTCGGAACCGGGATTTTACAGTCACAATAGGTTTGTATGATAATTTTGGACTTGGGCGTGTGTTCGGATCGGGTTTCGGATGAACCAGGAGCGTTTTGGTGCTTAATATTGAAAGTTGGCGCATTAAAGGTTTTCCAATTCTTTAAGTTTGGTTTGGAGTATACTTTGGTGTTATCGAGGTCCTTTAGGATTATGAGTCTGGAAATAGTTTCGTATGGTGATTTATGACTTGCACGCAAAATTTGGCGTCATTCCGAGTTGATTTGAAAGGAATCGGACGCGCGGAAGTGTTTTTAGAAGTTTTTGAGTTTCATGTAGAATTCATGCATTTTGGCTTTCTCTTCGTAATTCTAGATGTTATTTTGATGTTTCGATCACGTGATCAGGTTCGTATTATGTTGTTGGATGTATGAGTGTAATTTCATGGGGTCCGGGGGACCCAGATGCAAAACGGATTGGAATCGAACTCGGATTTGGACATGGGGGAACTGCTGGTGATTCAGGTCTGGTGCGTTCGCACCTGCGTGGAATTAGCAGCAGGTTCGAGCTCACAGAAGCGGCCTGGAGTGGGCTGGCCAGTGGTCACATAAGCGGAGGGTTTACCTCACCTCCGAGCTCGCAGGTGCGAGGAAAGTAGTCGCAGGTGCGGGCTAGGCCAAGAAGGGTTGGGGTCGCAAGAGCGGGTGTTTCTCCACAGGCGCGAGTGCACAGACGCAGGCTATCTTTGTAGAAGCGTATGCGCAGGTGTGCATGTTTCTCCGCAGAAGTGGACTTGGCCAAGCTTGGTGAGGACCGCACCTGCGATTGATTTTCCACAGGTGCGACCCAAGGTCCGCAAAAGCGAAAATCGTTGGGAAGTGAGGCCTTTTAATCCGAGACTTAGGCCATTTTTCCTCACATTTCATTTGGTCTTGGGAGATTTAGAGAGCACATTTGAGGGGGATTCTCATCAATATTCTAAGGTAAGTAACTCCCACCCATTTTCAAGTTAATTATGCGGAATTTAGGTAGATTAAACATGGAAATATTGTGAAAACTTTTGGGATTTGTGGAGAACCTAGGGTTTTGGTAAATTTGGGATTTGACCACGAATTTGGTGATGGAAATGGAAACAAATTATATATTTGTGTTCGACAGTTCATGGGTAACAATTATATTCAAAAATTTCCAGAATCCGGGCACGTGGGCCCGGGGGTGAATTTCATTAATCTTCCAAATTTAGTTGGGTAACTACTATAAAAGCTAAAATATGGACCTTGAGCATATATTTACTATTTTATATGACTTTTGATTAGTTTCAGAGTATGCAGAGTCGTTCGGAGGGTTCTATTGAGGTTGGAGAACCATATTGACGACTTGGGACTGAGGTAAGTCTCTTGCCTAACCTTGTAATAGGGAACTCATCCTCTTAGGAATATTATTGTTGTGTGTTACTTGTGTGGGGAGATACGTATGCACGAGGTAACGAGAGTCCGTGCGTAGCTATATTCCATGATATGTCAGGGTAGACTTAGATTCACATCATGCTTATAATTGTATTATTGTAATTATTATGCATATTAATTTCCTTGATTAGGGATGAGACGGGGGTTTTAAATTTGTGAATATCGACTTAGCCTTCTTATTTCGTAAAATTGGGGAATTCTTAATAAACTGTGAAAATCCATGTCTTTTTGCCTCGCAAGTACATCCTCGAGCGAGATAAATTTCTCTACTCTAATAGGATCGGGTCGTTCGCCTCGGCAGTATGATAACACCGTTCTTGTGAGATCGGGTCGTTCGCTTTGGCAGTATGATAACACTATTCTTATGGGATCGGGTCGTTCGCCTCGGTAGTATGATGGTAACACTATTCTATGGAGACTTAGTGGTGAGCTTTTTGCCTTGCTACGATTCGCAGCATCAGAGTCTCCTTATATCTTATTTACTATTCATGTCTATCACTTTCGAACAGTAGTTTTAGTAGTCTTGTATATTCTCTAGATTGCTCATGTACTTGTGACGCCGGATTTTGGAGATTCGTAGAATTTATGTACTATTGTACTCGTCATTTCTACCATCGCAGAGTCAGTACTTATTTTGTTTAAAAAGACTTGTCACAGTTGCATGAAAGCTAGTTTAAACAGTTCTCTAAAATGAAGGAATTTTCGTACTAAAATATGTTTAAAAGGGGTAAATAATTAGTAGTTTCACTTGTGGGCTTGCCTAACGGCGGTGTTAGGTGCAGTCTCTACCTCTTACGAATTTGGGTCGTGACACGATATTTGTTTTGATTATTACTTAAATTTTATCGTACAATATAATACATTATAAAGCGACATGTAATAACAATCCAAACATGATAAAATAAAAAATTTAAATTTAAATTATTTCTAATGATAGATAAATATTATTTTGGAACAAATTTAAAGTAAATGTATCATATAAAATAAGATTAAGTGAAGTATTAGTTAAGGCATTAAAATGGAAGTGCTATATATTGTGATGTGTCATAGAGTAATAGAAAATGCAAAAGCACAAGAAAATAATTACTATTACAAACTACTAATGGAGTGCAAAAGTTACATATACTTGAAAAAAGGAATCCCACCAATGGTTGTGGTAGATAAATAGTAGGATTTTCCATCCGGTCCTAACAATAGGGATGAAGATTTGCAGTCGCACTCTATATTTGTGCCACCTTTTAACTTGTACCCTATTTTTAAATATTATTTATTTGGTAGCCAGCTGATAAATAAATTGTAATAATATGACAATTATATCCCTAACAAAAGATATAAAACCTACATCACACATTAATCGCATGATCTGCAACCTCATTCGTGAAAAATGATGTGATAACCCGATAGGTCATCTTATATTATAGAACCTAATTTTGCATTTCAAGGTCTCAAAACCTCATCTTAGCCTCCATTGATTTGTGTGCACAGTCCGAGTGTTCTTCCGGAAGGCCTATATGTTAAAAACTGATAAAAAGAGAATTTTTGCCTTAAAAAATCAATTTTAGTTGACTTCGATCAATATATTTAGCAAACAAACCCGGATCTGTATTTTGACGGTTCTGGTAGGTCCGTATCAAAATTTGGGACCTGGGCGTATATCCGGAATCGAATTCCGAGGTCCCTAGCTCGAGATATGGAATTTTGATGAAAATTTAAAAGTTTGGAAGTTTAAGGATTTTTAGAATTGACTGATGTTTGGTCTTGTTGATATCGGGTCCATATTTTGGTTCAGGTGCCCGGAACAGGTCCACTATAATATTTAAGACTTGTCTGTGAAATTTGGTGAGAAACGAAGTTGATTTGACGTGATTCGGACGTCGGCTATGAAAATAGAAGTTTTAAAGTTTTCTTGAAAATTTCATTTGATTTGGTCTTCAATTCGTAGTTTTAGGTGTTATTTTGGCGATTTTCTTATGTGAGTGAGTTCGTATGATATTTTAGGACTTGCGTGCATGTTAGGTTTGGAGCCCCGAGGGCTCGGGTGAATTTCGGATAAGCTTCGGGGTGTTTTGCACTTAGAAAAATCTGGTTTTTCTACAGTTTCAGGTGCCTTCTAGTTTCCTTCTTCGCGTTCGCAAAGGCACTCTCACGAACTCGAAGTAGAAACTGGGATGGCTTGGTTTTTCTTCTTCGTGAACGCGAAGTCTGGGTCACGAACGCGGAGCGATGGGTTTTTTACCCTTCGCGAACGCGACCAGCTCAACGCGAACATGTAGTGTTTGGGACCTGGGGGAGGGAGTCAGTCACTCTTCATCGCGAACGCGAGCAAGGACTCGCGAACGCGAAGGCCAGGGGGTGTAGCCTTCGCGAACGCGATAAGAGTTTCGCGATCACGTAAGCTTGGTAAGCGGCCTAGAGACGATTCTCTCAAGCTAAATTCTTACCCCCAAAGTGTTGGTAAGTGATTCTAAACCATTTTCTTTCAATTACCCATTACATTTCATGAATTTCCAACCTAAAATCTAGGATTTCCATGGTAGAAATTGGGGGTTTGGGTAAAATTAGGGATTTTTGGGAAATTGGGATTTAGACCTCAAATTGAGGTCGGATTCCAAAACTAATTGCATATTCGGGCTCGGGGGTGAATGGGTAAATGGATTTTGGTCCGAACCTCGGGTTTTGACCAAGCAGGCACGAGGTCGATTTTTGACTTTTGGGGGGGGGGAAGTTTGGGAAATCTAAATCTATGCAATGTAATTGATTCCTTTAGCAATATTTGATATTATTGAGTCGTTTTTGAATAGATACGAGTGGTTTGGAGGTGGATTCTAGAGAAAAAGTTGTGATTGAGTATTGAGTGGTCTTCGGAGCGAGGTAAATATCGTGGTTAACCTTGGCTTGAGGGATTTGGCATTATTCGCTTATTTGCTACATGTTTATATGTTGAGTATAACGTATAGGTGAGGTGGCGAGTACCTATGTGTTGTTATCGAGGCATAACATGTGAGTGAGTCTTATTATTGTAATCGTGGTATTCCTTTATCATATTGTTCATGAATAGACTAGTTATTCATTATGCTGAACAACTCTTATTATGTTTCACGGAAATTGGTATTGATTGGGTATTGACTCAAAGTTGAGGTTAGTAATGTGGAATTGAACGTTGAAGTAAGACTTGTTCTTGATATTTCTATCTCCTTGTTGTTATTGTTCATTGTCTTGGTGAGGGAGAGTGTTAAAGCACGAAGGGTGATGTCGTGCAACATTTTGTGAGTAAGTGATAATGCACGAAGGGTGATGTCGTGCCATGTTATGAGAGAGAGTTAATGCACGAAGGGTGATGCCGTGCCGTTTCTATTATTTCTTATGGTGAGGTTGAGAGTAAAAGCATGAAGGGTGATGCAGTGCACTTTCCTTTACTGTGTTTACTTGTTTCTTTCTGTTAAAGATATATCGAATGATCATGTTCTCATTCCTGTTGTGATCCCTTGCCATGTAATCCCCTCAGCATGTCCCCTTCCCAATATTTATTGCCTTGCTTCTTTAGTTGTTGTTATTGTTGTATATATTGATATATATTGCACAAGTTTATTTGTAGGTGTCTTGTCCTAGCCTCGTCACTACTTCGCCGAGGTTAGACTCGACACTTACCAGTACATGGGGTCGGTTGTACTGATACTGCACTCTGTACTTTCTATGCAGATTTTGGTACTGGCTCGAGCTGATCGAGATTTTAGCTATTAGACCCGCTATCCAGAAACTCAAGGTAGATCTGTCGGCGTTCACATACCTTGAAGTCCCCGTCTATCTTTTCTGTTTTACTATTTCTTACATTCAAACAGTTGTATTTCTCTCAGACTATTCCTTGTAATGAATTCTATAATGCTCGTGAATTGTGAATCCAAATCCGGGTGAAAGTAATTAATGCATTTTTTATATTATTCCGCACTCGCTATATTTCATCTTAGCTTATTTGCTGTTATTTACTGAATGGAATAAGGAATGGTTTAATGATTCTCTAACTTTGGCTTGCCTAACAAGTAAAATATTAGGCGCCATCACGGTCCCGATGGTGGGAATTTTGGGTCGTGACAAATTGGTATTAGAGCACTAGGTTGCCTAGGTCTCACGATTCACGAGCGAGCTTAGTAGAGTCTAGAGGATTGGTACAGAGACGTCTGTGCTTATCTTCCAGAGGCTATGAAGTTTAGGAACAAATTTCACTTATATTCTCCTATGTCGTGCGATTTTGTTTTCTCAATACTGATTGAACTCTTCTACTCTTATTCTCTCGCAGATGGCGAGAACACGTACCGCTTCGTCAGCTGAGCAGCAGCCAGAGCCCCCAGTGGCAGCTCCTACGAGGGGCAAAGGTCGAGGCCGAGGTCGTGCTAGAGGCCGAGGCAGGGGTAGGGCTCAGCCCAGAGCTCATGCAACAGTACCAGTAGTGGAGCCTCAGGTAGAGTTGGGCGAGGAGGTTCCAACCCAGATTGTTCCTGCCGGACCAGCTCAGGTTCCGGAGGGGTTCATTGCCACCACAGTACTTTAGGACGCTTTGGTCCGTTTGGTGGGCCTTATGGAGAGTGTGGCCCATACTGGCGCATTTCCCATGGCACTAGCCGTCTATCAGGCTGGAGGAGGAGCCCAGACTCCCGCTCTGGAGCAGATAGCTCCCCAGTATCAGGCTCCAGCAGCTCAGCCAGTCAGAGTAGTTCAGTCGGTTGTTGCGGCACATGCCAAAGATGGGTCAGCTATGTCTTCTGAAGCTTTATGGAGATTGGACAAGTTCACCAAGCTCTTTCCAGTTCACTTTAGTGGTTCTCCTTCAGAGGATCCCCAAGAGTATCTAAACAACTGTCATGGGTATCTACGGAACATGGATATAGTGGAGACTAACGGGGTCGATTTTGCTACATTTCAGATGAATGGTTCCGCCAAGAAATGGTGGAGAGATTATTTGTTGACCAGACCAGCTGGTTCTCCTGCTCTTACTTGGGACCAATTTTCTTAGCTATTCCTATAGAAGTTTCTCTTTATCACATTGAGAGAGGAGCATCGCCGTCAGTTCGAGCATCTCCAGCAGGGCAGTATGACTATTACTTAGTATGAGATCCGTTTAGTGGATTTGGCCTATCATGCTCTTATTATAATTCCTACCGAGAGAGAGAGGGTGAGGAGGTTTATTGATGGACTTACTCAGCCTATCAGATTGCAGATGGCTAAGGAGACTGGGAGTGAGATTTCTTTTCAAGCGACTAACAATGTTGCTAGGCGAGTCGAGATGGTTTTAGCTCAGGGGAGTGGTCAGGGATCTGACAAGAGGCCTCGTCACTCCGGTGGATTCAGTGGAGCCTCATCTGGAGGCCGGGGTACTTATGGCAGAGTCCATCCTCCCAGGCCGTTTCATTCAGCACTTCAGGCATCCCACAGTGCCTCAGGTGGTCGTGGCCTTCAGATGCTTTATTCCGACCCGCTAGCCTACAGTGCACCACCAGCCCCTATTAGTGCACCTTCACTCCAGAGTTTTCAGGGTGGTCACTCAGGTCGGTATGGTCAGTTTCTTGGCCAGTAGTCACAACAGCCGAGGTCTTGCTATACTTATGGTGATCCTAGGCACATTGCTAGATTTTGCCCTTGGACATTGGGCAGCTCCCAACATCAGGGTTCTCGTGCCATGGTTCTGGCCCTAGTTGTGGCACCACCTGCTCAGCCAGCCAGAGGCAGGGGTCAGGCAGCTAGAGGTAGGGGCCAGACTGTTAAAGGTGGAGGTCATGCCATTAGAGGTGGAGACCAGCCAGCTAGAGGCCGTCCCAGGGACGTAGTTCAGGGTGGTAGGGCCCAGTCCCGGTGTTATGCTTTTCCAGCCAGGCCGGAGGCTGGGTCATCTAACACCATTAATATAGGTATTGTTTACGTTTGTAGTAGGTATGCTTAAATTCTATTTGATCCGGAATCTACTTACTCCTATGTGTCATCCTATTTTTCTTTCTATTTGGTCGTGCCTCGTGATTATTTGAGTGCTCCTGTGTATGTGTCCACACCAGTGGGAGATGCTATTGCTGTAGATCGTGTTTATCATTCGTGTGTGGTCACCATTGAGAGCCTTGAGACTCGTATAGATCTTCTACTTCTCGATATGGTTGATTTTGATGTCATTTTGGGTATGGATTGGTTGTCACCTTATCATGCTATATTAGATTGTCACACCAAGACGGTGACCTTTGCCTTGATGGGGTTTCCTCGATTAGAGTGGAGAGGGACTCCTGGCCATTCTACCAGCGGGGTTATCTCTTATGTGATGTCTCGTCATATGGTCGAGAAGGGGTGTCTAGCTTATTTGGCTTATGTCCGTGATTCTAGTGCGGAGGTTCCTTCCATGGATTCAGTGTCGGTTGTTCATGAGTTTCGAGAGGTGTTTCCTGGAGACCTATCGAGGATGCCACCCGACAGGGATATTGATTTCTGCATTGATTTGGCTCCGGGAATTCAGCCCATTTCCATTCTGCCATACCGCATGGACCCACCAGAGTTGAAAAAATTAAAGGAACAGTTGCAAGATCTTCTTGATAAGGGCTTCATTAGACCTAGTGTCTCGGTAGTTGAACAAGGTCACCATCAAGAACAAATATCCATTGTCGAGGATTGATGATTTAATTTATCAGCTTCAAGGTAACAAGGTATTTTCGAAGATTAATTTGTGATATGTCTATCATCAGTTGAGGATTAGGGCATCCGATATCCCTAAGATAAATTTTCAGACTCGGTATGGGCATTATGAGTTTCTAGTGATGTTATTTGGGCTAACAAATGCCCCAGCATCATTCATGGATTTGATGAACCGGGTGTTCAAGCCCTACTTGGATTCCTTCGTGATTGTGTTTATTGATGATATCTTGATCTACTCCCACATCTGAGAGGAGCATGAGCAGCTTCTTCGAATCGTTCTTCAGACTCTGAGAGACAACCAGTTATATGCTAAGTTCTCAAAATGCGAGTTTTGGTTGAGTTCAGTTGATTTCTTGGGTCATGTTTTATCAGTAGAGGGAATTCAGGTGGATCCTAAGAAAATTGAGGCAGTTCAGAACTGGCCTAGACCCACATCACCTACAGAGATCTGTAGTTTCTTGCGATTGGCAGGTTATTACTGTCGGTTTGTGGAGGGGTTCTCATCTATAGCAGCCCCGTTGACCAGGTTAACCCAGAAGGGTGCCCTGTTCAGATAGTCAGACGAGTGTGAGGTGAGCTTTCAGAAGCTCAAGACTACTTTGACTACGGCACCGGTATTGGTGATACCCTCAGGTTCAGGATCCTATAAGGTATATTGTGACGCATCTCGTATTGGTCTTGGTGCGGTATTGATGCAGGGTGGCAAGGTTATTGCATATGCATCGCGGCAGTTGAAGGTTCACTAGAAGAATTACCATGTCCATGACTTAGAGTTGGCAGCCATTGTTCATGCGCTGAAGATTTGGAGGCACTATCTTTATGGTGTGTCATGTGAGTTTTCATGGACCATCGGAGTTTACAGTACTTGTTCAAACAAAAAGATCTCAATTTGAGGCAGAGAAAGTGGCTAGAGCTATTGAAAGATTATGATATCACCATCTTGTATCATCCCGGGAAGGCCAACGTGGTGGTCGATGCCTTAAGTAGGAAGTCGGTGAGTATGGGCAGCCTTGCATATATTCCAGTCGGTGAGAGACCGCTTGCATTAGATGTTCAGGATTTGGCCAATCAATTCATGAGGTTGGATGTTTCTGAGCCCAGTCGTGTTTTAGCTTGTATCGTCGCTCGGTCTTTGTTGTTTGAGCGCATCAGGAAGCGGTAGTATGATAACCCTCATTTGCTTGTATAGGGACATGGTGCAGCACAGTGATGCCAAGCAGGTTATTGTTGGAGATGATGGAGTTTTGAGGATGCATGGTCGTATTTGTGTGCCTAATGCGGATGAACTTCGTGAGTTGATTCTTGAGGAGGCCCAAAGTTCTCGGTATTCTATCCATCCGGGCACCGCCAAGATGTATCAGGTCTTGCGGCAACATTATTGGTGGAGGAGAATGAAGAAGGATCTAGTTGCTTATATAGCTCGGTGTCTAAATTGTCAGCAAGTAAAGTACGAGCATCAGAAACCTGGTGGTTTGCTTTAGAAGATAGAGATTCCCGAGTGGAAGTGGGAGCGTATCACTATGGATTTCATTATTGGACTACAGACTCAGAGGATGTTCCATGTTGTTTGGGTCATTATGGACAGGCTGACTAAGTCAGCGCACTTCATTCCTGTTGCAGTTTCATATTCTTCAGAGCAGTTAGCCGAGATTTCTATCCGCGAGATCGTCCGTCTTCATGGTGTACCCGTGTCTATCATATCTGACCGAGGTACGCAGTTCACCGCACACTTATGGAAGGAAGTATAGCATGAGTTGTGCACGCGGGTTGAGTTGATCACAACGTTTCATCCTCAGACAGACGGACAGTCCGAGCGGACTATTCAGATCTTGGAGGATATGCTCCGCGCATGTGTTATAGACTTTGGAGGATCGTGGGATCAGTTCTTGCCCCTTGCAGAGTTTGCCTACAACAACAGCTACCAGTCGAGCATTCAGATGGCTCCCTATGAGGCACTATATGGTAGACGGTGTCGATCGCTGGTCGGATGGTTTGAGCCGGGGGAGGCTCGATTATTGGGTACAAATTTGGTACAAGATGCCTTAGATAAGGTCAAGATTATTCAGGATCGACTTCGCACAGCTCAGTCCAGGCAGAAGAGTTATGTCGATCGTAGAGTTTGTGATGTTGCATTCATGGTATTGGAGATAGTGTTGCTTCGGGTATCACCCATGAAGGGTGTAATGAGGTTCGGAAAAAGAAGGGCAAGTTGAGCCCTAGGTATATCGGACCTTTTAAGATTCAGGAGAGTGTGGGAGAGGTGGCTTACAGGCTTGCGTTACCCCTGGGGTTATCATCAGTTCATCCGGTGTTCCATGTGTCCATGCTTCGAAAGTATCACGGTGATCCGTACCATGTGTTAGATTTTAGCTCTGTCCAGTTGGACAAGGATTTGACTTACGAGGAGCAGCCGATGGCTATTCTATCCCGGCAGGTTCGCCAGTAGAGATAAAAGAGTTATTCTTTAGTTCGAGTGCAGTGGAGAGGTCAGCCCATCAAGGAAGCTACATGGGAGTCCGAGTCAGAAATGCAGAGTAGATATCCACATCTTTTCACAAGCCCATGTACTTTTCTATGTCCGTTCGAGGATGAACGGTTATTTTAGAGGTGGAGAATCTGATGATCTGATAGGTCATCTTATATTTAAGAACCTAATTCTGTGTTTCGGGGTCTCAAAAACCTCATATTAGCCTCCCTCGATTTGTGTGCGCAGTTCGAATGTTCTTCCGGAAGGCCTATATGTTAAAAACTGATAAAAAGAGATTTTTTGCCTTAAAAATAAATTTAAGTTGACTTCGGTCAACAATTTTAGCAAACGGACCCGGATCCGTGTTTTGACGATCCTGGTAGGTCCGTATCATAATTTGGGACCTGGGCGTATGCCCGGAATTGAATTCCAAGGTCCATAGCTCGAGATATGGAATTTTGATGAAAATTTAAAAGTTTAGAAGTTTAAGGATTTTTAGAATTGACTAATGTTTGGTCTTGTTGATACCGGGTCCATATTTTGGTTTCGAAGCCCAGTAGAGGTCCACTATAATATTTAAGATTTGTCTGTGAAATTTGGTGAGAAACGGAGTTGATTTGACGTGATTCGGACGTCCGGTTGTGAAAATAGAAGTTTTAATGTTTTCTTGAAAATTTCATTAGATTTGGTGTTCAATTCGTAGTTCTAGGTGTTATTTTGGCGATTTGATTGCATGAGCGAGTTCGTATGATGTTTTAGGACGTGCGTGCATGTTTGGTTTGGAGCCCCGAGGGCTCGGGTGAGTTTCGGATAGGCTTCAGGGTGTTTTGCACTTAGAAAAATATGGTTTTTCTGCAGTTTCAGGTGCCTTCTAGTTTCCTTCTTCACGTTCACGAAGGCACTCTCGTGAACACGAAGTAGAAACTGTGATGGCTGGGTTTTTCTTCTTCGCGAACACAAAGTCTGGGTCGCGAACGCGGAGCGATGGGGGATTTACCCTTCGCGAACGTGACCAGCTCAACGAGAACGCGTAGTGTTTGGGACCTGGGGGAGGGAGTCAGTCACTCTTCATCATGAACGCGAGCAAGGACTCACAAATGTGAAGGCCAGGGGGTGTATCCTTCGCGAGCGTGAAAAGAGTTTCATGATCACGCAAGCTTGGCAAGCTCTGCTTTTCGCGAACGCGATGAACATTGTCGCCCAGCTATTAAACGATCCCATTACGGGACTTAAGCCATTCTTTTAACTTTTCAAAAGTCAAACGGCCTAGAGACGATTCTCCCAAGCTAAATTCTTCCCCAAAGTATTGGTAAGTGATTCTAAACCATTTTCTTTCAATTACCCATTACATTTCATGAATTTCCAACCCAAAATCTAGGATTTCCATGGTAGAAATTGGGGGTTTGGGAAGAATTAGGAATTTTTGTGAAATTGGGATTTAGACCTCACATTGAGGTCGGATTCCAAAACTAATTGCATATTCGGGCTCGGGGGTGAATGGGTAAATGGATTTTGGTTCGAACCTCGGGTTTTGACCAAGCGGGCCTGGGGTCGATTTTTGACTTTTGGGAGAAAAGTTTGGGAAATCTAAATTTATGCAATGTAATTGATTCCTTTAGCAATATTTGATATTATTGAGTCGTTTCTGAATAGATACGAGTGGTTTGGAGGTGGATTCTAGAGGAAAAGCTATGATTGAGTATTGAGTGGCTTTCAGAGCGAGGTAAGTGTCGTGGTTAACCTTGGCTTGAGGGATTAAGCATTGTTAGCTTATTTGCTACGTGTTTATATGTTGAGTACAACATATAGGTGAGGTGACGAGTACTTATGCATTTTTGTCGAGTCATAACATGCGAGTGAGTCTTATTATTGTAATCGTGGTATTCCTTGATCATATTGTTCATGATTAGATGAGCTATTCATTATGTTGAACGCAGGGTGATGCCGTGCCATTTCTATTATTTCTTATGGTGAGGTTGAGAGTAAAAGCACGAAGGGTGATGCCGTGCACTTTCCTTTACTGTGTTTACTTGTTTCTTTTTGTTAAAGATATATCGAATGATCATGTTCTCATTCCTGTTGTGATTCCTTGCCATGTAATCCCCTCAGCATGTCCCCTTCCCAATATTTCTTGCCTTGCTTCTTTAGTTGTTGTTATTGTTGTATATATTGATATATATTGCACAAGTTTATTTGTAGGTGTCTTGTCCTAGCCTCGTCACTATTTCACCGAGGTTAGACTCGACACTTACCAGTACATGGGGTCGGTTGTACTGATACTGCACTCTGTACTTTCTATGCAGATTTTGGTACTGGCTCGAGCTGATCGAGATTTTAGCTATTAGACCCGCTATCCAGAGACTCAAGGTAGATCTGTCGATGTTCACAGACCTTGAAGTCCCCGTCTATCTTTACGGTTTTACTGTTTCTTTCATTCAAACAGTTGTATTTCTCTCAGACTATTACATGTAGTGAATTCTAGAATGCTCGTGAATTGTGACTCCAGATCCGGTTGGTAGTAATTAATGCAGTTTTTATATTATTCCGCACTCGTTATATTTCATCTTAGCTTATTTGCTTTTATTTACTGAATGAAATAAGAAATGGTTTAATAATTCTCTAACGTTGACTTGCCTAGCAAGTGAAATGTTAGGCGCCATCACGGTCCCAACGGTGAAAATTCCGGATTGTGACAAAAGATCTCCTCCATCACTCCGTCCCTCCTCAAAAGATCTCCTGCAACCCCAGTCGAAGATCTCCTCTCCTCTCAGCGGCTTTATAAAAAAACCAGAAACTAGAACCAGATTCATCTTTAGAATTCAAAATTACAAAATACATTATAAGTATTGCAATTCATCTTCACAATTCCATTAGTTTGTCAAACTGATTGAGCTTCATCATATATATTTCTGCAATTATTTTGGTAATTCATCATGTTTTTTAAGTTTTGAACTTAAAAAATAAAATCTGAATTCAATTAATGCCTATAGATATTTTCACTTATGCTCATTTACAAATCACACTTGCATGAAGCTGTTTGACGGATATAGCATGAAGTTTTCACTTATAGATCTTCAAAAACTTTTCAAAACTTCAAATTTAATGCGTGAAGGATATAGAAAAAAGTTGTTTCACATTGAAGTCTAAAGTTTTAATCAAACACAAGCTAAAACTTCATGTTAATGTAGCATTAAGTTGTTTCACGTTGAAGCTAAAACTTTAATGCTAATATAGCATGAAGTTGTTTCACATTGAAGCTAAACCTTAATGCTAATGCAAGATGAAGTTATTTAATTTATTTTCTAAAACTCCATACCAAAACATGATGAAGTTTTATCATGCAGTCTACAATTTTGTCATGAGTTTTATCTGAAACTCTAGTCTAAACATGCTGAAGTTTTTTAGTTCATTTGCTAAAACTTTAGACTAAACATGCTTAAGTTTTTCTCCAGCAGTATATAATTTTCTAATGAGTTTTTGCTAATGCATGCTGAAGTTATTTAGTTCATTTGCTAAAACTTCATACCAAAACATGCTGCAGTTTTGTCCTACAGTCTACAGTTTTATCATGAGTTTTATCCGAAACTTCAGTATAAACAAGCTGAAGTTTTTTAGTTCATTAGTTAAAACTTTAGACTAAACATGCTTAAGTTAATGTCTTGCAGTATATAATTTTCTAATGAGTTTTTGCTAATATATGCTGAAATTACTTAGTTCATTTGCTAAAATTTCATACTAAAACATGTTGAAGTTTTGTCCTGCAGTCTACAGTTTTGTCATGAGTTTTATCCGAAATTTCAGTCTAAACATGCTGAATTTTTTTAGTTCATTTACTAAAACTTCAGATTAAACATGCTAAGTTATTGTCCTGCAGTATGTAATTTTCTAATGAGTTTTTGCTAAACTTCATACTTATACATGCTAAATTCTTTTTGTTCATTTCCTAACACTTCACACTAAACATGCTGAAGTTTCCATACTGCAGGATGAGTTCGATTTGCCTTGTTATTACTTTCAATGGGAGATGGACTTTTGATTAGAACTATTTGGATCATGATATAAAACTTGTTCTGGTTAATAAACAAGTATCATTCAACACTTTCCTGAAGAAAATTAGTGAAGTCATAGATTTTGATTCAACCAAATATGCACTAAAGATATGGTTTGATATCAAACTAAATACAAGCAAAGGGATGCTTGTAATTTCAAATGAAGAACTCAGAATCTGTATACATTTCCTAACCACTGATTCAGCCTTCAAGAATTGCCATTTTGACGTCTAAAAAGTACAACTACTTTATGACAATATAGTTGCTTTAGAATCTGCAACATTCCAACCATCTCTTGCACATACAATAGATTCAGAACAACTTGTTGATTATCAATTATCCATAAAAATGAGGAGATCGACGAGGATGTCACACACCGTATTGGGGTGGGACGGATGAAATGGAGGTTAGCGTCTGGAGTCCTGTGTGACAATAATGTGCCAATGAAACTTAAAGGTAAGTTCTATAGAGTGGTGGTTAGACCGGCTATTTTGTATGGGGCTGAGTGTTGGCCAGTTAAGAATGCACATGTCCAGAAGATGAAAGTATCCAAGATGAGGATGTTGACGTGGGTGTGCGGGCACACGAGACTGGATAGGATTAGGAATGAAGATATTTGGGAGAGGGTGGACATTGCTCCCATGGACGACAAGATGTGGGATGCGAGGCTTAGATGGTTCGGGCAGGTGAGAAGGAGAAGCCTAGATGCCTCTGTTAGAAGGTATGAGCGATTGGCTTTGGCAGGTACGAGAAGAGGTAGAGGACGGCCTAAGAAGTATTGGGGCGAGGTGATCAGGCAGGACATGGCGCGATTTAAGATTTCCAAGGACATGGCTCTTGATAGGAAGGTTTGGAGGTTGAGCATTAGGGTTGTAGGTTAGGGGGTAGTCGATAGAGTTTTGTTTGATAGAGTTCTTTGTACTAGTTAGTCTGATATAGTTTTGTTTGGGACTGCTAGCGGGTTATGTTGTGTGCACACTATTTTTCTCTTTTTGCATAGAATTGGGTTATTACCCTTCCACTTATTTGTTATCTTGTTCGATTGATGAGTATTATTTTTCTGGTTTCTTTGGTTATTATAGATTTATTCTTTTGTTCTTTTATGATATTATTGTCTCGTCTATTGAGCCAGGGGTTTACCGGAAATATCCTCCCTACCTCCCGGAGTAGGGGTAAGGTCTGAGTACACTCTACCCTCCCCAGACCCCATTAGTGGGATTCTACTGAGTTGTTGTTGTTGTTGTTGTTGCCGATTATCAACATGAAATAGAACAACCAATAATGAAAGTAGACAACAAGCGACAACCCTCTAACATTACAGTTGATTCAGAATATGGAACGCTGTAAGAATTACCTGCCGCTACAATAAATTCAGACTAGTTTGGTGAGGCCCAACAAGAAGAAGGACAACTAATAATGCAAATAGACAACCAACACACAAGCCAACATAGTTTTTTGTTATCTCCTGCAAATAAGCAACAACCAAGATAAAAAAAATACATAAATATACCAATAACATCAAATACAATTGAAGCTGAAACTTCTATTGCATCTAAGAAATCGAGAAAAAGAATGAGGAGAAAGCTGAAAGAATCTCCACCATATAAAATACATAGGCACGATGCATTGCCTGAGGAAATAAAAGTAGGATCAATTTTTGAGAACAAGAAGAGCATGACTAAATTTTTCTGAAGCTTGGACATAAACCAAAAAGTTGAATTCACTGTTGTTAGATCATGTTCAAAGAGATGCGAGCTGAAATGCATCGTGGAGAAATGTGGTTGGAATGTACGTGCTACCAGAATAAAAAATTTCATACTTTTCATGGTGAAAAAATTTCATAACAACCATGAATGTTCAGTTGATGCAAGAAAGTCAAATCAGAAGCATGCTACATCAAATTTTATAATTGAGCAAATTTTAGAACATGTTCGGGATTAAAAGATTGAGGTTACACCAGCCTTTGTAGAAATTGAAATAAAAAAAAAATTGGAATTGACATTGGATATCACAAGGCATGGCGCGCTATTCAAAAAGCTATTGGTTGTATAAGAGGAACACCAGAAGAGAACTACCAGGTTCTTCCTTCATACCTATACATGATGGTGCATAAAAACTCAGGGACGTACACTAGCATAAAAAGAGATCACCAAAATCGATAAGCAAAAAATAATAACCATCAGTCTGAAGTTTCAATTGTTCCTGTTTGAAAACTTCACACCTTATGATTTTTTTTGTGTGTGTTTCACCTGTATAGGTTTGATTACATGTTCTTTGCTCCTGCGACATCAATAGCCGGTTGGCGTTACTGTAGACATGTGATTGCAGTAGATGCAATATTTTTAAAGTTAAAATATCATGGTGTTCTATTTGTTCCTGTATCAAAGGATGCAAACAATCAACTCTTTCCTCTATTTTTTGGTGTAGCAGATTCAAAAAACAATGATGCATACATTTAGTTCTTCGTGGAAATAAGAAAAGCAATTGAAATCCGCCGTGAACTAGTTTTCTCATCAGCTAGAAATCAATCGATCGCAAATGGGATTAGTCAAATTTATCCTGAAGCTCACCATGGTATCTGCCTCTATCACTTTGAGAAGAATTTAAAGCAAATACATGCAAAAAGCACGGTAATAAATCTTTTCCAAACCGATGCAAGGTCATACATACGTGAAGATTTTAATCAGTTAATGTACCATATCAAAAGTGTTGACAAGAAAACATACAATTACATAATGGAAGAGCCACCAGAGAGATGGGCTCGATCGTGGTTCCCGCGACGATGTTATGATATGCTCACAACAAACATGGTAGAATCAATGAATTTCGTGTTACTAAAAGCGAGAGAGATGCATGTTTTAAGAATGTTAGATTTCATCCAAGAAAAGCTGGGACAGTGGTTTTATGAACAGAGAAAAACAACACATGAAACTTTTCACCAAGTATCAATATGGGCAAAAGAAGAGATGAATAAGAAGATAGAGTTGGCTTGCAAACGTAAGTACATTTATTAACTTCATAATTTACTTCAGCATGTTTTATCTTAAGTAATTAACTAATGCATAATCACTTCAGCTTTTTATGTCTGAAGTGATTTACTGCTTAAAGATAAAAAAAAATGTCATACTTTTTCTTTTTGAAGCAATAATATACTAATATAGTTTTTTTACTTTTTTATTCCTTCTTGGGTGTTCTACCTTGATTCAATGTTGTTTAGAATAAATAATGAAGGAATGGAATTTATTGTGGACTTAAAGAAGAGAACTTGTGACTGCTTGGAATTCCAACTTGATGAATTGCCATGTCCATACGCAATTGCTGCTATCAATAAGAGATATTTGTAGAAATCTGATTACTACTCAAAATGATTGTCACGACCCAAAATCCACCTAGTCGTGATGGCACCTAACTCAACCCGTCAGGAAAGCCAATTAATAATTATCCAATTTAAATGAGATTTATTAAGAAAAGAAATAATAATAAAACTGCTTTTATACAAGAATTCCCAAGGACTGGTAGTACAAATCATGAGCTTCAAAGATTAGAATTTATAAAGCTGGTATGAAATAAATACATCATCTATCTAAAATGTACATAAACAGATTTTTTTATAAATCTAAGGCTACCATGAACAAAAGGCAGCTACAACCAGAACGCAGGTACGTCTTCAAATCCCGCTCCCGTCGATCACATCAACATCATCATCCAATATCTGCACGCAAGGTGCAGAAGTGTAGTATGAGTACATCCGACCTCATGTACCCAATAAGTAACAAACCTAACCTTAGGTTGAAAGTAGTGATGAGCTGGAACACCGGTCGGGGTCCAACATCAATAGCCAACAGTTCATAACAACAAAATGGAAGTAATAAAAGAAGTATCTTGGATGTAAAATGCTCAGTTCGTTCACAGTTCCAGAAAAATAGGCTTGATTTTCAAGTATATTAGTGAAAACCCAAATCCTTTACCAAAATCACCAAATTTATGAGTAAGTTTGAAAACTGTGATTTTTCCCCAAAAACTTGTCAACAACGGGTAAGATGTTTCATTATCAAATGGCATGAGAAAATTACATCTCTACGCATGTATGTCAATATGCATGTGGAATCATGCATGACACCAAAAACTGGAGTGGCGGAAAGAAATGCATCTCTATGCATGTATCTCAAGTATGCATGTCAAAAGAAATGTATATCAGTGATGAGCTCATGTACTCACACTCTCAGAGTACTCAATCTCACTGTCTCACACTTTCCACTCATCATGCTCAATCACTCGACACGCTTAGTCACTAAGTATTGTATATGGACAATTCAGCTGAGGGAAGATCCATCCCAAATACATATATATCAACTGACAATCAGTCGCTCAGTACTGTATAGGGCCAATACATCCCAGGGAAGATCCATCCCCAAATATAAATGCTTCGGGCAAGATCTATGCCCAAGGAAGATCCATCCCTCAATATAATCAATTGCGCTCATTTGGGGTGTGAACAAACTCCAAAGGGGCTCATTCATCCCAAGCCCCATAATAAGCCAGATCCATGCATAAATCAATATAACATGTTGCATTGTGTAGCCCGATCCCATAATATCACTCACAATCAGGCCCTCGGCCTCACTCGGTCATCAATCTTTCCAGTCTCTCGGGCTCACAATGAAATGAAACTAGCCCAAAAATGATGATATGATGTGTCAATATATAGCAACAGAGACTGAGATATGATATGCAATGAATGAACATGACTAAGTATGAAATTGCAATATGAGCAAATAACTCAACAACAGGAATGACCTCAGCGGGTCCCAACAAAATAAGCATGTAGCGTGGACATGGTTTCTAACATGGATTACAACTCAACAACTCTAGTACGTAGAGATTTCATGGTTACAGATAAGATCAGGTAACTACACAGTACCACAAAAATAACAGAGTCATAATTCACACGGTGTACGTCCACACGCTCGTCACCTAGCATGTGTGTCACCTCAACACCAAACACATAACATGTATAATCAGGGTTCATACCCGCAGCTCCAAGTTTAGAAGTGATACTTACCTCGAACAAGCCAAATCTAATATTGAGCAGGCCAAGCGATGCTCCAAAAATGCCATACCGCGCGTACCGACCCCCAAACGGATCGAAACTTGCCAAAATCAACTCAATTACATCAATTAATGCCTAAGGAAACAATTCAAAATGATAAGGGGCGAATCATTAATAAAAAGCCCAAAATCGACCCAGAAGTCCAAACTCGGACCCACGCCTCGGAACATGATGAACTTACAAAATCTGATAACCCATTCAATTGCGAGACCAACCATACTAGTTTTACCCAAATCCGACTCCGAATCGACATTCAAAACTCAAAAACTCACTCTATGAAGCTTTAGGTTAAAATCCCCAATTTTCTCTTTAAAAACTCATAAACCAATTACAAAACATGAATATAAAATTGCGGAATATAATCAAAACCGAGTGTAGAACACTTACCTCAATCCTTGTGATGAAATTTGCCTCCAATATCGCCTCAATCCGAGACCCACATCTCAAAATATGAACAAAACGACCAAACTCTCGATTTAAAGCTTATGCCCAGTCATTTCCGCTTCTACGGACACAAGAACTGCTTTTGCGTCGTTGCTTCTGCAACACGAGCTCTGCTTTTGCGGACTCCACTAGCCAGCCGACCCCTCACACCTGGGGATCTTCATCCGCTTCTGCGCAACCGCTGGTGCGAAGCCAAACGCGCTTCTGCACTCAAACTCGCTTCTACGCCCAAGACCATCGCTTCTGCGGGGCCGCAGATGTGCCCCAATTTCTGCTTCTGTGATCTTCCTCACCAAGCTCTCCCTCGCATCTGCGGACTCGCATCTGCGTCCATTCTTCCACATATGCGGAAGCACCAGAACCAGCATACCTTCACTAATGCAACATGAAACGAAAATGATCTCAACCTCGTCTGAAACTCACTCGGGCCACTCGGGACCCCGTCCAAATATGCCAACACGTCCC